>NW_009954536.1:190740-218932 GCF_000747805.2 Chaetura pelagica | reverse complement strand
CCCCTGGTCGAGCTCCGGGAGATGCTCCCTTGGTGGAGCTCCGGGAGATGCTGCTTTGGTGGAGCTCCGGGAGATGCTGCTTTGGTGGAGCTCTGGGGGATGCTCCCTTGGTGGAGCTCCGGGAGATGCTCCCTTGGTGGAGCTCCGGGAGATGCTGCTTTGGTGGAGCTCCGGGAGATGCTGCTTTGGTGGAGCTCCGGGAGATGCTGCTTTGGTGGAGCTCTGGGGGATGCTGCTTTGGTGGAGCTCCGGGGGATGCTCCCTTGGTGGAGCTCCGGGGGATGCTGCTTTGGTGGAGCTCCGGGGGATGCTGCTTTGGTGGAGCTCCGGGAGATGCTGCTTTGGTGGAGCTCCGGGGGATGCTCCCTTGGTGGAGCTCCGGGGGATGCTCCCTTAGTGGAGCTCCGGGGGATGCTGCTTTGGTGGAGCTCCGGGGGATGCTGCTTTGGTGGAGCTCCGGGGGATGCTGCTTTGGTGGAGCTCCGGGGGATGCTCCCTTAGTGGAGCTCCGGGGGATGCTCCCTTAGTGGAGCTCCAGGGACACAGCGGCAGTTTGCCCAGTGCTCCCCCAAAGCCTCCAGCTGCAGGTACTGGACATTTCTAACCAGCCCGTGCTAAAGAGACGCAGTGTCAGGTGGACAGACAGGGCGTTTGGGCCGGTCTCTCTGCATCTCTGCCCGAGGTGTGGCCCTGCTGGACAAGCTGTGCTCCTGTAAGGCTGAGCTGGATCCAGGACAAGATCTTCTTAGTGAGCATCTCCAAACTGTAGAGTTTGCTATGGGAAAGTGCTTTGATTGTAGAGGCCATGAACCCATTTGCCTGCCTGGCTGCAAAAGCACGACCTATGTGGAAGGAAGGTTCCTTAGGACTGAAGCTAATTCCTAGTCCTTTCCTGTCCTTATACACTGCTTTCCACGATGGTGATTTTGCAATTACAGTAGATGCAGAGAGAGCAATTGATCCTTCAGGTTTTGTACATTGAAGCCTTACTTTTAAATTGACTTCTTTTCTTGCACACTCTCTCCACAGCAAGAAACTGCAAGAGTTGCTGTGTAGTCACACTCGTAAGGAATTCACACATCTTGTGCCATATGGTTGATTAAATACTATCTACAGGGACCTCACTGGAATTACAGGCATGCTGTAAGTCACACAACATATAGAGAAACTGTTTAGATTATGAGAGCCAATTTGTAGGGGGTAATGAATACAGCTATTATGATCCAAACCATTCAAAATCTTATTTGTGACTTGTAAAGCTCGCAAGCCAGTTATTGCTCTGCTTTTTAGCAGTTCACTGAAGGGGCAGCAGGCACCACTTCATATTAAACATCACTCTGTTGTGTTTTGTTTTTCACACCAGAGGCAAAAGAAATTTGAACATACAGTGTTAATGATCAAGTATCTGTTAGAGGAGGGACTTGCAGAGGTTTTACCAGCCACTTCACACTGTCACACCACACAGCTCCAGCTGAGCTGGGCTGTGCCTGTATTGGTCAATGAAACAAGTTAGGTCTTATTCACCTGGCCGTGAGAGGATAGGTAACATAAAGATGCTTGTCACAGAACGGGGTGGTCCTGTCTCTCTCCCTGGGCCCTGCAGTTCCTAAAAGCAGGCTGGGCACTGCAGGAGTGATGATTTGGGGCCTGCAGCGACGGCAGCATCATTTCTGGCTTCAGTTTGCTAGGTTAGGAACAGCTCAGAACTGGAGTGTTTGCCAAGGGGCTGAGGAGAAGAGTGCTGTGATGGGTCACTTGAGAGGAAAAACAATCATCCCTAGAGCACCCACCCCTTGTTTATCCAGTCAGAAGCAAAACAAGTTCCTGCTAAGGTTATGAGCTTGGTGAGGTGCCAGTGAGGGGCTGCATCCCATCAGCTGCCCGTCAGCAGCCCACTCAACTGAGCTCAGCAGCCATAGAGACCAGCCAACAGTGAGCCTGTTTTTTTGGAGCTAAGCATGAAAACAAAAGGAAAATAGAAGCAATGGGAAGGACACATGACATGAAAACAACATGCAGAAGGCTGTGACTCCCTCTCAGGAAGGCCAAACATCAGAATAAGAGTCTCAAGCAAAGGGAGTGCTAAGGCAAGAGAACAGCAGCCACAGCACCACTGTGACAAGCCCAAGGCTGCAAGAATTTTGGTTTTCATCTCATTTTTCACAGGGAAGGAAGGCCACTCATGGTTCATCAGCATAAGAAAGGCACCCAAGAACATGCAGGGACATTCTGAAGGTGCTGAGAAATCCACAGCCCCAGATAACTGAACTGTGTTGGACCCAGCCTGCCACTGGGAGCTCTCAGACTCACCCATGCTAACACTGACTCCTCTTTTTTGAGACTGGAGTGCTGAGGTCCCTGATATCATTTTGATCCTGGGCCTTTCCAAAACATAAGCATCGTGGAAATGGCTTCCATGTTCTTCTCATGTGCACACCTGCAGCTAATTTTTTGGCCTTTAGCAGATTCAATCAAGAGCCCTGAGCACCAGGCTCTTCAGCTGATGGGCTACAGCTGATGGATTGACTGCCCCTTTCTCCAGGCACCTACATTTATTGGAAGCCCAGGAAGAACAACGAACACCAGATCCTCTGAAGAAAAAAACTTTGCTGTTGGCCAAGACTGTCTTTAGGACAGGCAGCTCTTCCCACTTCCTTTGTCTGTCTGCCTCTACTCTACAAGTTCATACAGGGAATTTCTCTTACTAAGGAAAGAATCAAAACCAACAGAAATGTGCCAGGCATTATGAGCCACCCAACCCAAAAGAAAACTTCAATAAAACACATTGCAACTGAAAAAAGAAAAAGAAAATGAAAACAAAGAAGAAAAAGAAAAGAAAACAAGTGAAGCTGCTGAAGCAACATAGAGTTCACAGACAAAAGGAGACTCTTGGCTGATCCAAAACTACCTCCCAGCCTGCAGCAGCTTTTGACTTCAACTTTTAAAAACCTGAAACATCCTTAAAGCAAGCATGGAATTAATGGCTCTAGAAAACACTGGAAAATTCAGTGTTCAGCATTACATGTACTGACTGTGAATACTTCTATCTAAGACAAAAGGCACATCATTAGACAATAATCCTCTGATTTCCATGGCCTTCACCAGTTATCTCTGGACATTTTAATCACCTGTAAGTGGGTCTACCCCAGAAAAACACGACTATATGGTTATCCTTAAGCATGTAATAAATCCCAATGTTTCACTCCACTGGGCAGGGGCCTGCATCCCTGCAGTGAACTTGCAGGGCTCAGTAACCCAGATCCAGACCTGCTTTTTTGCTGGTGAGGGAGAGGAGTATTAATGCCATTACATTTTAAATGTCCCAGCTTCCCCATTCCTGTGAGATACAACTGGGATGTTTTCATGTTTTTCAAACACTTCAAGAGAAAAAAAAAAAAAAAAAAAAAAAAAAAAAGGTGTGGCCTTTTAATTACATCTGCACGTTGAGCTTTGTTGATACCAAGGCCAAGGCACAGCCAGCCAAGAGCTCCTGCAGCAATGCTTTCTGTGTAGCTCATGCCTCCTGTCTAAGCAAGGGGAAAATGATGGATTTGGGTCATCTGATGAGACATTGCTCTTTGGCTGTAGCCCCAGCCAGCAGCCCCTCTGGTGTGCTCAGCAGAAGTCCTGTTGTGACAACAGGACAAACACCAGGCAAAGCAAGAGCAGCTGTTTGGCTCCCACAGCTCCTGCTGTTACTCCCTGTATCCCCTGTATGTCCCCTCTACTGCCTCCTGCCACCACCAGAGGTGTGAATGGGACTGTCACCAAGAAGCTGGCTTCTCTGTGCCCTTGCAAGGCCCGTGCTCCAGCTGGGCAGCAGCAAAGCCAGGCTTTATTCAGGGCTACAAAACCCTTGCCGTTAAGGGGCTGCCCTCTGCTGACTCACCCAGGGTTGCACGGGCACAGCTCGAAGGTGGATGGAATGAGTCCAAGCACCACCTTTCCTAGAAGGCCACCAATCCAGGTGCACTCAACTCAGCAGGAGCAGACACTGCTGGACTTGGTGGCAGGGCTGCTGTGCTCCCTGCCTTCACCTGCCTCAGCTCCAGGAGACAGGAGCCAGAGCAGCAGCACCGTGTCCAAGGCTGCTGGTATGTCCTGGGAGCTTCCAGAAGCATCCATCTTCGTGGAAGAGCATCCAAGGGTCTGCAGGGACCATGGGTAAACTCCTCCTTGCATTAAGGGTCAGTGAAGTAGCACTAAAAGGTACCACCAGTAATGGTGAGCCCTGGTGACGTGCCATGCTGACCCTAGCACAGCTATAAGCCTTAGAGAGAAAATACTGGCCCAGTGGCCACCAGATTTGTGTATTTTGTCAAAATACAAGTAAAAATTCTCTTGAGGTTTAGTTCCTAGGAAATAAGACATATTATAAAAAACTTGATTGAAGAAAATGAAACAGACATGTTCCTTCTGAAACTCCTCGTCTTAACTATTTTCAGATGTAGAAACTACAAATTAGACAGACATCAGCTCCAATCTCTCTCTAAATCCTTCCTACTTAATTTTTATTAAGAGACTTTTTTGTTGTTTCTTTGTTTCTTCTGCCACATTGAGCTGTGGAGTGTTCTGTTCATCCCTTGAAATATTAACAAGCCCAACTGAACATGGTCCTGGGCAACTTGATCTAGCTGACCCTGCCTGAGCAGGGGGCCTATGACTAGTGCTCCAGAGGTCTCCCTGAACCTCGAGTATTATTTGATGCTGTAACAAGCTCTCCTGATAATCGCCATAATATACTGACAGCTTTTATTCACAGGAGTACCTCAGGATATGCTTATATTTATGCATGAACCCAACAAAAGTCAACAAAGTGACAGTTATTGGAAGCACAAGCTTAATTGCACAGCTCCAAGCACATGCTCATCCCTTACTACAGTTAGAGAATTTTACCCACAGGCTTAAACAAGTATTCAAGTCCTTTTCTGAAAGGCCTTTTGTTTGTTCTTTTGTACATAGCACTTGGCTTCACTAGTTTTTTGTGCTCCATTTACTTAGCATTATCTTCTGATCAGGCTCTCACACAGAAGCCTGAAGCTCTGTCACTAAAGAACATGCAGGAAAAGGACCAGCTTCTAATCATGTGAACTGAAAGGCTTCTGTAGCATCCTGGCAGCAGGCCAGCGTAATTAGCAAAATACTAGGAAAGCAGGAGTAACAACTATAGCCATTACCATTCAGAAACTGCAATCATGACTCCAGTACCCACAGCCTCAGAACTAGTCAACTACTTCCCCCCAGCCCCTTTAGTTTGTTTTCACATCCACAAAATGAAGCAATGTGCTTGATTGCAGTTCTCAAACAAGATTATCAATCATGTATATAACTAGAGAAACATAGAAAACAGTCAAACTACAAATAAATTTGCATTGCTTGATACTACAGTAAACGAGGAACATGCAAGTTTGGTCCAGGAGGTAACATCTTAGTATTCACTTACACTTGCAAGTTCACTGGGAATCTCTCACCTCTCTCGGGTTGGAAGAGTGGCCAGTTTCCAACATTTTCCTGGACACATGTGCAGCAAATTGCTACTGGCAAGCAACAAAAATCATACAGCAGCTTTTCCTGTGCCTGCTAAATCCATTCTGCCATTTCTGTGGCTAATGTCCTTACAGTGAATAGTGTGAGCATCATACCAGTAGCATTGCTTTCAGGGAAAAAAACCTCACCAAAAGGAACACCCTCATCCTTTTTAAATTGAGAAAAGTAGGACTTCTGCAGCACTTAAAAGATCCAATTTTAGCATTATTCATTTACTTGAACTGCTTTTTTGTCCTCTGCACATGCACTGGGCTTGATGCCCAGGACTAAGACAAAGGTAGTAGAGAAATAGCTTTGTTTCCATTCACAGCTGCTTGCTGACAGGAGTCAGTAACAGTAGGAATGAGGTGTTGAAGGGTTCAAGTGATCTGTGACACTGCACTCATTTTAATGACTCTTGGAAAGTGACTGAGTTAATTCAAACACCTCCTGCACCAAGTTCCTGTACAACAGCACTCCCTCACTTCTGCCTCCTGGGAACTTTCAATCATATTCTGTAAGCAGAGTTTTAATTACATGGAGGCCAAGAACTTCTGTTGAAGAAGGTTAAGTAGACTCTTGGAAGAAGCAGTTCATAGGAATCCTCCAGCACGAGGGAAGTCTGTGACAGATCTCCACCCACGCTTTGCTTGTGTTCAAGGGAACTTCACTTCCCAGTGCAAGGGTTCTGCCCCATGTACACAGACTGAAAGCACCTGACTGAACAGACTCAGCATTTACCTGCAAGGAGAACTTGGAGACTGCTCTTAATTCTGCTTAATATCCAGTTCCAATACTCCATTCCCCATTACTTTAGGAAACAAAGCCATCACCAGAAAGTGAATCAGGAAAACCAGAACCCAAAAGTTAAAAGCATGCAAGATCAATGAACTGAGAGACAGGTCAAAACTGTTTAGACAAAAAGCAACTTTATGAATCAAAATGGAAAAGAAGCCACAATTTCACACACAAGTGTGTGACCAAGTTTAATGATACATCTGTTCTCTGAAACACTTGACCATCAATAACATTCCATGGGTTATGATGCCCAGAATGTTACTTCATAGGTGTTGTATATGAGTATTTACAAAGACTTTCAAAATTCAGTGGCACTAAACAAACAAGAACTTAAAACTTTAAGCTACAATGCTTAAAAAATGTAAACAGTTTATTTTACACAGTTGTAAAATATAAGAACTTTCTAATGCAGCTTAATTTTATCTGGAAGGTGAGTATATCCTGGTGCCCGTGAACAAGGAATGAGAGAATTCTTTACACAAGTATTGTGCTCCAGTGTGCAAAAAATTATATATAAGAAAGGAATTTAAAGTCCACAATAATTAAAAGACAACAAAAAATTTTCACGTCCTGAAGTTGAGAAATTTATAAAAACATTTACACATGGTTGCTGACCCATCAAAAACTTGCATAACTTAAAATTCTGAACACTAGCTACTACAAATTCAAGATCTTTCTCAAATGGAATTTTGTGCAAAAATCATACAAGATCTTTCAGCCTTTTTCCAGCCTCACTTCCAACCTTCCCTTCCCATCCCTGTTTCTGACACCTAGTGGCCACAAGCACCACTAAAATCCTTTTGATATATGTTCAAATTGGTGCATATAACCAAAAGGCACACACATTTGTGAATACATTTTTGTGCAGAAACCTGTGCAGGTTCACCATGACACTGAAAAACGACTGTTCTTAGGGAGTTTAAAGTCTAACTTTTGGCAGGACTGTTCTTACACATTCCTTTCTATTCTACAAGCCCAGGTGTTATTAGGTAGACACCGCTTTCCAAGAAGCCAATAGCTGAGTAGCCTTAAAACAAAGATTTGAAAATAAATCAGCCTGTAACATTATTATATTAGATACTTTGCTTTTGCCCACATTATTTATGGAATTTTAATCCCACAGTACCATAGCTTTATGCTGTCAGTTGCAAAACAACTAAGATACATATTTCTTTTTGTTAATGAAGACTTTGATTGCTCCAGTAAAGTCAGCTGATAAAAGCACTTCTGTGTGATCTGTCTTCAAAGCTCCTGAATAAGGCAAGAGAACAAACTGTTAGTTCATTAAATACATATATATATATAAATCAAGCTCTCATTAAAAGATAACCTATCACTGTGACACCCTTGTCTATCACATTCCTGTTATCTTGCCAATACTTCAACACCTGCATGTCTAAGAAGGGGACTTTTTTGCTCCATATGTTGTTGGTACAGCTCTGCCTCCCATCAGCTCAAGTGTAAAGAGAATCATCCTCAAGCACACAGGACAACAGCTATGCCACTCACTTCAAATTCTCTCAGGTTGTAAGATTGCAACAGCTGCCAAAATGTTCAATTGCTAAGGTAGGAATATATATGCATGCCACTACAAGGACCTTTCTTCTTCAGGAACCCCAGTCCCAAATTGACAGAATTCATCATCTTTTTCTCCTCATACCATAGTCTCAAACAAAGCTCATCTTAAACACCTACCAGAGGGTATGGTATCTGATGTTTCAGAATCTTCTCCCTTACTTTCAGCTTCTTGCTTTTCAGAGGTTTCCAGTGACACCATCAAACCAGGATTGGGAGCAAAAATTGCAGAGGTGACCACTGCATTGTGTGCTGCAGAAAGACAAACCAATTTTCATTGCCTCCTTTCAAGAAATTGTTCATTTTACAAGAATAGCAGGCAGAAATCTGAGTAGAGATCCTAGAATCTCAGTATTAGTGGCACCAATCTCATTATTCAAGGAGCAACTCTCATTGTTTTATAAACTTAGGGATCTCAGAAGCTCCTGCAAGTACCTAAAACTAGCTTCTAAATATGCTTGTTATAAACATGGCCCTGCATTTCCCAAAAACTGTGTGGGAGACAAACAAGTTGCTTGTTTTTTCCCTCAGATACTGCCATGGAAGGGAAAAAAAATGTTTGCTTTCATTTTTAGTCACACTTACATTAAGGATCTAAGGATTGATAGTTATTTTGATTACTACACTTATACAATCAAGTTTTGCCAACAAAACATTACATTCATCCAGGATCTCATCCTGAAGCTGGACAAACTCTCAGCTACTATCTCTTGCCACCCCAATCATTCACTTGTAGAGTCTCCTGTGGACAAGGTTTTCTGACAGTCCACTTATTGAAAATCCACCAATTTCAGTGCATTTTGCTCATAATTTGTTCAAGCTAAATGAATAGTACTGCTGAGTAAATAAAAACTGGAAGAGAAAGATATCTTTTTAAATCATATGAGCTTTAATAAAGCAGAGATCAAAAGTTGATTCCTACCTTTAATGCCTTCCCAGAAGTCATTCCGGTCTCTTCTTACAGATGTAAACTTGCTCAAGTCATGGTATGTACTCCAAATATAAACATATTTATCTTCTGAACCACTTACAATGTAGGTGAAGTCATGGCTAAAGATTCAAAGGAAAAAACCAGAGCTGTTAAAGCAACCTTTACACTAGCTCTCCAGATGATTTGCAGCTTTACAAGTGCAATCAGGCTCAGTTCACAATTCAAATGTATCTTTTACTTCAGTGGCTCCAGCTCAAAAAAAAAAAAAAATAGTCCTTACATGAATGTGCAGGCAAACTTCTCATGCTCTCCCTCTAGAAGAAAAAAGACTTCTCATAATAGTAGAGAAGCTGTTCTCTTGCAGCTTATGGCACAGAAGAGGGTTGGTCTAACAGCTACACTCAGCAACAAAAAAATGGGATCATCTTTAAGTACAATTTGCATCTGTTTGAGACTGGAACCTCTGGCAACACCAGAGACTGTGCAACAGGAGTTGTTTACAATATAACCATGGCAAAAAAAAAATACCCACAGGTGAAAGATGAAAGGCATTAAACAAGATTGTAACCAGATGACTGTATAATACACACTGACAGAGACAAAACAGCACCTGCTAATCCAACCCAAGTATTTACTTTTCATTTGCCTACTGCAGGAATATGCTGCATATCTAACACTAACCATGCTCCAGCCCTGTAAACAGAGCTGACTTCATTTGGAAGTTCATCTTGAGCAGAGGGGCTGGACAAGATGGTTTCCCTCCCAACCCCAGCCCTTCTGTGACATACTGGATCTGCCTTAAATGTGCTTTCCAAGGCCAGCAGTTCACAATAAAAATTACACTTGACATTATTCCTTAAGCACTGCTGCCCTCCTCTGCTCAAATACCAAGCTTAAATAGATACTCACGCATTCTTCCCTTTTGGCTTCTACAAGACTCAAGGAAGGACTAGAATAAAGATTCGTTTCCCTCTACTCCCTTCTCTTATAAAACCTTAAAAACCAGTATTTTCATGACAGTCACAGTAATATATTCAAACTCAGAAAAGGAGCTTAGGCCAGCACAGAGAAAGAAGAAAAATTCCAACAGTTTTGCAGGCTGTTTCCTGACAGTGATGATACACAGGCAGTGGACAACAGCCTTGGGCAACACTTGGATGACCAACACATCTGCAATTATACCTGACAAAATTAAGGAAATAAAACCTATTTATCATGGAGGAAAGAAAAGCTGCAGTGTCCCAGCCCCACCAGTGCTAGCACAGTTCCTGTATTTATAGCAATAGTGATGAACATGCATGGTACTGTCAACATAAAAAGATTCACCAGTTCACAGAAGCTCCTGCTCATGGGCAGTTTTGTCATTCCTGACCAGAGCCTCTAGCTACCTTGGTATTCTGAGCCAAGTGGCATTTCAGAGGCTCAGCTGCATACCAGGGTAAACAAATTTAAACCAAAGCCTCTGTACTTCACCCACAGCATTTCCCAAATCCAACAACTCTGTTTCTCTAACACTATCTTACCTAAAGCTGGCTTTGATTTGGCTGCTGCTGTTGACATATCCTTTGTACTTCATGGACAAAGACAGATCTCTTAGGTCATACAATCTGATTCTGGAATCATTTGATGTCACTAGTATCTAGAAAAAAGTAAATACATTTTATAATTAGCATTCCCAAGAAGGAGCAACAGAGTTCACTCAGTCAGAATTCCCAGTTCTTTTGATAAAGTGTCATAGACAGAGAATAGGTCCAAAGAAGCAGAACTAGCAAGGACAATGTAATTTTCCTCTCTCGTCTTCTGTCAATGGATAGGAGACAAATGTACTGTCAAGATCATCCTGACTAGTCTGAACCAGAACAGCTGCTCTTTACTACAGTAAAACATGGGCCTGAAGAACAGTCATCAATTTGCAAAGGTTATTTCGGAACACATTCAACAATAAAACAGAGCAACTACTCTAGTGAGGTAAATTTCTGGAGAGTCATGACCTATCAAACATGAAGCACAGATCAGAGGCCATTATCTGCCATACAAGCAAGCTGAGCTTTTCTTGGCTGATGTGACTTTCCTTTTTATGTTTTTCAGATCAGAAACTTAAATGCACCTTAGAAAAGGCTTGTCAAAATGCATATGGGCATTCAGTTGATCAGCCTTTTCATAGTACATTGGAAATGGAGCAGAGTGCAGGTTAGGAACAGGTCTCAAGAGGACCCTAGGAAAAGGCTATCATGGAGTGGCAGATGAATCTGACCCCTACTTATCTAATCATTTATGCAACAAAGTTGTGACAACTCTTGGAACACCATTACCACCAGATTACTGAACTTCCTGCTTGTTTTCAAAGGAGCTTCTCCAGAACTGTTTCATTACATCATCAGCATTTGATGCAAAGCCAAAGGCACTATTGATTTCTGAATTTTCTGCACCCCTTGGGAAGCTGGTAATTTTTGGCATTGATAAAAATACAATATAGATGAAAATAGCTGCTGATTTACTACTCTAATACAGCCAGCTGTTGATCCAACATCACCCCATAACCTTTACATGCAAGTGAAAAACTCTCCAGCTTTAGATTATGACTGTAATATTTAACAGCATGTTCCTTCCTTGATGAGAATCTGACTCTTTCAACATAAAGACTTCAGCTTAGACAGAAACTAAACAAAAGGACTGACTCTGAAGAATGGAGTACACTTGTTTGGGTAACAGCCTCTGAGCTTTCAGCGTATTTATATCTTCTGTATGAAGCACATTTTCAAATGAATATTAAATTTGGGAGAGGTTAGTTATGCCAGAGAAATTTTCACTCAAGGCCATCTGTAAGCATTTCCTCACCTGTAATCAGAGCATAATGTCATTAAGTCTATTTTACCACTACTTAGTAATGTATAGCCTAAATCAGCAAAGAGCAGTGTTCATTTTAGTAGTGTTAGAAGAATTCTGATTGAAGTCAGTGTCTACAAACAAGACTCAGCACAAACTCAAGAATCATTAGACACAAATCTCAGACTCCAGTACTGAGCCAAAGTTGCACTGACAGACAGTACCTTATTTTCTCCAGGCAAGGGTTCAATGCCAGTAATTTTTCTTCCAACTCTATTTCGGCCCCGGGTAGATCGCACGTGTATCTGTGTATGGTACTTCAAGTGCTGG
This sequence comes from Chaetura pelagica, assembly GCF_000747805.2. Lineage (NCBI taxonomy): Eukaryota > Metazoa > Chordata > Aves > Apodiformes > Apodidae > Chaetura > Chaetura pelagica. Next base: position 206,946 of record NW_009954536.1, on the reverse strand, counting down.
GAAGATATTAAAATGCATGTTAATTTAAAACAAAATGTGCAAAAACTTTAATCTATTTTGCTTCACATTCCAATAGGTTTGGGTGTTTCATATTTAAATAAGCACAAGTTTTAAATCTGTTATTTAACAGGAAAAAATGGCCATAGCCTCAAGGACTTTTTACCTCTGTGTCATAGAAGATGCATCTTCCATCATAGGTGCCTATCACTGCGTATTTGCCATTCTGACAGAAGTTAGCAGCTGTAATCAGCTTTGTCTGCCCATCTACTTCATTCCATAATGCCACTTTTTTGTCAGGAATGTTCCAGAGTCGGAGTTTCCCATCCAATGAACCACTTAAGAAGTACCTGTCATCCTGAGAGGACAAACTGCATTAGTCTCCACTTGTGCTATGGAGTATGCTCTGATTTCCTTCAAACCTTTCTGCCCCTTTTCCAAACACCTTCTCTCCAGAAACTGCCAAATAAGAGCTCCTGGATGAGTTGATAAGGTTAGAAGGTTGAAAAGACAGCATTAAAATTACTGGTAAATGGAGCCTAATTTCTTACAGATTTTTGATCAGATTGCACACACACAGTGTTTACACCTCCAGTTGGAAAACTGTTCACTGTTACCACAGTTTCACCCTCAGAACATAAGTTAGAAAAATACTAACCTTGTCAGGAGTTGAAAGTTCCTTTCAGAGTTCCCAATACATCCACCAGCTCTCTATGTTCAGGGAACATTGAAAAACACTTTTCCTCTACTTAAGCTTCATTAATAACTATGAAGCTTTATTACAGGATTTTTAAAAAACATACCAAATCAGATGGGCTGGAAGAAATCTCTGGAGGTTTCTGGTCACATTTCCTGCTCATTGCAAGGACAGCCTCAAAAGTTTGCTCAGGCTGTAGAAGGTTATATCTTGTCAAGTTTTAAGCATCCCCAAGGATTCTGCGGTCTCTGAAGAATCTGTTCTACTTCATTATAATTTTTTCCACTAATTTAATCACAATAGCTATTATTGGAAATTCTGACTCTTCACCAAGCTGCTCAAAACTATGCCAGGTGTGATGCTACAGACAACAGACAATTCACTTTCCACATCATGCTCACAAATGGTTAAACCATACGGACACACCTGGGCATGTTTAATAAAGATGAACACTTCAAGTTCCCTGATATGCCAAAAGGCATATTTTTAAAGTTCACAAACCCTGTTATCCAATTATTTTTTAAATTGAAAATAAAAATGGAGAAGTTTTGTAATCTCAAACTCTGCCTCTCTAGAAGAAAGAGGGCAATGACACTCACCCTTGGATGGAATGCTATAGCAGTGACAAAGTCTATATGCTGGAAGCAGCAAAGACATTCTCTTCTGGATATGTGCCATAGTCTGACAGTCTTGTCCATAGAAGAAGAAAGCAAGAAATAATTCTGTGAAACAAGAGAATTCCATGGTTATTCCCAGACACAGAAGTAACAGAAAACACAGAAACCATCTGATTGGTAAAGTCTCACCAATTTCTCTGTTGTCATGAAATTCAGTATTTTATCCTTTCACATAAAATGTCAACATCACTATCAAATACACAACTGTAACTGTTACTAGCTTGTTTTTTTAGGTTTTTTTTAAAGATCATTTTTAATTAGAGAAGCCCAAGAAGTTTTTTCATTTTATCCCAACTATTTCAGCTGGACTAAGTGTTGTCTACAAATCTTTTCTCTTAACTTCAATTATTGTTTCATATTGTTTAGATGTATGGTTGAAACAGCAACTGACAAAGCAAACAATGAGAACACAGGAGAACTGTGTACTCTCTAAGAAGGTGCCTTACTTTGGACCAGGAAAGATCAAGCAGATCTGCTGTGTGCCCTTTGTATTTGCAGAAGGGTCGTTGGCGAAATGGAGCATTTTTATCATCTGGGTCTTCATCAACTCCACTGCAAATCTATCAAAGAGTAGAGAAACTTTACAAAATGTTAGCTGGGAAAATTAACAATTAAGCAATTCCTGCTTACAAGAAGTACAGGGCCAATAAGGATTTGAAGAACAACTCTTATGCCTTCAAAATAAACAACACTGCAGTAATAAACAAATAAAGTAAATTTCAAGTACTATGATCAAAATAAACAACACTGCAGTAATAAACAAAGTAAATTTCAAGTACTATGGGCTTTAAAACACCATATTGAAATTCCAAAATGAAGCAGCTGTACATTTTCCATCCATACACCTTCTCAGTGGGATAAAGCCTGTTTAAGCAAACATCTGCAGATAAGCCTTTGGAACAAAGTATATCCATCTTGAAAACTGCATTCCCACTTAGAATATAAACTGTGAGTCAAAGTTTCCATGTTTCTAGTGCCTATCAAGAATTGTAACTTCCTAATAAAAGACCCTTTCAGAATACACAGGTGCAAAATTAAAAAAACAAACCCTAGAAGTTCCTATACAGACCCTCTTCTGAAAAAAAATAAGACTCCAAACAACACCCTAGGTGTGTTTGGCTAAGCAAGCCTATTCATTTGCTTAAGGGAAGGAAAATTCCTGTCATCCCCCCCAAAACAGTGCTCATTAAATAAAACTACTGCTAAAATCTGTGCTTGAATCCTGATTTTGTCACCTGTTTGTTACACTATTGGAAACCAAAAATAAATTTATAAAAAATCCTCTTTAAATACTTTAATTTTAATGACAAGTTTACTAAAGTATCTGAGTAGAGTAAGAGGGTCTTAATACGTTTAGCCAGTCACATTCTGTTTTATTGTGCATGGATGTGAAAGCCTTAACAATGTCAGGTTTTCTTGTGCTTCTGAGGATCCCATTGTCGAGTTTGACCTTCCTCGGAAAAGGCACCATTGAGACAGAAGTTAACAGTAAGTAACGCTCCCAGGCAAAACACTAGGGCAGGAAATTCAACAATGAAGCTTCTTCCCCTTCAGCACTTGACTCAAAAATCTCCTCTGACAGAAGGTGCCAGGGAAGCTACACAGACCTTGTGATGCACTAGATTCAGTGATGTGCTTTTTCGCTGGCACCTGATAGACATGTGATATCAACAGTCAAATTCTGTTAAGACAGTTTTTCTATGCCTCAAAGACAGAGGTCAAGAACTCTTTAATGTGTTTGGATAAAGCAGCAATGAAGATCTGGCATCACAGAACAGTGCAAACCCCCCCTTTCTCTCAGTATCCACTGTACATACCCCTGCATCAGTATCAGACTTTGAAGAATTCAGACTCTCTTGAGACGGGGAGGGAGAGACACGGCCTAGAACACAGATAGAAACAGCACGGTCAGCTTTAATTCCCAAATAACTAGAATTCCTAGCGTTTCAGAGCTCTAGTGGTGGACAGAAAGGTACCTTCTGTGTTGTACTTCATTCGCATGTTATTGAAATAGTCAAAAGCATTCTTTAAAACCCAAATTCTGACCACGTTGTCCTGTCCTGCAGATGCCAGTAATCGACCACAGTGAGAGAACTTCATTGTCCAAACAGCACCCTATGAAAGTTAAAAGATCACTGTTTAAGTTCCATGGAGTGCCTTTTTCCATAGCACAAAGTCTTCCTAGAATGTAAACTGACAAGATTTAGGACATGTATACAAGATACCACAAGTAACATAAATTTAAGGTCATCACCCTTAGCCTAACACAGAGATGGGGACTGTTTCAGTCATTGTCAGAGAGTTGCTGTCTGCAGAAGAATCTGGGAACTCGAGATCACTGGTATGTGTTTCAGACTCTGCAGGGCAGCACACCCACTTCCAACAGTGACAAATAGATAGTTTTTCTGCCTCTCTCTCCACAGTCATCTCAACATATATCCCATCTCCCTCCTTACTGTTCTGATCCACATACCCCACTAATCTGTCCCCACTTTTTCCTCCAGAACCTACCCAGCATTTCTGTCAACACTTGTGTTCACATCTCTAATAGGTAGACCAGTTTATTGGCTGAGTAGGACAACCCTACTGCTCTGTCCTCAGTTCTGGTAGTGGAACACAGCCTATTTCAGCCTAAATTGGTAATTGCATGAACCAAGAAACCAAGTAGCACTTGATACCAAAACCTTTTTAAGGAAAAGCTCTTGAGAATCCCTGAAGCCCAAATATCTACAGACCTTTTTTTTTCCCCCTGAAGATCTGATCAAACCAGCCACTTTTTATTGCCAGAATGTTATTTTACTGAACAAAACTGCTCTTCAAGAAGAATAAATCTGACAGTGATTTCTGGAGTTCAGCAAATAGATGAAAACTAGAAGCTGAAGCTACAGCTGAACAGATTCAGCAAAACCACAGATTAAATTTGAGACTTACCATATGCTCTCCACTGAGATCCTGAACAACTTTAATTTGTTCAAAATCGTAAGGTCCCTTGAAGCCATGTGCTGCTTTAAACTTAACTGGTCTTGTATATGGCATCCCTTCATCATCACTGGAGGAGGGGTCATCTTGATCTGTGTGGAAGACTAAGAGGAACACAAATTCAGCAGTACATATCACAGCACACATTTCATCTGTTAGAAAGCATTTGCCAGTACTTTTTGGCAGCAAATTTGTCTTGAATTAGCAAATTTGTAGAGGCAAGATTAGGATCTTAAAGCAAAACAAGAATACTGCTGCATCAGGTCTAAAAACACATCTACCCTAATTTAAGGTTTCAGTGATTCCAAACACTGAACACTCAGAATAAGAACTACTATAAATTTTTGCTCTGCTCTTTTATTTGTGCCAGGTCTTGCATTCAGCAGATTCTGCACTAAGTGATTTCTGTCAGTTTGATGCATGCTGAAGATTATCTACTGCATTGTGTTAGTTTCTTCTGACTGAATACACTGAAATGGTCTGGTCATTCACCCACGTAACGTAAGAATGGCAAAAGAGCTGGGGCAACATGAGATGCTGAAGTGCATCTGTTGTAGGGTACTTAGGTTGTGGTTAGATTGTCTCACTGCAGTACTTGAAGCCTGTCTGCCAGAAACACTGATGAGACAAGAAGGGGAGAATACAGCTGTGCTTGGGAAATCTAACAGGAGATCAAGCTATGTGACAATTCTAATGGTGACACTGGCTGTCAGAAAACAATCTCATTTTACTGAAGTCATGAAGACAACCCACATCTTACCCTTGCTTTCCAAAAAGGTTTACATCTTGATTTCCAGACAGCTTTTTAACAACACAACAAAAAAATTACGGTTCAACTGGTTTGGCTGAAAAGGTCTCTCAACTACTTCTTTACAGGAATTCACCCTTGTAACCTGCTAATCTCTGGATGCCTACCAAGCTACAAGCTTCAACTCTAAAAAGCCACATCAGCAGTATGTCTCTCAGACAGCTCTGATTCCTAGAAGCCCAAGGATAATGAGACTACTCTATTAACAAAAAAAAAAGAAGTCAGTGTCCCTGACCTTCATCTCGAACACTCTTCACTTTATTAACAGCACGTTCACTGTACTCCTCAGCAAGGTGCTTCGCTCGCTTCACAGACTTGCCAAGGAACTTTTTCAGCTGGGTCCTTAAAAAGCAAAGGCACTTTTTCAACACAACACTGGCAAATTCTCATTTTTTTGCTATTATGAATTAGGTTTTTTTAAATTTGAAATGCAGTATTATCTCTTCCCATTGCTGCTTCTAAGTATTTCATTTGCCAGCAGTCATTTAACCTGCAGTTTAACTGCAGAGCAATGGGCTTATATAAGTTCAGGTGTCATTAAAAGAGAACTTATTCAGAAGTCAGAGGGAAAGATTCAGCCTAAAAAAACAACACCTGCCTTTTCTTTGTAGGGACAAGAAAGAGTATCTTACGTTTTTTGTTTTAACCTCCCTCCATCAACATCTGTTTGCTGTGTCTGCATCTTGTCTTCATCATCAGACTGTGCTGCATCATTACTGGGAAATACAGAAGTGATTGTTGAATACAAAATCAGAATCAATGAAACATTAGTAAAGCAGGATCTGCATCTCAGGATCCATCTTTATTCCTGCATGTAATACACTGGAAATACATGGATATGATGTTAATCAGATAATAAAACAGATCTTTCTTTCAAGTCTTAGGCATCTTGATACTAAAGCATCATCATATTATGGCCACAGATCTTAAGAGCACCAAAGTCTACTAAATTAAACACTGAAAAAGCCACAGGAGGTGGCAGCACAAACAACATACGGGACTTGAACTGTGTTTAATTCAGTGTAGAAACGACAACATTAAATACATCAATTTTTAATTGCTGTTCAGCTGGATTTGCAGAGACATCCTGTCAAGCTCCAGCACTACCATCAACTTTTAGTTATTTTTAAAAATTCAATAAACAGCCTAGCTCCTAGAGAACCAAATTAGCACTCAAATTAGTCAGAGACAGATGGAGTGGGACTCCCTTTACTTGCACAAGAGCTGCCTCCATGTATGAAAAACTATGAGAGCACTGGAAAGATCTGAAAGCTCTAATAATCCATACCTGACATATTCTTTAGTTCTCCTCATGATATGCAAAGTTAGGGGGTTAATGCCTGTTGGCAACTTTTCTTCTGCCAAACTCAGGGGTATTTCTTCACCTGTATCAAGGTTTTTTATCATTACACTTGCTAGAATTTCCTATGGAAAAAATGTGAAATCAAGATTTCTTGATTAGACTTCAAAACCGAGGGCAAATTATAAATCATCTGATCTCACAGATTATTTACTTTAATGGGAAATTCTGTAACTCACTATATATTTAGTCCACAAAGACGAAATTTAAAATTGCCCTTAGAGTCTTAGTGCAAACATTATCAAGCACTATACACAGATGAAAAAATACATCTCATCAAAAGCTTAAACTTGAAAAATCAGAAATGCAGCTGTACAGACATCAGCCACTGTCTGACACCTTCCATGCTCATATCATACATATTATGTAAAGAAAAGATTTTGAAGTCTTCCCCATTTCAGATATTCCAACAGCTGTAGCTCAGATTTAGTCAAAGACCACTTTTAGCTACAGAGAGAAAGCATTTAGACCTACCTAGTACTACACAAAGGAAACAGGTTTTTTGGAGCATCTCGTGATCATACATCTGTTTAGCAGTAGCAAAAAAGCTTTACACAGATATATACAAACAACAATTGAAAGCAGCTCAAAGACATCAATAGAATTAATGGAAGCTATCAACTGAAGAAACTATTTCTAATATTAGGAAAATCATTCTCTGCTGACTCCTTCCCCTTGTAGATACGTAAGAAAATGCCAAGCTTGCGGTGTTCCCTCCCACTAAAATCTTGTAACATGTTTGCAAGCTACAAAATACAAACTCAAAGCTTTTCAGAACTATGACAGCTGACACGTTTAACACTAACACTACATATGAGTGAGGGACCCCAAAGAGCTCAAAGACAGAATGCCATCACTCCTGTTTGCCTCCCTGGTGACAGAATACAGTGGTTCACAGCACTATTTCAATTTACTAGACAGCCTGGAATAGCAAGCACAAGAATATACTAGGTACAGACCACAGTCATCAATACCTCATCTGTAAGCTCTCTTCCAGAATTAGACCTGGGTCTTTGTGGTCCAAGTACTTCATTTGTCATTTGGCCATCAGCTGCTTTCCCATTTTCCTGAAATTGTGCAAACAGAACACATCATCTCTAGTGTAATGCTAAAGTGATAGAAAATGCCACTTATTAAACTTCAAATAATTTCCTGATACCTGTGCAGTGACTATTTTATCTCCACTAGTTGCACTTGCTAAATCCAAGGAGGGCTGAGAATCTTTGGGCATGCCTTCTGTCACTGCACTTGGAGTTAAAAGACCACCAGCTGTGAAGTTCTCCCGAGAAACTGAAAAGAAATTGACATGAGAAAGAAGACAGTAAACACTTGCCATAGAGAGTTTATGAGTTGTTAGAATCGTAACATCATACTCTTGAACACTCTGACAAGTTTGTTTTTAAACCTCAATTGCCACCAAATCTGTCTTAGGAAGTCTATAGTTCATATGTACTTGGAGGCACAGGCACAATTTCACACCTAGTCCTCAAGTTTTATTAATGATTTTTTTTTTTGTATTTTCCCTAGTAACCCAGGACTACACATTTTCATGAGACCTACATCTTGACTTGGATTTCTAAGCAAATACATATTGCACATGTTCTATTTGAATCCTAATTTTTTTGTTTTAGTTTTTGTACTGATGAAGCATCTTCTTGCTACAGAAGTAGCTCTTTTGGTAAGAAAGTGTCAGTTTACAAGAAGCTCTACAGATTAGGAACACTTGTAATGCAAAGGGAATTTCTCCACTGTAAGAGGCTAAGATTGTTGAAGAATTTTTTTTTCCTCCTTTAGGCACCAACTAAAAGCACAAGATTGAATGATTCTTCACTCAAAATACAAAAATAGTAACCACGCAGAACACTAAAGCCACCTAAAATAGAATACTTGCCTTCTAAAACAGGTTTTTGCACTTCAAAATCCAGCTCACTCTTCTTCTTCCGGGGTGGTGGAGCTGGCCGTGCAGGTGGTGGTGGTCTGGGAGGAGGGACATTTGTTGGAGGTGGTGGCCGTGCTGGGACAGGCTTCTTTGTGCTAGCAACTATATCAGGTTCTACAGTAAGCTGCCTTGGTGGTTTTGCTGGAGGTGTTTCTTCTGCTGTAGAAAGGTCTTTGGTAGATAAATCTGAAGCCACTTGTTCTAAAGTATTTGCCTCTTTCTTATCTGCTATGTCCTCATTTTTTGATGGTTCTTCCTGTGCTTCAGTTTCATCCATTTTATGGTCAGCTGCATTTGTTACCTTTGTTAGTTTATGAATTTCCTGTTGCTCAGAAGTAAACAAAAGCTTCCCTGACTCAAATTCAGTGTCCTTACACATACTCTCATACACTGGTTCTCCAGGGTCTTCTTGTAATGGTACTTTAGCAGCTAATACTTCTGGAATGCTACTGACAATACCCGCTCCAGAAATCCAAGTACTTGCATCTGAAATTGGAACAGTCAGTTCTTTTCCTCTGGAAGTTAAAGAATCATCATCCAGTTGTTGTGCCTTCTGGCTTTCTTCTATAATACTGTCAATAATCTAAAAATCAAAACCAAAACCATTCTCCTATTAAATGGGCATTTCTGGAATACACTTACCAGGCAGTCTGTACAACACCCACAAGAACTCTCACATTAAAGAGTTGCTTTGCCTACAAAATGTATTTTGTTTAAAAATTCTGGAGACCTAGGTGCAGAAATAGGCATAACTGAAAAATAAAACAAAGTAACTAACTTCCATTCATCTTTAACATACTTGGACAGAGCGTTAGGAAACAAGAGCTGTTCACTCTAGAGTTCTCATGCATTGCTAAGTATCATCCTGCAAATTACACAAACACTTAAAACCCTGGTGAATCCTAAGTACATTTTAAAAATACTTAGTTTCATATTTACCCTTTGGATGGACACTCTTACCAACATCAACCACAAATTCTAACCTATGTTAGTTTCAGGATGAAGACTGATTATTAAATCCTTTAATATTTCTAGTGTGATGCTGGAAGCACAAAGCAATATTTAACCAACCTCTTTTGAATCATCTTGTTTCATTTCTTGTACAAAGGTTTCATTTCCAGCTACAAGTAGCTTGCTGTCTATATCCTATAGAAAAAAAGACAGCAGATACCATAAGATGATGGCAGTAAGTCCTTCAGGAAGATGATCTAACAAAAATATAGCTACAACAAATTAAGTGGCATAAAGGACAAGAATTCTGCCACATTTTCACACATTATTGCTGTCAGATATTTAAAGAGTGATGCACGGCAAGAATACACACAGAACCACATGCAGGGAGAAAGGCTGCACATTGAAGGTTGGACTAACTAGTACAGATACCTAGAAATTTCTCCTTAGACTTTTTCTTAGACACTTAAGTCAAACAGAATCTCAATAGTATATTAACATATTATAGTATGTTTTAAAAAAAACCACACAACTCTTGCAGACATCCATCTTTGAGAGTTCTGACCTCAAGAAATGCAGAGACAGCTGCAATTACAGAAAAATTCTTCCTCCTTCTCCAATCCCTTCCCCTCCCTTTCACAAAGTTTTTCTAACCCAAATTCAAGTTCTACTTTACCACTAAAATCTACCTTAAATACTTCAGCTTAATCAGTGTCTACAGAAGCCCATTATATTAATTTCTAATTTTATTGACATTAAACTCTCACACCTGTTAAACTTTGGACTCAGACAATACTTCTTACTCATTGATTCCAAGACAAACTATACCATTAGTCACACATTCACTCAACTGATATGGTACCAAGCACAGAAGCAAGTACTTTTTTCACCTTCAAAAATTTAGCTTTGAAGAAGTGATTTAGGAAAATACTTTAAAAAAACCCCAGCAACTTACAAGCATCATACAGAACTTCACAGCTAATAATTCAGACAATAAAACATTAAGCTTAATTTTGAAATTCACTGAATTTATTCAGAAAGATAATGGCACTTCTGGAAAGACTCACACTTGAAATACTTAAAGGGACACTAAACACAAAATAGAGGATAAGCCTCTGCACTATGTGATATACTGCAAGAGAGGGTATCACTGAAAAAAGGTTATGGATTCAGAGCTGCTGACAAATCAGAAACACTATTTTTACCACGATTTCCCAATGGTTTGCAGACAAAACATCAAGCCTTCTTTGCTCTATGTAACAGTGTTGCACAGCATCACCTTTGGCCCTTCTGAGATGAGGAAAAGAGCCTTATTTGCACAAGGTTCCAACTCCCCACTCTGCCAGTTTCAGCTGCACTGTCCCTGCCTGCAGATGCAGCATAGCAATTACCTGCGTGGGAAGTGGCAACGCTGTCTCATTAAGCTAAATATAGTGTTTTATCTTCACAGAACCTAGGGGGGAGGCTTTTGAAGTGCAAACACTTAAGATTTCTCTTATTTTGAAGACAGAAGAGGGCTAAGTCAACTATTTGACATAAATCAGGATTAAACAGCAAGTGCTGCAGATTTGCTCACAAATGAAAGAGGGTAGTCTAGTAAATAAGTAGAGCTCAATTAAGTTGCACATACACACTTCAGAATAAAACTAGCTTCAAGACATGTTAACATCCCCCAAAAAAGTAAAGTCGGAGAGACGTAAGCACAACAGTCACTATCTGTAAGAAGGAAAGTAGATGTTTTTCTATCTGTGTAGATTTTAGGGCTACTGCAGCTCATCTGCCTGATGGAGAAATGCTCAACATCAACAAGCATTTGACTGATTTGAAGAAGAAACTTACCTTTAATACATGGGATCCAAGTTTCATTGGTGACCTGCTAGAAAGAGAAGACAGACTTAGGTAGAGCTCCAAGAAAAAAAATCTCTGGACAGTAAGCTTCATATTAAAACAGTTTAAAATAGTCTTCCTTTACAGTGAAGGTATACTTGATACTTTAGACCAGCAACAAAGTGAATCCTTCTCCTACCACTCCTTCACACAAAAGGCTCCACACAGAGCTATGTGCCCAACTGTCTACAATACAGAGATCCACAGCTTCTATAATCCCTGAAATTTTCTCAGCAGAATCTTCAAATAATCCTGTTTCTATCACCCCTTATTAATAAGATGATGCTATGCCAAGTACAGATTTAAAAGCATTTTGCATTTGAATATTTAAAATTAGCACGTAGAGGGAGCACAGGGTGGGCACCAAAGAAACCAAAACTCTCAGAAAGCAAAAGTTGCAAATTAAGAGCCTGAACTCTCCTCTGTAGTCAACACTTTCACTGCCATTCAACCCTTCAGCCTCTCAAGTAATGTAAGGTCTTGGTTTTAATCATGACACTTGGTGTAAGTATTTACATTATAGCAGGAGGGAACCAGTTTTGCACTGCTTTCCAAAACGCATACTCTGAAACAGAGGATTTGCATTAACAGCTACTCACACATAACCTCTCATTTCACTAATTACACGAAAGAACAGGGCATCTCAGGGGAATGATATCAAATAATTACTTCTCCCAGGTCACCACTCAACCCAATTAGTGAACTGTCAACTCTTCCTATATACTGAACCTACATTTGCCATGAGATATTTCTGAATTCTACAAGATACTTAAATATTGACTCCCACTGCTTACTCTTAACTACAGGAACTTGCTCATATACGAAGATGTTGAAAGGCTGGACCAGATGATCTTTCAAGGTCCCTTCCAAATTGGGCTGCTCTCTTTTCTCTGATTCTATTAGTTTCCCCAGTCAGAAGCAGAGACTAAGTTACAGATTACTTGCTTAAAAGCTTACTAGTAAATGAATGAGATATGCCACAGAAAACATAAGTCTAGTATGATTGTTTAGTAAATAGTGGGAATTAAAAATCTATAATAATAGATCTTGTACCCTGCATTTCACCTAAAACTCTTCTAACAAGTTTCCTCACATGATACCACAGTAGCACCAGTTTGACAAGCGAGGGGTTCAAGGTTATCTACAAAGATCAAACAAAATTCAAAGAAAAATCCCATTTCACCTGCACAAACACAACCAGATGCCTGATTCATCTGAAAGTCAAATAAACTCCTGTACACTTTTTAAAAATTATTTATTCAGCTGTCAAATTCATCACAATACTGACTAGGAAGCTTCCATTCCCATTCTCAGACAGCTCCAGCCCTGTACCTATTTGAAATAAGCTTCACATTTTCAACACATTGTTGCTAAGTTTTGTGACAGAAAACAAAACATTTAGCCCACCAAAAAAACCCAACCAAACAAAACAATGCTGTGAATGACTGGCCTTGATCAAATCCCAGAACCACAATGCCTGCTTTCCTGAAGGATGTACATTGTTACAAGGCAGGTGTGCTACCAGGCAGATGAAAAGATGTTTAAAGAGTGTGTATAGCAGCAGTGCACTGCACAGAACGTACAGGCTCTGCAACCAGCCCACAAACTGTATTTATTTCTGTCCTTCAGGTCGCAGAGGCACAGGATGTTTTCTTCCCTCTTAACCGATGGCTGGCCTGGAAGCTACAGTTATTCTTGATGTAGCTCTTTGTGGCAGTCCACACCTTCAAAACCACAAGGATGCACGACTGCAGTGCACTGCTTGGGCTGCTCTGGGGAAGTGTATGGGAACTTGAGCTAACTCAGAATGCAGAACCTTGTCTGCAGTGCTGCAAGTCACTACAGCACCATAACCAACACTTCACACTCCATCTGTTTGCTGCCAAGAGCAGTTTTGCATCTTGGCTAAAATACACACCAACAAAAAAAATTGTACTGAGCATGTCCTGTATGTCAACAGGGCGCAACTAACATGTTCTCTAGCTTTCTACCCAGAGGAAAACTAGATTATTCAGGAAAAAGCATCGAAGCAGCAGACAGGACTACTGAAGTTAGAATTCAATAATTTAAATTAAGGTACCAGAGGATATTTTTCATTATCTACACCTCTTGAATTCAGTGCCTTTTGTTTAGTTCCTCATGACGTTTTTTAGGAGATGAGTACACAAGGGACAAACCTGCCCCTTACTGTTAGGGATATGACAGTCAAACTATTAGCTTGGGCAGTTCTTGATTTCAGAGTAAGTGGATCACTTTTCTTATAAATAAAAGATAAGAGGGTCTGTCACATGCCTGCATCCAAACAAGTGTGCCTTACTTCATATTTTCCTTCTCTCAAACCTGACACCCCCCTTCACAGGACAGTTCATGCCTGTAAATTTTGGGGTCCTTTTCTAAATCTCTTCTGTGATTATAGCCTTTTGACAGCAGAGTGACAGAGGTTAAATAAGGGCATCTTCTGTTACACTATCTCTCCCTCTCCACTCCTGTGACTACACAACAAATATACTTTTTCTAGAGTCCAGAAAAGCCTACAGAAACAGACATGCTCTGGGACCTAGGTATCTAACAGATGGGCACTCTCCACACATCCTGTCAGAAGGAGAATTCCATGTAAAAGGCAAGACCCACAGCAGAAATGAAGCACACAGGCCTGGATAGAGGGGAGAAAACAGACTCCAAACACCCGGTTCAAACACGCTTCATATTCCAGAAACCATCACTCTGGGAGAGCTATCTCAGCCCATTACCATCTGAAAGAAATATTTTGTAACAAGCTCTGTAATTTTTGCTAATTAATTCTTAAGGAGCACCAGTTATATATACGTGTACTTGAGGACACAAATATGGTGCTTCCTTGAGAGAGGTGCTGAAGCATCAATACCTATCGACTTAGAGTAGGAATTGGGAGCTTACATCCAACTTGAAAATTCCACTCTTCCACATCATGAGACAATTAATAAAACAAATATATAGCACAAGAAGTGCACAAGTTTACATAAACAGCTGTCACCACTTTCAAAATTTCTGTATTAGCAGTTATTAAACTTCCCCACAGAGAACCCAGGGCAGCTGAGAGGGAAGCTACAAACCCCACATTTTTGGTGAGGGCAAAACAGATGTAGACCAGTTTGCTAAAACCAGCCATAAACACATGCCATCAAAAAGGATTCCCAAGTGTTTTTTCTGATCATCAGAACACCAAATGGACAAGGAAAAGCCTCAAACTGAAGAGGGCAAAATGCACTTGTTTTCAACTGCCCTTCCTCGCACAAGAAGGTTTTGATTTTTATTTGTTTTGGTGGGTCCCAAGTCAACACTATTACCCAGGTCTCAAAACGGTTTCCAAAATGTCCCAAATGCAAATGTGAAATTAGCTCTTCAGAAATCCCAAAGCTTTTTCAGAGAATCCATAGGATGAATTCAAAAGCAGACTGAGCTCCAGATTTACTGCTTGTACTGCAGACTAAGCCCTCTGAGATCACCTCCTTACTTGACTCAAGCTGATAGAATTCTATTGACTTGAGTAAATTATGCATCATTACAGATTATGGGACAGCACAAGAAAAATTAAAAGCATCTTTCATTTTAATTTCTAGCAAGTGACTTCATATTATCAAGTTCTGCTTAGCTACAGGCAAGGGAAACCTGCAGAGTCAGGACACACAGCATTACCTGAATCAAATAAAAGGTAGGATGAGCAGTTGGGCCAAATTTAATGGAGCACCTCTACCAGAAGGTCTGGTTCCCCCTTCCTGCTTTTGGCTTCCAGCCACACAAATCCCACACCTGCACCCTCTCCTGTCCACACTCTGCCAGGTTTCAGCTGCTTTAAAACTCTACAAACAGCAAAGACTGTTCAATTTTTCAGCTGTTTTCAATTACTTTGAGCTAAAGGAAATCAAAGAGGAGTCTGATAATCACTAATGCCAGAGCAAGGTAAGCAGCTGGAACAAAATCTCATTTCAGCACAAGTGCTGTTAATTTGGCTTACCACATCTTGCAGAACTGTATGCCAAGATGTGCTTTTCACCAGGCTATGTAAAAAGCTAAGTTCAGAAAAGCTTTGATACAGGATGTGTGGGAAGGGAGAAGAGATCTAGTCCTTCCTTTGTTCTAGGCATCCAGTGACCACTGACACGCAGGTTAAAACAAGACCTTAGTCAATTATTAAAGCTTCAAACTGATGGATCCCACAATCCGTATCTTATTGCTCTTTGAACAAACTACACGAAACCTCATCCTGTAAGGTCAGATAATGAAGAGGTTTGGTCCAGATGACATGAAAAACAGAACTGATACAAGCCATAACCTGCTCAGCACAGAACCGGAAAGAGACATTTACAATTTAAAAAGAGGGAGCTTATTCGGCTAACATCAACAACGTGGGGACACAGTTAGTTTTGAGGTAACAGCACCAGGAATCTACACCACAAAAAGCTGTTAAAACTTCACCACACAGAACCGCACGCTGGCTAAAGACAAGCAGCATCAAAGCAGCACCACTAAAAACAAATGACAGCCCACTAGAAGTTGTTTCACAAGCAGCAACCGTTCTCCTGTTGCTGCAGAAGCTCGCTTTTTTTTCTTTTTCCTCAAAAAACGTTCCTATTTCAGGGACTAGTTCTGTCGCGGCGGACTTCACCTCCGCACACCTCCCCTAAAAGCCACACACTGCCAGACACCATCACACCGAGATAACGGCTGCCACCATCCCCACAAAGCCTCAACACTTAAGAACCGCTCCGTTTCTTCGCAGCCTCTTGACTTTCCCCGGCTCCCCCACTCGCCCAACCCACCGAGCGCAGCCTCCCCGGCCAGCACGGCCGAGCACTCCCCGCTCCCGGGGCCGCGGGGCTCCGGGCAGAGCCCCATCCCCATCCCCATCCCCTCGGTGGGGCTGTGCGGGCC
>NW_009954536.1:181589-190338 GCF_000747805.2 Chaetura pelagica | reverse complement strand
GGGGCGTGGATGGGCCTCGGGAGGGGAGGGGGCTCCAGGGGACCCTGTGGGACCTGCCAGGGGCTGCAGGGAAGCTGGGGAGGGGCTGTTTACCAGGGGCTGTAGCACTAGAACGAGCAGCGGTCTTAAAAGCAGAGCGGGGTGGGTTTAGATGGGACGTGAGGAAGAAGTTCTTTGCCATGAGGAGGGTGAAGCCCTGGAACATGTTGCCGAGAGGTGGTGGAGGCCCCATCCCTGGAAACATTCAAGGTTGATGGGGCTCTGATCGAGCTGATCGAGTTAGAAGGTCCCTGCTCACTGCAGGGGGCCTTTCAGTGTCCCTTCCAACCCCACACCTTCTGGGATATGATTCTGGGATAAGATTGAAGAAGGCAACTAATCAAGAGGTTTAGAGAGACTTGTGTAAATCACCCAACTTGGCAGAGAAGACTTGAGGTCTATACAGATAATTGGACCTAAGGAATGCAGGGGGTAATAAGAACCAAAATCAAGATTGATGGCTAAACCAGCCTTGGGCAGTTGGAGCTGTAGAACTTGCAATATTGTGTCCTTTAGGTGAACTTGGCTCCTTATAATACTAAAAATCTCCCATGAATCAGAGCTCACATGTCAGCTTGTCCCAAGCACCCTGTGGTGACAGCAGGACCATCCTACCCAAATCACTGCTGACCTGGGGAAGTTTCCCAGTCTTTTGCCACTGCCAGGCTGACTTCTAGGATAAAGGGTTGTGTCTGCTTAAGTGAAGGTGCTGCTGCTTTTCCAGTTCAGAGGCCCAAGAAGCATAGAGGGCTCTCTCCACTCTTTACTAGCTCATTTGCTAGCAGTGCTGATGTTGGCAGATAAGTCTTGTTCCCACTAAATCTTAATATACTCACTGCAGACAGATGTAGATTTGCAGCCTCTGCAAAGTATTACCTGGTCACCTGGAGACATAACCTTAAATTATTTTTTATCATTGCATTAAAAAAATAAAGGACAATGAGTTATGTTTAGAGAGAACTTGGAGCTGGTTCCTTCCCTCAGCACAGCCAGTGGGTGATCTCTGGGTGTAGAGAGAGGCATGCAAGAGATCTGCTGGAAGAGCTGCTGGTCCTGCATCACCCCCGGGGAGAAAGGAGTCAAAGTCAAACCCAAAACACATGACTGAACCAAGAATCACACTGAAGTCTCCTGTGTTGCATCCCAGGGCTTGAAGATGCTGATCTGTGTGACCTTGCTCCCTTGGGATACAGAGTTTGGTGAGAGTAAGAGAGACAAAGATGACCAGTGGTGATGACTGTGTGGAGCTGTGAGGTGCCTTGGGCGTGGCATCAGTGGTCAGATACAAGAGGGTGATTCCTTCTGCTATGAAGTCCTGAGCACCAGAGCCTCTGCTGGTCTGAGAGGAGCAGTGAAACAGGAAAAGCTGCATACCTCGAGCTCAGCATCTATCTTTGCAGACTCGTTTGACAGCCCATTGATGTAAATCATTATTTCTGGTTGTCTCTGTGAGAACTGCTCTTTCCCAGCCTTGCAAACTGCTGCTGACTCACAGCTTCTCCTCCCCGGGCCCCTGCACCACCCAGGAGGAGGGGTCTCTGGGAGGTTTGTTGGGGTCACAGCTTCTTGCCTGGGCAGCTTTGTGCAAACGGTGGCCACACAGAATGTTTAATTGTGCAGCCTGGCCCTGCCTGAGAGATCCCCTGTGGCTTCTGCTGCAGTGTGTGTGTCCACATGCAGAGGGGCACACACAGACTCATGTGCAGACACACAGACACACGTGCACACAGCATGTTGGCATAGCTGACATGCCAGGAAAGTGTGCCATGATGTGCCAGCAGGGCAGGACACAGGGGAGGCTGGGCAGACCATGAGGAACTGTGGCCCAGTTACAGCCATCCAACTGCTGCTTTTGCACAGCTTGGGTGGTTGAACAGAGCCTTTTTTTCAGAGGTGCTTGTGTGTTTTGGTCTGGATTTCTATCACTTGTAGCTCCTTTTTCTTTCCCTCTTTTTCCTCCCCCTTAGTCCCAGGTGCAGAACCAGGAGATACGCTGAGAATATTCCAGCACTCTCATAACACCCCGTTGCTGCAGGGCCATTGCAGAGCCTCCAGAAATTACCACCATCCAAAAGGGTGTAGGAGGGCTGGGAAGGTTGTGTGAGAACGAGGAAGGATGAGCAGCTTTGGGAGAATATTGGCAATGAGGGGAAACGGGACTGGAGGAGGGAGGGTGCCTGGGAGAAAGGAGCCAAATACTACAGGGGAGCTCTAATCACCCTGCAAGGAGGTGAAGTAATGTGCTGAGAAATGCAAACACAGGGACAGGCAGCAGAATGTGGTTCAGCACCCACCTCCAGGTGTGGAGGAGTGGAAGGAGGAGTGGAAAAACTGTGCTGGGGAATGCTTTGTACCCCACTTAGGGCTCCCACACAGCCCTCCTCCGGGCACCCAGGTAACAACAGCAACAACCTCCCTCCCATAAATACCAAACCAGGTCACTGCAAACACACTGACAAAAATACATCAAGCCCAATGTTTCCTGAGGAAGGTTTGGCAAGGGAGAGACATGACAGTGTTGGCTGTGGCTCCTACTGTGTGTGGCAGGTGTGGAAACAGAGATGGTGGCATTTGCTGGCTGCTGATCACTAAGTCCCACTGCAAGACCTGTGCCTGGGCTGTTTACATCAGTAGCAACGAAACAGGTTTGTATTCATGCAGGTTATGGTGCTGGCAGAGAGCACATGGTGCTGTAACATGTGCCTTTCCTTTCTGGGAGTATGGGAAGTGCTCAGCACCAGCCACGTGGGTGGAAAGTAAATACCCACATAGCTGTGAAATACAGATGTGGAAAATATTTTCCCTGAATGGACTGTATAGTCTTTTCCTGTTGTGATTCAGAGGAAAAGGCTTTGCAGACTTGGTTATTTTGGAGAGTTCAGGCTGAACTGTGTGAGCATCATCCTTCTTTAGTGCTGCTTTCCTCCTTTTGCAGCCCTGATCAAGTAGCAGGTCTTTAGAAGAGGCAGATTCCTCTTTATTCCTGAGATGACAGGCAGGAGGAGTCATGTTCCAGAAAGAGATAACCTGAAGCATAGATTACTTTAGATGGGTGGTGAGACTTTCCCATAATACAACATTTCTGGTCCTACAGCAGTCCCAGGGCAGCAGCCACAGGGAGAGGAATGGTCAGGCAAGGCTACAGCCTTGTTCCTTGTGGGGCTGTGCTTCCACCAGAGGTGCTCAGCAGGGAATGTTTAATGCAACTGAAATTGTTGGCTTGATTTTTCTCTGCAAAAGCCAGTCCCATCCTGGGAAAATGCAGCAGGGAGGCTCCTTCCCATGGTCCAAGGAGTGGGAGGAAGAAGGATTAATGTTCACTAGGAGATTGATGTCTTTTTGCTTCCTGAATAGGGTGAGCCAAGCCTGGATCTTGCCTCCATCCCTGCCTCCATCCCTGCTTCCACCCTGCAGGTGTGGGGACCTGGAGCTAAGCAGTGAGGGCTGTTCCCTTGCAAGGAGGAGCCAGGATGGACTGAGCAAAACTGGCAGTGTCTGGGGTTTTTCCAGAACCAAAGCATCAAACTGGTTTGTTGGCAGTGAAATAGCCTTGTCATTTTTATGGGGAGCCACCTAAGGTGTAAAATGAGATGGATGAAGCTGCTAGATCAAAGCTGAGGTGCTGACTTGGTGCCTGCTGAATGGAGTAAGAAAGCACTGAGGAAGCCCTGTCTCTCCAGGTGCCCTTCCCAAAACTCAAGAGTGCACATGCATTTGTATTTTAAAAAAATTCCCTGCTGCTCTGACTTGCACTACGTCATCATCTGCTCTCACAAATCAACCAGTTTAATTACACAGACATGCTCTTTATTCATTCTTCCTGGCATGCTGACAGTTTCTGCATGTGCAGATGAGTTGTGCCTCAGCCTCTGCCAATGCAAATGCTCTGTCCTCCTTCCATGTGTTATTTTTTCCTGAGGATGATCAGTGGATGCCTGTGCTTTCAGACACGATTGTTACAGTGTTGTTTTCTCCATGCTCTGTCTCTATGTGTGTCGAAGTCAGTTTATGTATCAGAGTTGGTGGTTGGTGTGTCACTGTCCAGTGGAGTTGTGCTTTCCTCTGGAGATCTGCTCTTGTTCTCCAGTGCAGCACACAAAAAAGTCACTGTCAAAGCAGTGCACTACTAAAAAAGGGTGCATTTGCTGTTCTTGTAAGGAAGAATTGTGAGCAGCTTGCTTTGCACAGAATGTTGTCAGTTTTGGACAGGTAATTTGCTACTTGTGAAGATTTTTTAAAATTCAAAATTTTATGTGTTGAATGAGAAACAAGGATGTAGCTTTTATTGACAGGGCTCTACAAAGCACATATTTGAAAGCAAAATAAAACAGAAAAGGTAATAACATTATCTGAAGGGGCACAATAGGAAAGCTGGGGAGGGGCTTTTCACCAGAGGGGGCAGTGAGAGGACAAGGGGTAATGGCTTTGAACTGAAAGAGGCGAGATTTAGGTTGGACATCAGGAAAAAATTCTTCACCATGAGGGTAGGAAGGTGCTGGAATAGGTTGCCCAGGGAGGCTGTGGAAGCCCCTTCCCTGGAGGTGTTCAAGGGCAGGTTGGATGAGGCTTGTGCAGCCTGGGCTGGTGGCACCCCAGAGGCCACACTACAGCTAGTGTGTCTTTCATCTCATTCTCTTTCCTGCTTTTTCCTTGCCAGCAGGCAGTGCATCTTATTCTGCCATTTTGCTCAAGTTGAAGGATAACACAGGGTGCAGCAATTTCCTGACGTACACTCCCATTTGTGTCCCTTTGCTGCTGAATATATTTATTTAATTTTAGCCAGCAGAAGCAATTTATTTGTTTAATAGTGTCCAGGAAACGTACCCAAGGGAGATCTCTGAAAACAACCACAAAGCTGATAAGGATTCATGTTAGATGCTAGAACACTGGATAAGGCTATTCCCCCATTTGGGTCAATATTTGCTATTAATAGCATGAGCATTAAATAAATTAATATCAGGTTATTATATATTATTATAACATTTAAGGAGAGTCAGTCATTACTTTTCCTCTAAAGACTGCTGAGGACCACATTTACATCACTGTGTGCTCTGGCAGCCAGGAGGGCAGCCTGCCTATCTCAGTGATGGTGCATTTAGCACAACCATCACATCTGAGCTATAAAAAGGTGCTCTGTGGCCCATATATTTTATTCTTAGACAAAGAAAACAGTATTGGATTTAGTCTCCATTGCTAGCAGAGAATGCACTATTAGTGGGGATAAATCTCCTTCTGTCTACAGGTGTTGCTGCTTGTCCTGGTTTGAGCCAGGATGAAGCCAATTTTTCTTTTTACTGATTTTTTTTTTTCCTTCAGTGAGCTTTCTTGTAACTAGCAACAGTGTGTTCTGCTAGGCTGATAAGACAGTGGAATGTTTTTCTAACTACTGAGGCTTCAAGGCTGCACCTGCACTCTGCCGGCTCAGACACTATGGGGAGATCTGTGATCCCCCCGTAGGAGGCTGAGTTAGACAGACAGCAAAATTGGCCAAAGATATTCCATTCCATATATCTACATAAGCTCAGAGGAAGGTCAGAGATCACAGAAGACAACTTCCTTCCTTCTTCTTCTCTTCCGTCCATGGCCGGCGTCCGGGGAGGACTCTGTTCATCCATCACCGTCGACCCTTAGGCTCGAGATCTCCTGACCCCCATAACTCTCTGCTTTCTCCAGCAGCAGCTCCAGGATTCCTCGGGACTCTTCCCAGTTCAGGGAAGTGCTGTAGGAGTTGCTGGGGTGGGGGGAGGTGAGAGGCTTTTGCCCATACCTGAATATATCTGTATATAATTGTATATATTTTCTTGTATCATTCATTAGTGTTTTAATTAAAGCTGTGTAGTTTAGTTTTCAATCCAGCCAAGTCGCTCTCTTTTTCTCTCTCTCCTTCCCTACCTGGGTTGGGGGGAGGGGATCGAGAGCATTGTTGTCGGACCTGAGTCAAACTGTGACACTGCTGTGGAAGTTAATACAGACATCAGTGGCCATTTGTAAAAGCAGTTCCAAGACTCTAATGTTGATATTGTTGTGGCTTCTCCAGCAGCTCCATGTCCCTGTCATGTTTGTGGTGAGAAATAACAAAGCAGCTCCCTTGCTGACACCTGCACTCTCATTCTTGCCTCCCTTCATTTTCTGCATTCATTGAAAAACAAGAATTATAATCCCAGAAATACTTAGGACGTGCAGAATCCCAGCTGTGTCCTGCACCTGGTGGGCCAGTGTGTGTGCAGAAGCCTCAGCCAAGAAACTCCTCTCCCCCTGTACAGCTGCTTCCATGGGGCTTCTTCCTAAACTACTGCAGCCTGGCAGGATTTTATCCTTCATCCCTTTGCTGTTCATCAGCTCCTGCTCACCCAGCCCCTGGGACACACTCTGGGCTCTCTAGGGCCAGGACTACCTCCCTCTTTCCTCTGCAATGCCCTGCTTGGAGTGGCTAAGCCAGAGGCTGGAGATCCCCAGTACCAACCACCATGGAAACCAAAACATACCCAGCAATAATTCTGCATAGAAACAAGGGTTTACTGGGCAAGTCTGGTTTTCTGTTCATCACTTTGAGTCATGCTGGTGGACTGGGTGAGCTGAAACTGCTCTGGGAATTCTTGAGGCTGAGCTAAAAGGAGCCTTTCTAATTGTCCTTACTTTATAGAGAAGCAAAAACCTCTCTGTGGGCAATAAACAACCATCTATGGGGATAGAGAAAACAACAATGTTAAACAATAGAAAATTGAAGATATTTCTTAATGATTCAGTTACTCAAGAAAGTCATCAAGCACTTCATGTACTGCAGCACAGCAATGCCAAGCTCTAGATGAGCAACCTCAGTGGACCAGCATGTGCATCAGCTTGGGACAAGAAGAAACACCCTGCCCTAAGGAGCTCACAATCCCACTGAACACCAAGGGAGGACCTGTAGAAACCAGGAGGTAAAGCCAAAGCAGGGAACAGTGAGACTGTGTTCTTTGTGTGAGAGGCAAAACTGGCAGCATATTGTTCATCCCATTATTTTATGGACTGCTAGGCTGACAACCAGCACATCTGGCCCTTGGCAGCCATGGAAACAAACTCAAGTGGTTTTCTGTCCCACCACAGTAGCCCCTGGGGATGAGGAACATCTGTGTGCTTCAGAGCAGGACCAGCATCCTGCAAAAATTGTTTTCCCATCTTAGGGAAATTTTTAATATTTTAGACTTTTCTGTCCCTCATCAGCCAAGACTTTGAAACTAGGGAGAAATGGAAATCTCAGACATTTAATTTTGCACACAGCTCCATAAATCAGGCAGCCTAACAGGCAAAAGGGGTAACTGTATGATCTTTGTTTAGATCTCTGTTCTAAATGTACAGCTTTTCCTGCCTTTACATAAAATCCTTGTATTTGCTTATATACAACATTTTTCCTTCTCTTGGTTGAATTTTGGATGTGTACAGCTAAGTGTTAAATATGCATTACTAAGTAATTGAAATGTCATAGTCCTGGATTAAACTCCTCGAGTGGAATTAAATTAAAGGGTTCTGCTCCTGGTTCAGAAAAGCACAGTGTGAATGTTTTATAGCAGCAGCAAAGCCAGAATTACAGGTTAGGCTCCCAGTCTGTGTGTATGACTAACACCAGGAAAAACAGAAACAGTTTGAACTTTCAAAGGCTGGAGCCAGGGAACAATGAAGGAGGTGTGACTTATTTTAGATCCAACCTTCTGCTGGAAGGAACAAGCTCCTGCTGTGGCCCTCCTGGCTTGGAGCTCTGGGTGTGCTCCAGGGGGGGTGCTTGGACCCTGTGTGGATGTGGTGTGTTCATCCCAGATACCCTGTGGTGCTTTGTGTGCTGGGATTGGCCTCGCTACTGCTGGCAGCAAAGCCACTGAAGCTGTTCCTTGCTGGAGGTGCTGCAGGAAGGAGCTCACACACCCGGAGCCACCCCAGCCCTGCCAGCAGCTCTGCATTGCAGGGATGGAGTTCCAGCAAACGTCCCTTGGGTAGAGGGGACTTGTCCAACCGGTGACATGGAGGAAAAGACAACACACGCCTTATTTTCTTTAACCTGTACCCCGAGGGCTTTACAGTCCTCACTTCTCAGCTTTAGGTTTGCTGTGTCCTTGGTGCCCACATGGAAGAGCAACAGGGGCCGGTGCTCTGTGCTACAGCTACGCCCTCTCAGCGCTGCCTCTTCTCCCAGCTCCGGGGAGGCAGCAGACCCCTCGTGTCCCGTGGGCAGGTGGGTTTCTCAGTGCCCTGCAACCCACGGCAAGAACTCCCGGCTCCTTCGCGCAGGGTCCGCTCTGCCCGGCCGCCCAGCGCGGCCACCCCTGCTCGGCAGGGCCTGAAGCCCCCGGGAGGGACACCCGAGGGGTGCGGGAGGAGGGAAGCAAAAAGCCCTTTAGGTGCTGGGAGAACGAGGGGAGGGGGCTGGAGAAGGCAGCGGGGCCCCCCGGGAGGCTCCGGGCGCGTCCCCGGCGGGGGGCGCTGGGTCCCCAAACGTGGGGCTGCCCGGGGGCTTCTTCAGCAGCTCCTGGTGAGTATTTTTCTGCCAGGGATCCGCCCCCCCCGAGAGGCAAAACATGAGCTGCGTGGTGGGGAGACAAGCAGAGGGGGTTGGCTGCAGGATTCAAAATGTTGGGAGGGGGGAAAAAAAGAATTAAAACAAAAGTTTCGTCTGCCTGAAGTGACCGTGGTTTCGCACTGGCACTGAGGCCACAGGCGGCACCAGCCGGGGGGGGGG
>NW_009954536.1:160278-180812 GCF_000747805.2 Chaetura pelagica | reverse complement strand
TGGGCAGGGTGAAGCCCCGCAGCTGGGCAGGGTGCAGCCCCCGCAGCTGGGCAGGGTGAAGCCCCGCAGCTGGGCAGGATGAACCCCCGCAGCTGGGCAGGGTGAAGCCCCCGCCCCGCAGGCTCTGCCGCCGCCCCCAGGCCCTTCGGCTGCGCTCCTGGAGCCTTCACATCCTGCTGGGGGCTTAGGGGCCACGGCTGCTCCTGGGTCAACATGGGCTTGCTAATCTAAGGGGAGCAGGACCACGTTCCTGCTGCTGGTGTCCAACAGCTAAAGCCATCCTCACGGGGAAATGGATGGTGCAAAGTGTCTTTGCTCCAGGGGATGCCAAAAGGAGCTAATCCAAAGCCCCTTCTTTGCTTCTTCAGGAGAGCTGAGCTTGGGTGTGCTCACTGCTTCAGACCTTTCTGCTTGCTTGTCTTTGCAGCAGCTCTCAGATTTCTTTGATCTTCTCTCCCTTTGCTGCAAGAAGAAGGACCCTGATGGCCTTTCCCAGCCGTTTTGTTCTTGGGTACCAGTTGAAATACCAGATCCAGCTTGTCTGCAGTACAGCAAGCTGAGCTCTGCCCCTGGGAAATGCAGGAAGCCCAGGGGCTCTGCTGCAGAGGCATTTCAGAAAGACTGAAAGGCAAAATCAATTTAAAGTGGATTAACTCTTATGAGTGTACCTCTGTTTTCTTGAATATATACCACGAAGTAATCTAAATAGATTAACTACTGTGAGTTTAGCTCTGTATCCTGAATAACATGGAATTAAGGAACTCTTGTTTTGTAAGACCTCTGGGAAGGACACTGATTCATCACACAAAGCACACAGGTCTCAGCACAGGCCTGTGGCTGACGGAGAGAGCTTGCTGCATTGCTTGGGTTGCTGGTTGGTGCTTATCTCCCCTCACAACGTCTTAAAGCTGAGCAAACAACAGGTCACTACACCCTTCCTCAGGCAGGAGTGAAAGGGAATTCTGGTAGAGCAGAAAATCACTGCTTCTGCAGTTATGCCTGGGGAAAGTAATGCAGGTTGATGCAGTGGAAGTGGAGCTTTCTCCTTCCCTGGCACTGGGGCAGAGGAGCCCCTGGGAGGAGGACAGGGTCTTGCACTGGGTCCTGTGCAGAGGGTGGTACCCATAGGCTCCTCTCTCCCTCCTGCTTGGGTTCCCGTGTTTCCACAGTGCCACAGCAGATGGCACCACTGCAGGGGACCGTGTGTGCATGAACGCAGGAATCCCAAGGGGCAGTGGTTTGAAGCTTAAAGAGGGAAGATTCAGGTTGGACATTAGGAGAAAGTTCTTTCCTATGAGGGTGGTGAGAGGCTGGAACAGGTTGTCCGGGGAGGTTGTGGCTGCCCCATCCCTGGAGGTCTTCAAGCCCAGGTTGGATGGGGCTCTGAGCAACCTGGGCTGGTGGGAGGTGTCCCTGCCTATGCAGGAGGTTGGGACTAGATGATCTTTAAGGTGCCTTCCAACCCAAACCACTCAATGATTCTATGAAAGCAACTGGGTGCAGGCAGGGGGGGGATCAGCTGCCAGGCACCCTGAGCTGACATTCTGCCTCCAGAGCCAAAGCAGCCTCAGGCTCCTGAGAGTGCTCCGTTTGGCATGCAGGCTGCTGGAGTTGTGGCTGATTTGGAAAGCATTTTGCAAAGCCATGGGGGGCTTTGCTCCTCCCTGGCACTGTGCTGGCAGGGTGGTGCTGGCACCAGGGGAGCGGGCGCTGCTGCAGCTCCATAAACCCTGCAAGGATTGCCAGGGGAAAGGGTGAGTGAGCGTGCAGTGGGAACACCCTAGGTGGTCCTTATGTTAATAACCACATTTTTATAAACTGCATTCAATAATGTTAGGAAAAGTACAGCAAATGCATAGTTAAAATCTTAGCAAAGACTCTTGCAGCTCCTAGATCTCCCAAATAATGTTGTAGAACTCAAGAGTTGCCTGTCCATGGTGTACTTACAGGTGATTGTCAGTGGCAAATTCACTGTCTGCTCTCAGCACAGGGTCTATGAGAGAAGGCCTTAGCACTGATGTCCAGAATCTGGTGTCCTACAGCAGGATAAAATCATGTAAATTGATTATCTTTGAATTCAAGGCAATTCCCTTTATCCAAAGAACCTCTGTACTTCATTGCAGTTGGGGTGCACAAAGAGACCAGGTAACCTTTGCCATGTGGAAAATCACTTTCATCAGGATTTTTATCCATTTCTGTCAAATGCTTCTCTGCAAGATGTTTTCCTGTTGCTTCTCAGGTGGTGCACCCATCTAGATGTAAAACCTTGCAGCCTAAGTGGGATGAATGAAAGCTCAGGGAGCCATTCAGCAGGGGAACCCACCCACCCACCTCTGCCTGTGCTGGCCTGGGTCTGGCAGCTGCTGCAGGCAGGGACCCTGCTTCACCCCCCTGCCCCCTCTGGCCCCTGGGGCCACCACCCCCAAGAAGGTCCTGCTCCTTCAGTGAGGGCTGTTCATGCCCCACATGGAGCTTGGAAACACAAGATAGGATCTTCCTGCCTTGCAGATTTTAATCCCTGATTTGTTTTACAACAGCAAAACGAGCACTAATTCTGCCAAACCCAAAGACAGACTCTGCTTTTCTGGAAGAAAGCAGATAAACTCCATGCATGCATCTCAGGGAAGTATGTCAAGAAACAGAAGAAAACACTAATACACAGCTAATATCTGTGTATAAAAAGCCTAGTGAGTAAGTATTAAGATGAATCTTGAAGTAAAGAAGCCAGGACCTTCCCAGAGGAGCCACAGCTGGATGCTCAGGGCAGCTCAGCCATGCTGATTGGCTGCTCAGGGCACAAGGCCTCAGAAAGTCTCTTTTTGGCCTTCAGAAACACTGGCTGGAGCTGTCCAGGTGCAATTTGCAGTGCTACTCAGCAATAAGCATGAGGTGTCCTGCCAGCTTGCAGCAAAAGCAAATATTGACGTTTCAGTGAGGAGGGAAGAGAAACTTGTAAATATCACCTGGGATAAAACTTTATTTAAGCAGGCAGAACCTTTACACTCACAAGCAATGTGAAATCCAGCAAAGACCAAATGTCAGACCGAAGCCTTTAAAGAACAAGACAGATGACCACAGTAAAGGACACCTTGCAATGAGTAGAGCTGCAATTCTCAGCAGCCATCAGAGCACTTTGAAGAAACAGAGGCTGCTCCTGCAGAGCCCCAGAACCAGCATCCCCCTGTCATGACGTGAGGCAGAAACCAATTTCCAGCTCATGCCACTGAGGAGGACCGTGAACCAGAGATGTATGATTTCCCTTCCCTCTCCAGTGCATGGCCATGTCAGCAATGTGCTGCTTCAAGGCACAGATGGGGGGATGTGCCACTGAGCTGCTCCAAGGCAGAAGCGCAGTGTTTGTTTGTCCAGAGACAACCCCATGGGGCTCACATGCCAGCACCCCAGTGCTGAACATAGTGATGTTCCCCCTGGAAATGCTGAAGCAAACAGACACCTTCCTACCCGAGGGGGATCTGAGCTGGAAGGAGCTTCTCTGTGTGAAGCAGGCACTGCAGAGCAGGCTCTAAAGGGGAAGGGGGAAGACTGAGCAGGGCTGCGTGACAGCGCTGAGGCTTGAGGTGTCCTTTGTGCCCGGGTGGTTCAGGTCCTGGCTGGATGTGCTGGAAGGGCAGGGAAACATGCTTTGCACTTTGCCAACCATTTGCTTGTGCCTGTAGCTAGCACTAAAAATAGCTTGCTTTCGTCAGCCTCAAGTTCATCACCAAAAGAGAGCAAGCAGATTTAATTCATTTGAACGGAGCTTCATCAAGTCTTCAAGGGGAAAATTCAAGCCTGGCTTGTTGCATCTGTTATTTATACAGGATGGAAATCTTTGGGGTGCAGCAGCAGGGCCAGGCAAGGACTTCCCCTGAAGGCAACTGTGATAGTCTGTCCTTCCTGCTAATGAGGATCTGGCTACATTCAGTCCTGTCTGTGGCATTAGTTCTGTTGAACCTGGGGATTACACCAATGCTCAAATTACTTTTCATTAGTCAGGGACTGTATAAAGCAAGCTCAGAGGGGCTTAAAGCCCATGCAAATCCCCGGCACAGCACACTGAACTGAGCACACTGACATGCAGAGTTTACTTGTTCACCTCTGTACAGGTGATGGCTGTGCAAGAAACTTTCACAGGGGGTGACTATTGCAGAGCTGTGGGGTCAGGGACGGTGTTTCAAAGTGCTCAACTCAGATGAATGCTGGGAAGAGCTGCTTGTTAGAAAGCACGTGCTCATACTTTTGGTGGATGCATCTGGCCCTCAGCACACTGAAATTGAGAGTCCAATGTCACCTCAGTCAGTTGCCTTCAATTAACTCCTCAGCCAGAAATGATCTCTGCATTTCTGCCCAGTCATTAGATCTAAGGAGCAGCAAAATCGCTTCAAGCTGAGGACTTGTCCAATTTTTTAAGCTGAGGTACACTGACATCAAACCAGTCAGGAATGGGAAACTATGGCAATATTCCTTTGGGCTCGCTAATCTGAAGTGCTCTGGGACCAAACACCCCAGGGCTGCCTAGTGCATTGGAGCAGGGCACTCCTGGTACAGCACCATGGTCCTCATCAAGGGGATCAAAGGGAACATCAGGTACAGGGACTGACTGCTGCTCCAATGCAGATAACACCACAGTCCTGGCTCTCCAGGAGACTATTGTGAGAAAATGTTAATGTGACTTTTGCTGCTTATTTGCTGTGGGACAACAGCAGCAATAAGAAACCACAAATTATACCTGGCTGTAAAAAAGACAAAGGCAGCTCTGCAGAGGGACTTCAGAAATGAAGGAACATGACCTGCAAACTTTTTGTAAACTAACAGCATACAAAGGTCCAAGTACCCTCTTCTAAATGTGCTGGAGAGCTGCTGGTCTGTCCTTGCTGCCTCCATACCCTGGGCTGCACCATCCACCATCAGAGCTCCTGCCCCAGTTTGTACCTCCAGCCTGAGCAGCCTTGTGGGACCCAAGAGCTTCTCAGGACAGAATTTTCAGGCAGCTCTTTGTTCATCAAAGGGCATCAGTGATGGGGAAAGGCCTGGGGAGAAGCCAGGAGCTTGATATATTGTTGTGTTCCAGATCAGGTCACTGTGCACACATCGTGCCTTTGTTAAGTGGAAAATTGAAGGAAAAAAAAAAAGAGTAAACTGGGAAATGCCCAAACATTTCAGCAATGTGCTGGAACTGCCTGCCCTGCCATCATGCCCAGGGAAACATCAGGTAAGGACTCAACTCCCAAGCCCTTTGAGGGTTCCAGGCACCTCCTCAGCACTCCAGAAGTATATCCCTGTTCCATAAATATGGCCATGTGAGTGCTCACTGTGCCACATACCTGCTCACACTCTTGCAGAGGTAGATCAGGGCCTCCTGCCTGCATCTTCCTCAAGCACCATCACCAGCCCCTACACCTTTTTTTTGTTCCCACCCACAGTGAGGAGCAGACCTGGCCTTAGACCACAGCCAGGTCAGGGTCTTTGGTGTCCACCCTTGGGGCTTGGGGCAGGGAAACCTTGGAACAAGCTGCTTTCCCCAGGCCCCAAAGCACCCAGCAGCCAAGAGCAGCAGGCAGCTTTGCTGCAGGGAGGACCTCGCATCCTGGTGCCTGAACCCTCCCATTCCCAGGGGTAACACTGGTGCTGATAAAAGACAATTTCCCACACATTCTGCAGTTTACATCGTGATTAGACTCTATGCTAATCCCCAGGGGGAGAGGGGGGGAGGAGGGAGCAGCTGAATTATAATTGGATATATGATGTAGCGAGGGTGTAACTTAACTCCTCAGCAGCCTGTCCTGAAGCAGATGAGTATCTTGATTATGCTGCCTGCAGTTCTAGTCGAAGGTGTGTTGAACAAGGTGTATTTGTTCTGTAGCTCCCATGCCCCCCCCTCCTGCTGAGGGGGTGCTGAGGCAGCAGCTCAGCCCATGGGAGAACCCAGGGAGGTGCAGGTGGGTTCAGGAGCCCCAGGCAAGTTCCTTCTGGACATGGGGCAATGCACTGGGACACAAACAGGCACAGGTCTGCTCCTTGCTCCTTGCTCACAAGCACTGGGGTTTGAAATACTGACAGCTTTTTAATTATTATTTTTATTTATTTACCTTTTTATTATTTTTTTTAAGTCTTTTTCTGAAAACCTCACACAATAGCTGGGGGTTTTAAATTGGCATTTTTTGGATACCCTTATCAGGTAATTTTAGTGAACCCATGTACAATTGCAATCACTCTTTGCATATGTTCTGAAAGAAAAAAATATGTAGGAAAAAGAAGAAAGGGAAGAGTGAGGTTCATTTTCCCAGCTGGCAGCTCCAGAGCTTCTTGGCTGATGAGTGATGTTGGAGCCACAACTGGCAGACAGGCATGAAGCAAGGGTGGGCTGGGAACATCCCTGGAGCTCTCCTGGCCTGAAAGGGCTTCCTTCAGGCCCAAGGAAACCTGGAAGGACACCTCAGACAGCTCATTCCTGCCCAGAGGAGACACCTCTCAAAACAAAACCAGGTAATGTGGCATTGTGGCTGTGCTCAAAGTCTGGACAGAGTGTTCAGGGCAGCAACTCCCTGTGCAATCAGGGAGAGATTAATGTGGGATAGAGCATGGAACTGCAGTGTCAAACTTGACCTGTCCCTTTCCAAGTGTTGGGTTACATGAGAAGAGCTTTAATCACTGAAGAAAGCAGGGAGGGATAAAAATAGCACTGGATGCATGTAACACACTGTGGCACATCTGGTTACATGAGTCACTTTCAAGCACAGACATTTTTTTTTGAAGGAGTGAGACCTCTGATGTGATGTTTGTGAAACGTTAGCAGATGGACTGAATAGTAGGGGAAACGACTGAAAATCATCTGAATGGAAGTTGGCACAAGGAGCTGTATATATACTGCAAATATATATATTTTGGCAGCAGAGATTCAAGGGGATTCTACCCACATCTGATTTTCAGAAAATCACTAAGTACTTATTTTTGTCAGTCAGTTCCTCCCTAGGGAATTGTTAAGGGAAAAACATCCCCGGGGCAGCAAAGCAGGAGCTCAACAAACTCCTGAACATACAAGCTGTGATTTGAAAAACAGGGGAAGCATTTGAACAGGCACAGTAAGTACCTGCTAGATGTGGCTGGATTTTCATGGGTCTGTTTTCCCTTTGCTCCCTTGGGAATCTCTCTTCAGTGGGTGGCTTCACACCAACCCAGAGGCCTGTGGTTAAAGGCAGAGCTGGGGTGTTATCTGACCAGTGCTGGCAACAGCCACCTCTGATTTTCCCAGCATTTAGAGGTTCTTAAAAGGCTTTTTGTCACTGGTCTCTCAGAGGTGTCAGCATGTCTAGACCCGGGTGTGGGCTGATCTCCCCAAAGACATGGACTCCCTTTGCTTTGAATTAAGCTTAAATAAACAGAATTGAAGAGCATCTACCTAGAGATTTGCAGGGGAACAGGCCAGGGAAGAGAACAAAAGCCAAGTGGTAACATTAGTGACAGCTTTTGAGCAGAAAGACCCTGGAGGTTGTGTCTTTGTCCTAATTTTACACTATTGGTTTCATACCATTCTGTGTATCCTGAGGGGTGTTATTACAAGATATAAATAGCTGTGACTGAGAACAGAGCTTTGTCTCTTCTGCAGCAGAGACAACAACTATGGAGCAATAAGCAAGAAAAAAACCCTTGAAATAATAAGCAAAGCTGATGAGATTCCTTCTGTGAGGGTATTTGTGTGTCCAGATGAATCTCAAGCCCAGGCTGTTGGGAGAATGGAGGGGACTGCTCCTCCCCACAGCCCCCCTGAGCCCCCAGGAAATGCCAGCAGCAGGCAGAGCCCAGCCCAGCAATGCCCCTCACACCAAGCTCTTCAAATCCATGCAGAAAACCCCAGGAGGGGTGCAGCTCAGCACTGCTGGAGGGCTGCAGGTCTGTGCCCATGGCTGTTGGCCCAACAGGACAGGGGCAGCAGCTGCTCAGCCCCGTGAGGCCCAGGCAGCTTTCAGAACACAAGCTGGAGGCCGGAAGCTTCCTATTTCTGCCTGCATTTTCCTGCATGTGGCCTTCTCCCTGCTTCTGTTGGCCACATCTAACCTGTCTGGTGGACTATGCACTTTGACTCCATTTTCTTTATGAAAGAAGGGGTGGTGGTGAGAGCCTGGCCCAGGTTGCCCAGGGGAGCTGTGGCTGCCCTCCCTTGGGAATCTCTCTTCAGTGGGTGGCTTCACACCAACCCAGAGGCCTGTGGTTAAAGGCAGAGCTGGGGTGTTATCTGACCAGTGCTGGCAACAGCCACCTCTGATTTTCCCAGCATTTAGAGGTTCTTAAAAGGCTTTTTGTCACTGGTCTCTCAGAGGTGTCAGCATGTCTAGACCCGGGTGTGGGCTGATCTCCCCAAAGACATGGACTCCCTTTGCTTTGAATTAAGCTTAAATAAACAGAATTGAAGAGCATCTACCTAGAGATTTGCAGGGGAACAGGCCAGGGAAGAGAACAAAAGCCAAGTGGTAACATTAGTGACAGCTTTTGAGCAGAAAGACCCTGGAGGTTGTGTCTTTGTCCTAATTTTACACTATTGGTTTCATACCATTCTGTGTATCCTGAGGGGTGTTATTACAAGATATAAATAGCTGTGACTGAGAACAGAGCTTTGTCTCTTCTGCAGCAGAGACAACAACTATGGAGCAATAAGCAAGAAAAAAACCCTTGAAATAATAAGCAAAGCTGATGAGATTCCTTCTGTGAGGGTATTTGTGTGTCCAGATGAATCTCAAGCCCAGGCTGTTGGGAGAATGGAGGGGACTGCTCCTCCCCACAGCCCCCCTGAGCCCCCAGGAAATGCCAGCAGCAGGCAGAGCCCAGCCCAGCAATGCCCCTCACACCAAGCTCTTCAAATCCATGCAGAAAACCCCAGGAGGGGTGCAGCTCAGCACTGCTGGAGGGCTGCAGGTCTGTGCCCATGGCTGTTGGCCCAACAGGACAGGGGCAGCAGCTGCTCAGCCCCGTGAGGCCCAGGCAGCTTTCAGAACACAAGCTGGAGGCCGGAAGCTTCCTATTTCTGCCTGCATTTTCCTGCATGTGGCCTTCTCCCTGCTTCTGTTGGCCACATCTAACCTGTCTGGTGGACTATGCACTTTGACTCCATTTTCTTTATGAAAGCAGGGGTGGTGGTGAGAGCCTGGCCCAGGTTGCCCAGGGAAGCTGTGGCTGCCCCATCCCTGGAAGTCCTCAAGGGCAGGTTGGGTGGGACTCTGAGGAACCTGCTCTTGTAGATGGTTTCTAAGCTTTGGGAGAAAACCTCAAACTTTTCCATAAAGAAAATGGGACAGTTCCTTCAAGGTGATGAGCAGAGCTGCCAGAGCTCTTCCTCCTCCTCTTCTCCTGCCCCAGCAAGTGGCTGGGAGGCAGGACAGAGGCTCTCTCTGCTCCCTGTGACTCACAGAGGCAGGGACAAAGCAGGGATGGGCATAATATAAAGATTGCAATTACACCTCATGGGAAGCAGTTTCTTCAGAACCCAGATGTCTCCCATTCCTTCTGGTGAGCAGCAGGTCCACATCAGCTGGGAACAACTTCTCCCAAATGCTGGAGGAATCTCTTCTAACAACAGGATATTCTCCTTTTGAATGCAAAAGCTAAAGACTGATTTTAGCATTTGGACTTCAGAGATTGGTGTATTCACATACTTCTTGCATCTCCACTCCTGCAAGGGTGTGTCCATTTGTAGCTGCTCCATGTCTCTGATTGTGGTTTTTCTCATTCTTTTGTTGAGTTCTAGCTAAACCAGCAACTTTTACAACCCTCCTCGGCACATTTTCCACGTTCGTGCCACATGTAGGGTAACAGAGAACAATAGCACTTGTGGTGACAACTGAATCGTGCCTGGAAAAGAACCAGTGGCTGTAGGAGAAGGAGATGATATTGAATTGCAGCTCAGGAAGGACCAGAGCCTCTGCTGATCACTGTAGTCCCCACTTGTGGTGTGTGGAGCCTGAACAGTGACAACCCTGGCAGCATCTGCTCCTCTTGAGCCTCCGCATCTCTTGGGCTTTGGGGACCAGGAATCCTGGCTGCTCTTATCCCTGGGGTGCTGCATCCCCAACAACTCCAGGCAAGGGATGAGTGTATCTAATAACTTATTTTTGACACCTACTTTAAAGGTATTTTGCAGCTCCAGGATAAGAGTCATGCTGCAAAACCCAGGCAGGATGAATTAACTGGGCCAACACGTATTCAAAACTAATAAATTTGCAGCTGCCACTGAATCATATTCAAGGAGCAATTGATTTGGGGAGCTACAAAGCACAGAGTGACTCATACACTTTTTAATGTGGTCTGTGCTATTTATTTATTTATTATGCATTTTAGCATATATAATATTTATTTTTTGTTTGATTTCTGCAGGAGATTTCTGCAACCACAGTGTGGTTGCATCTCTCTGTGGTCCAGACTCCCCAGGAACCTCGGAGGTGCCAGCCCAGAGGATGCCTTTTGTCTGTGGCACTGAGAAGGGAGAAGAGGGCTCTGGCTCCAGGAAAAAGCTTTTCTGCAGACACTTCACAGCAGAACTGACAACACACATCCCTGTGTTGCTGGGCAGATCCCTTCCCCTGGAGTGATGCTGTGATATCTGTCCCACTTTGGCTAAGCAAGGAGTCCATCACCAGAAGTGATGGGGGAGAAATGATTTCTTAGACTTCTTTATCTAGAAAGAAAAACAACCAATAGGCAAAGTCTTGGCCTTTCTCTTCTGAAACAAAAGCAATGAGCTGAAGTGCCTAAAACCTCCCACCTAGAGGCTGCTGTGGTTTAGACAACCCCTTCAGAGTTGTGTCTTTCTTTTAGAATCAGGTTATGCTGTCACAACCACTCTTTACACTCAGAGATTCTTTGTAAAACCTTGTCCTTACAGCAATTCTCATTAAAATACAGTTTACATAGAAAATACATGCTATCCAGCACTGTCAGCATCAAAGAGGGGGTTGAATGGGTGTCCCTGGGACATGGTCCATGTCTCTGTGACCTGCCTGGGAAGCTGCACCAGGCTGCTGGCAGGAGCTCCTAGAGTCATGGGTGAAGAAAGAGAAAACATGTGTAGAGAGGGATGATCAATTATATCAGAGCTACAGTGGAGCATCAACTATATGAAAACACTGAAGTTGGATTTTAATGTCTTTCCACTCAGCTGCAGGCCACAATTCACTTCTAATTCAGGTGCAGTGAATTGAAGTGTGATTCCTCACCACCCCCCAGGAGCTGCATAAAAAGCAAAGAACATCCAGGACACCTGCCTGCATTTCTGACTCTCAGCAGCACCGTGGGCAACTATGAAGGATGCAGGGAGGCAGGAGCAGTAATTTCCCTTTACAGGCTTCCTTGACAATCATGTGGCAGGACCAGTAAAAGTTTCTGCTGTCAGAAATGTGTGTATTTGGTGGTAAGTCTGTTGAGAGAAAAAAATAAAATAAATCACTGCAAGAACCTCAAGGTCTTTTCTTCTCCTGAGAAGCCCAGGGCTCCCCTGGGTGCACGTGTGCCCATGTGAGGAAAACTGCTTGTGGCTGGTGTGCAGGGGGGAAGGAACAGTAAGAGCCCCTCTGCCAGATAGCAGCAAGTGTCCCCAGGTGAGGAGGGGAGGCAGAGCTTTGGGCTTAAATGGTTCTGGTATGATACACCCAGCCATGACAGGGTGGTTGGTGTCCTTGGGAAGGCTCCCGTGGCATCACGGGATGGTGCTTGGCCGTGAAAAGGCAAAGGACCAGCAGCTGCATCCTTCAGCATGGACTAGACTAGGCTGGCTGCAAGGCACAGCCCACAGGCTGAGCTCTTTGTAACCTCTACTCCTGATAGAAAATGTAAAAAC
Source organism: Chaetura pelagica (assembly GCF_000747805.2). Classification (NCBI taxonomy): domain Eukaryota; kingdom Metazoa; phylum Chordata; class Aves; order Apodiformes; family Apodidae; genus Chaetura; species Chaetura pelagica. Next base: position 168,988 of record NW_009954536.1, on the reverse strand, counting down.
CATTTTCCTCTCTCTGCCCAACCACCTGGATTGGAGTTTCCCTAAGGATCCCTCCCTGGTGCTGAAGGGATTGCTAGAGAGCAGACATCCTGGATGTCAGAAAGAAAATGGTGTATTTGCCTTCCAAAGCCCCAAGAATTTCCAGCTGTGCAGGCTCCAATCATTGCATAAAAACCCCCCAAACTGTTATGGAGCCCAGACAACAAAATGCTGGAGAAAAAAAAAATCAGGGCTTGTTTCTGTGTCTCTGCTTTTAATGGCATGAAGAGGAGCAGTAGCTCTGCCTGCTCATCAATTGCTTGCAGCTATCTCTGGGAGCCTTTCAAGGATATTTTGAAAATGCTTGCTGAGTAGTTTAATGGAAATTATTTTCCGTGATGTGTTGAACCAGATAAAGCGCAATTTCACTGACCCAGTTATCCTATATATTTCTCTTACTCTCAATATTGCATTTCAGTGCTTTGTGCATGGATTTGCCTCTGTACTCTATGGACAGACTTTCAGGAGTGTTGTTTACTGGCATCACAGCCCTGCAGCTGTGGCCAGCAGTAAATAAGGGGTTTTTGAAAGCAATTGGCCAGGTTCAACTCCAGTATTTGTTGTGCTGCCCAGCACCTATAATTTCCCTGCCAAAGCTGATGACCTGTAATTTACAACCCCTACTTTATGCTAATTCCTCGTACTTCATTTGAGGGAGGGTTGCACACAGCTGAGAACTTCTGCCAAAACCCTGAGAATCAAATTTTCAAATTAAAAGAATATCTCTGCTCCCTAATAACAGAACAAGCAGGTTTTTTCCAGGCACTTGGGAATGGTCAGGAGAGTCAGTGATGATCAAGTTTTCTATCAGCACTGCTCCTCTTTGCTGTGCCCTCCCTTTTTCACACACAGGATCTAGGATGACCCATGGATGGATACAGAGCTTCTGTGTGCAGGAGCTTTTGTTCATGGAGCCTCTATGTGGCAATAGAATGTGTGAGAGATTGAACTGGTGAAACTCTGCTGTTGCAGCCAAGTTGTTGTTATTTATGGCCAAATGTGTCCTAAATGATAACAAGCTTATGAAGTGAGTAGATCTCTGTGCTCAGAACAGACATTGCTGGCTGGACCTTGCAGAGCAGTCACTCTGTTCAGGAGCTGGGTTGTGAGCCTTGAAAGAAGCTCAGGTTGTTTCTTTTCTGACATGTGTTGTGCTGTATTTGTGTTTGTGAATTCTACCTTCCTTGTGCCATTACCTCAGGCTCAGTGAGAGTCTCTAAGATTCATCTCTGTCCTCACAGATCTTGGTCTTACCAATTGGATGTGCAAGTAGCTGAAATGCTCCCCTATTGCTAAAGTGTTGGACTGAACAGCTCCTTTGTTTGCTCTCCACATTCAATAATCTTGTGCTGGAGAGGAAGATAAGGGCACAGACTTTTCGTGCAGTCACAACTCAAGCCTGATGGTTTCTACCCCTACAGCTCTTGCAGTATAACACTCTGTAATGAGGCAGTTGGTTTCCTTAGGTGCTGCTGCTGCTGTGCAGGCTGCAGTATCTCAGTGGTATCTCAAGCACATTTCACTAGGATTTGTTTATCTTTGAAGATACAGCTCAGCAAATAAACCCTTCACTGCTGCTCCTGCTGTGCTGTTTAGCCTTAGTAGATGTGTCTGAATCTGCCTCAGGGCAGGACTACACTTGAGTTTGACATGTGCTGCCTTGCTCTTGGGGATATCATGAAGAGACACTACGTTTTATGTAGGTAGCAACTTGAAACTGTTTTCTGAAGTATTGCTTTTGGAAGTGTCCCCTGGATAGTCCTGCATTGTTCCCCTGACTAGGTTTAGGAGCAGCTCAGAAGATACTAAGACCCATCACCTCCTGGACAAGCTCAGCTGATGAATGGAGCACTCCCACATCTCTGGCAGTTGCTAAATTTGCTCCACTTGGAATCATTGAGCTATTCTTGCTTGGAGACAGATTTGTTAATGCATTTCCTGACAGCAATCGATACTTTATTTTATATTCATTGTTATCTTTGTTTGGGAGTGAACCTAGAGACAGATTGCTCGGGTATAAGAACTATTGATTGCTGCAGAAAGCCCACTTAGCAGCTTGCATTCTGGAGAACAAGAAAATACACTTGTTTGCACCATGTTTGTGATGTTAGGGGAGGTAAAAGGTAGCTCTTCTGCCAGGACATGGATAGGTTGTGTCATAACCAGCATCTCTCAGATCTCACAACTTGCACATGAGCAGTGCTCCAGAGATGAGCATGAGTATTTACAAAAGGCAAGCAAAATCTGGCTTTTAGTACTTCTCTTGTGATAGTAAAAATAATATACAACAGAAATTTGTATCTTCTTTTAATATCATAGTAGTAACTGATAGTTTATAAGACATGTGAATGTTAGAGTTCCAAATTTTCTATCCTTAGTGCCAATTATAAGGAAACAAAAGTGCATTGCTTTCTTCTGTACTGGAAGAAATAGCCAGGTAGCAAGCTAGCATATGGATTACTCCATATGCCTTGAGCAAAAGAGCAGTGCAGTGCTCTATTGCCTCATCAGAAGCCACTGCTCTCCCTATTGCTCCAGGGGGAATTACATATGTAAGCCCTCCATCTGGAACAAGCCACTTTTCCAGCATCCTGGTTGAACTCTGTTGGCTGGAGCAGTTTCCTCCACTGGCACTTGTGTCCATCCCCACCTGTGGGAACAGGAAGGAAGATGAAAGTGATCTTCTTTATCCTGCCACATTCCTGGCAAGATGAGGAGAGTTGGGCTCCCCTGTTTCCTCTTTGTGATAAGCCAGACCTGTAGCACCAGTTTTAGGAGACAAAAGCCTGGTGATTTTGTGGAAGTCTGAGAGAAGAATTAGTTATTTATTTTATTTTACTTTTTATGTTCTTAAAGTTGACCTGCAGTCATACCAGAGGAGTTTGGACCATTTGCTAGTGGGGAACAAAAGCATTTAAATGTGCAATGATAAGCTGTTTAGCCTGGAGAAGATACAGTCTGCAGAGGTGGAAGCAGTGACCAGCAGTCCTGTGCAAAATGAAGACATTGATTAACCCAGCATTTCAGATGGCTGTTGAAACTTGTGTATGGTAAATTAAAACCTAATTCTTCATGAATCACAAAGCATGGCACAGCAAAGCTCCATGCTGGTACATTCTGCTGTACAGGCATTTAAATAAATTTGAAAGAAAAAAAAGAGACATTGATAGGAATTACATTGAAATCCCTATGGTAGTGCATTCTGGTAATGTGTAGAGTTGAAGCTGAGTATTATATTCTGCTTTTCTCTACATTTCTTTTTTTTCTGTTTGGCTCTGACATTTGTTGGAAGCATTTCCTTTCTTGCACTACTTCACTTTTTCACTTACAGTGAAAAAGAATGACATCTGGCTATTTTTTCCCCAAGACATTAAAAGCTAAAAAAATGCCAAAACTTGGAAAAGAGACATTGAGGATAGAAAAGCTGACTTAAAAAAAACTACCCTAGATAACTGAGACTTTGGACTTCTTTAAAATCTGTGGCTCAGACTTCATATTCTTTGACTGAGTCCTGCACTGAGATCCCAGGCACAACCTGCAGCCTTCCCCAGCTCCTCAAATGGCTCCTACTGCAACTAAGGAAAAGTACCCACTGGTTATTTGACAGTGATATTTTATGATAATATTTCATAGCATAAAGAAATCTATTTGTCACTGCTTCTGTGCCCAAGGAAAGTTTCCAAAACAATTTGGTCAACAGGAGATGAGGAATTCCTTGTTACTGATGTAAATGTTGCAATCATACAAGGATTTGCAAGACAAAGTGGAGAAAACATTTTGTGTGGCCACTGGGATAAGTTATAGCCTGGACAATGGATCTCTGGGCATGAGATGGACTGATCCTCCCCCCAGCCATTTATACAAAGCTGACATGAGACAGCAGGTAAGATCTGCAGCTATTTCTTAAAAAGAACAACTCAATCAGCAATCCTACCATGTATGGGTTTAAAAGACAGGATGACAATGTCAGGGTTACTTTTATTTTTGTCCTTCACGTTCTCAAACTCTAGAGGTTATGGTAGGTGGAAGGATGGAAGTGGCTTATTCAGGTCGGATACTTTCTCTCTAGTTGCTATGATAAATTTTGCAACCATTCCAAATTCCTGAGGCATTTAAACCTCCACTTGGACTGGATGGCCTCCTTTCTGCCTGGATGTTCTTTACAGACTGTACTCCCTTCTCTGATTTCCCCATCACTCCTTCCATTCCTTTTGCATTTCATTTATCTTCCTGAACTCCTGAAATTTGGATCAATTGTACCCTGAATGTTTTCTGCTCTTTTTTTTTTTTTTTTTTTTTCCCCCAGAATGATGAATTTTAATGCTCAGTGGCCAAAATAATTCCCCTTTCCTACATATTTTAATATTTTGAATGTGTCTCTCCAGTGAGATGCTCCATTTACATTGGAAATGTTTCTCTGAGAATAGCAACGATGTTTGTGCTGATTTATTCCCTGCTCTGCTGCATTTTTGCCTGGAAGAGAAGGACAGGCTGTCAAAACAGCCTGTGATTCTCTGCTGCCCCAATAATTATAATTTCCATGGTGTGAGACTGGAGGGGAGGGCAAAGAGACACAAGGCATTTAAGGCAGTATCAATAAAAATTACTCTTTATGCTGGTGTTTTACTCTTCTTTGTACATTTGTGGAAATGACTGTGGATGGTGAAAAAAAAGTTAAAAATCAAGGTCTATTTGTATTAGAATTGTAATTTTAAATGCTAATGTGTGCCAGTACATACCAGGCAGTTATTTCCTCTTCCAAGCACAGGGGAAAACCGATATCTAGTAGGTTTGTAATGTAGAAGCACAGACTGTGCAAGGAGAGACATTTCAAATACCCTTTTCACCAAACTTTAATGTATTTTTAGTGTAATTTTCTTTTGAGGGCTGCCTACAGCTGGATGGACAGGCACAGCCATGGCTCTGTGAGCTTCACCTACCTCTGATCCTTCATCTGGGGTGATGAAGAAGATGACACCTATTTCTGTGCCCTGAAGCAGGAGGCTGGAAGCTGGCATTTCCATTTTCTGCTGTGGGCACCAAGGGTTTCTGGTGCTTGCAGCTCTGGGCAGGGAGAGAGACTGTGAGGCTGTCTTTCTTTGTAGGAAATAACTGGGAAATGGAGAGTCTTTCCTTGCTGGTGTTCCTGGGAAGTGGCTGATGCCTCCTGGGTGCTGCTGGAAGCAGAGATGGAGTAGGACAACAAGGTAGAGCACTGCAGTGAACCTCCCTCTAGGGATTTTTATTTTGGGAACCTCCTTGAAGAAATTTCCAGTTCACTCAGTGGGAAAACAGCAAGATTAGGACATCAGTACACTCTGCTCTGGAAGGATTTCTTATGAGGCTTCACCAGCAAATACAATTTATTGCTCTTCAAATCCCTTCCTCCCTCTTGGAGGCTGGATGGTGAGCTGTGGAGCAGGTTCCATCTGCACACCCCAGGCTGTGGGTCAGGATGCCATCCTGCAGGAGCAGGCATGAGCTGGCTGCCTGCACTCAGCAGATCTTAATTTTTTGAGGCTGCTATTGAGGCATGAATACAGAATCATAGGATGGTGAAGGTTGGAAGGGACCTTAAAGATCATCAGGTTCCAACCTCCCTGCTATCAGCAGGGACACCTCCCACCAGCCCAGGCTGCACAAGCCTCATCCAACCTGGCCTTGAACACCTCCAGGGAGGAGCTTCCACAACCTCCCTGGGCAACCTATTCCAGCGCCTTCCTACCCTCATGGTGAGGAATTTCTTCCTGATGTCCAACCTAAATCTCCTCTCTTTTAGTTTAAAACCATTACCCCTTGTCCTATCACTGCTCTCTCTGGTGAAATACACAGATCTGACACAGAACATTTGCAGTACAGGGAAAGTATAGATCCTGAAAGTAACTTGTTTCCAAATTGCAGGATGCAAAAGTTCAGAGGAAACATGCAATACACAAGCTCCTTTCAACAGCTGGAAGCAGGTAGATGCATCTTATCTGCAGCTTTCTGCTTGAAGAAGGGGCTGTGAGTGGCACAGTTGACTTTGGCAGGAGATGAAGGTGGAAGCAGCTGGAGAAGTGCTGCCTGAAACACACATGTGGGAACTGCTGCTGCAGCTCCTCACATGCTCAGGCTCAGCTCACCAGTGCCTCTCTGCAGAACTCTACCTTGTCACAAGAAATTCAAGCTTAACAAAGCTTAGTTCCTCTTCTACCCCAGTTCTGTGTTTGGCTTAGTAGTAGGTCCTGTTACAACCTATAGCAGATGTTCAGAATGAGTCGTTTCTAGCTCAGGTGGCAGTGGGTATGTGTGCCCTTTTCTTAGATAAAATCAAGTTGTAAAGTTTCTGAGCAGGAAATACCACTGCTTAATGGGTATTATTCTCTCTATATGATCTGTAATAGCAATGCAAAATGATGATGAGGTGAATAAATACACACTCTGCCTGAACTGCTAATTTTATTCATTCTTTATACTGCTGTTAGATGCTGAGAACTCTCTTGCCACAGCAAATTGTCTTCAGTGTAGTTACCACATGTCAGGATTGTGGGCATGATACTCAGAATGAAGTTTTGAAAGCTGCTATGCTGTAAGTAGACTTTAATAGGAAACATTTGTGATTACAGTCCTCTGGTAAATTTATGCCTGAAGACCTTACCTTGTAAACTGATTTTTGTATATTTGTCTTAAGTCATGTTTGTATTATGAGATGCTTTTCAGTCTACAGCAAATTTAAGATGGGTTTCTTGCAGAGAAATAGGCAGCAGACACATCAAAGCTTCTCTACAAAGGGTGCTTAGAATGATTTTATTAATGACAATATAACATTTGAGCAACCCTAGCACATGTATTTTCAAAAATAAATCCTTAGAGTCAAAGCCTAGGTCTGCTGAAAAGAGCTTTCCAGCCCTTCCCCTGCCCTGCTGGGCTGTCATCTCCTGGGGGCTGCCATGGGCCTGTCTATATGTTTTGGTGCTGAGACCCCTCAGGTAAAGCCTGGGAAAACTTGCCTGGTTTTCAAGGCAGAAGCATGAGAAGAACACTGGAACACTATTGGCACTTGGTTTGCCAAGTCCTTAGGAAAAAATAAAAAAAGGGTATGTTCAACTGTGAAATGAGATGGAACCTGGGCTGTAAAAAAACCTGCCTTCTGCTGAGTAAAGAAGTCAAAGTTTTTCTGTGGTTAAAATGTGGGGTTGGTTTGAAACTTAGGCAAGAGCCCTTGATAATGTGGTTGAGAGACATTATCTTGCCTTGGGATTAGAAAGAGCTGCATAAATATTTTATCTAGATGGGTGCATGTTTTATAGCTGCAATCTATTTAAATGACAAATTTCAGTGTCTTTCTAATGGAAATAAACAAGTAAAAAGGTGGGGAACTCACTATTCCACCCTGATTTTTGTAGAACATGGCAAGTGAGTTTATTCCAAGACTCAAATTGTTCTGCATGGGAACATTTGTGAAATATCCAGCCTGTCACTATGTCCATGTTCCTTCTCAGCAGAGATCTGCTCCCCTTCAGAGTTTCCTAAAGGTGAGTCAAGGCTGGCACTGGCTCATGCAAGAGGTCAGAAGGACAGGAGTAGAAAAAACATACACAAAAAAAAAGCCTTCTTCTTCAAATGAGACACTGAATTTCTTGTCAGCTTGGGCGTGGTGATGAGCTGGTTCTTGGTGCCTGAATGTGCTTCAGTTGCTGTTGATGGTGTGAAGAGAACAGAAGTGAACCTGAAACTGCCCATGGTGAAGTCTGTTACTCAACCAGAGTCTCTTCCATTCTGAGACAGCTGATGCACCAGCTTTGACAAGCCAATTTTTAAAAATTCTAGATAGAAGACAGCTTAAAAACAAGCAGGGTTGGAGGTGTGCAACTCTCAGATGGTGCAGTATGTTCTCAAAGGTGGTTTAACTTTTTCTTCAGGGCTAGAGCTGGCTGGAATCTTTCAAGCCAAGGGCACTTAGCAAGATGAAGTTACAGAGCTGCTATGAGAAGATGGTTGGAGTCTTGGCTGGAAGGTTACCTATGGTTTCATAACTGGTTTTGCATCAAGTTCTGAATTGCATTGCTGGAATTCTTGTAACTTCATTAAGGTTGGCTGGGTTTAACTAAGGCATCATTTGCCCTGAGATTACCTACAGTCAAAAATTTGCTGAATGTTGAGGGTTCAGTAATTAAAGGTGTGTTTACAGGAAACAATACAGGCAGAACAGCAGAACAACAACAGTTCCCAAATCAGAGCTTCAGGCACATGAAAGAAGGAAGACAACTGAGAACAAACTTCAGGGCTATGATCCTGCAGTGCTACAGGAGCAGTTCTGAGCTACCCAGCAGAAAACACTACGGTCAGGAGAGCACTTGGTAATGATGCTGGTCCCAAATTAATCTCCTGCAGAACACTAGGAGATGTTTTCATACATCAGTCACTCGGCTTTTGCGAAGTCACCAAGAGCTGTTGCTGCTTCTTGCTGTCCTGCCTGCTCTTCAGGGTCAGTAATCCTGATGTACCATGCTCCTGGACACGGCCTCTGCCAGCAGAGCTCCTGCCCCCTGAGCACTCCAGCCCACCCACCCATCCACCCACCCACCCATCCATCCCTCCATCCACCCATCCCTCCATCCATGTGGCTGCCCCATCCCTGGCAGTGTTGAAGGGCAGGCTGGATGGGGGTCGGGGCAGCGTTGGGCGGCGG
>NW_009954536.1:137782-159756 GCF_000747805.2 Chaetura pelagica | reverse complement strand
GGGGGAGGGGGTTGGCGGGCACGGGGCTCTGGCAGGACGGGGGTCCGGGCTGGGAATGTTGGTGGACAAAGCGGGACTGGTGGTCCCGGCGGGAGGTTTTGCTCCGGAGACTGGGCTGGTGGGCTTTGTGCCGCTGGAAAAGTGTCTGCAAGTCGCCTCTTCCAGGCATTGTTCTGCGGTCATTGTAATGGTCTTTTTTGTTCGTTTTTTTTTTGTTTTCTTCCTTCCTCCTGTCTGCTCATCGGTGCTTATTGTTCCCTGGTCTTTAATGGGCTGTTTGAGGTCTGGGTGCGGGAAGGAGTTTTGGGGGATTAGTTCTGAGATGCGGCCAACAGAAATGAGGATGTAACTGTAGGTTGTAATTAACTTGCCAGTTTCCTCTTCTCCCTGTTCACATGAGATTTAGGCCAAGTTCTGTTTTTCCTAGATACTGTTCAGGACTTTTCATTTCCGTATGAGAATGTGATTTTAACTCGAGAGCTCTTGAAGTCTTGGCTCGAGTCCTTTGTGTAATTCAGGAGCTGCAAGGTGTACAGCTTTTCCAGTTTTGTATGGCAAAGGGCTCTTCAGCTTGAATGTACCGAGTGTTAATGAAACTGATGCTGACTGGGACCTGCTATGGAGTCTGCATTGGAAATATCTTCCCATTTTAATATGGCTCATGCATTTGAATAGAATGTCACAGAGGAATCTTCCTTATGCTTTCTCCAGTGAGCTACACATAGAGATAATGCTAATGAAGAACCTTCAGGGCACTCTCCCTACTTCTCTGATTTCACGGTAAAGCCTGTTCTGCAATCCCATTTAATACTAGAATGCACTGCAGTGTTGATAGTAAAAAGTTTGGGTAGTAACTAGTATTAAATGCTATCCTGAATGCACTTCTTGTGATCTCTTTGCTTCTGTGATTTTCAAAATTGTGCTTCTAAACATTTTCCTTCCCTTCTGAAGTTCAAAAAACTTGTAGTGAGCTGCCAGTGCCAATTAGCATGCTGCTCTGCTTCAAAGAAGCAAGACTGTTTCTAGTGAGCCTTGGCTTGACACCAGGTGTCAAAAATGAATTAAAGTGGCTTTGCCCCTGCAAGTTTTTTGTTTTTTTTTAAATTTTAAAGAGTTTCTTCTGCTCTTCTGTAAAAGATTCACTGGACTGAAAGTCAAGTGAGGCCATAGTTCATCTGTATCTATTCCATAGAAGAAATGGTGACTTGGGAGTTCTGTGACTTGTGGTGTCACTGGAACAGCTTTTGGAGATGCCAGGTATGAAGCAGATCACCAAGTGTACCCAGCTGGGAAAAAAGGATCATGCAGAGACTCCCAGATCCAGTTTGCAATGCAGTCCCACAAATGATAGGACAGCATGTCTGCGGGGAGATGACGAGCTCTGGGATCATCTCAAACAGCCTGTGAGGATTTGGCTCACTCAGAGCCGGGCTGAGCAGGGTGGAGAAGAGAGGGAGAACGTTCAGCTGGTATCTCTACAGACACAGCGTGTGAGATTGATGCTGTATCCTGCAATAAGCTCTTGGGGGGCTCAGAAGGGAGGTGAAATGTAGCTGCTGCAGAAAGTGCTCCCGTGCTCTCGTGTGGACTGGCTGGAAGCATTGTGAGATTGAATGTACGAAGTAAAGCCTTGTTTTTTTCCCCCTGAGGATTTTGTAACCTGAAACATGGTTCTTTTTTGTTTTGCAACAAGCTCAGAAAGATAAACAAGTTCTTTAAATAAGAATATACAGACTATCACATGTTGAGAGTTTCTCACTGTAATAATACTTGTATCTGTTTGTTTGACAGTGGCGATCAAGCCCAGGATGTCTGGATTTAAAAGCATAACCTCTGCTTTCTGAATTAAAAGTTCCAATAGGCTATATGTTCTTAGTGTGGTCTAGCTAATAAAAAAGAGAATCAGTTTATACTACAAAGAAACATGCTGGTAGAGACTCAAAATTAATTTGCAATGTATTCTAGGGGTGTTTCTGCTAGCACTACTATGACTTCCACAACCATCACAAGCAAAGCTGTGAAAAATGCTCTGCTTTTTCATGGTTGTTCCATTGCTGAAGTAGCTGTGATGTTTTTTTCCCCTTTATTCTTATACATTGCTTTTTTTTTTTTTTCCCTTTATTTTAGTTGATATATCTGTGCTGGCAGAACTTTCTGAGAAGGTGCACTATGGCAAAAATTGAACAATTGAAGAGCAGCCTCAGAGAGAGAGAGAGTATTTGGTGTTTGGCTGTTTCACTGTATCGATAGCGTAGAACTTTTCTAATAACTCTTAATAGTTGATGGAAGTTGACTTTGATGCCTTCAGGCTAGGTTCACAGGGACAAGTGCCTCTGTCACAGATCTGGCATGGTGTATGTGGATGTCAGTGTGAGGTAAAAGCTTAAATAGATGGTGCAACACATGTTCTGTTTTCCTTTCAAGGTTCTGTACTTGCAGCTTTTGATTCTCACAGCTGTATTGCATTGTCAGTACTGGATGGAAACATTTGTATAGTTTTCTTTTTAACTGTTTGTGATGCAACAGGTTTCTCAAAATTGGGAGAGCAGAGCTTTATGGATAAATTAAAAACACTAGTGTGGAAGAACAATTTTGAAGTATATATAGCAAAGTGTCTACAAAAAAACTTATGAAACTAAGGGGTTTACATTATAATAAGTTTTGAGGTAAAAGCCACCAATGCCAGATAGTGTGGGTAGCCTGTATCCTGTGTCATTTGGATCTGACAAGGGAACTAAGTTGGAAGTGTCCTGAGGTTGGAGATAGGGGGAACTGAAGACAGGAGTTCTTCAGAAGTGGATTTCTTGAAGTTACCTTTTGGATTAAGAGGTGGGAAGAGGTCTGTTTTGTCCCTGAAAGCTGGAACAAAATTTAAATCTGACTGTTTTAAATGGCTTGTGTGTTTCAGAAGAGACTAACATTAAGAAAATTTAAGACTTCACATGTTCAGTGTCATGTATTGAATTTGATGTCTTTCATGCCTATTTTGAGAAGCAGCATTTAAGTGAAGCAGGTGTACTAATTTTTTGAAGAATGCATCAGCTACTGATTTGCATTGTCAATGTTTTTGCTTTAAACTTGCTGTGGGAAATGTGTCATTTTGTTTCCTTTTGTGGAAACAGTGCTTTGTTGTACATATTAACAGCATGGTCATATGATTTCTTGAGGCTTTTGTTTTATCTTCTTTGTGATGTATGCAGCTGCTTGGTGGTGCATTCTGTAGTTTTGAAATGAGAGATTTGTTTGGTGATGCCAACAGACTCTTGCTTTTTAAAGCTATTCTGCTTGTTTTCTTTATTATGAAATATTTAAAATTTGAGAAAGTTTAAGGACACAGGTGAGAGCAGAAATGAAAATAGGTTGTGAACACAAGTTTTTGTGCCAAAGAAATTCTCAAAGCTTTTTCACTGACTTGTAGTTGCTTAAAATTTTGGCAAAAGCTTAAAACCTTTTTCCATATTCAAGAGCATCAGTCTGACAAGGTGGCCCGTGCCTGCTGGAACTGTTAGGTGGTGTATTCTGCTGTTCCTTTCCAAGGAACCCTGCTTCTGAGGGATGTCCAGGCAGTGGTGCATGTGGAAGGCTATCAACAGGGCAAAACTGCTGATGTGTTTCTGTGCAGGAGTGGATGGGACCAGAAGTGGAACTGGTTGTCAATAGTCAAAGCAGCAGGACTGTTTACCCACCTTCCTCTGGCTCCTTCTGGTGTATATACTTGTTTCTCCTGCCTCTCAGAAATCTCTCATTGCCTGAAGGTGGGAGATATAAGCTGCTGTAGGATGGAGGTCCTGTCTAAGCTGTCCCACCTTGCTAGAAGAAAAATGTTGGCACAGAGCAGGTGGGAATCTGTTGCACAGGTCTTGTGGTTACAATCAGGGATATGGTGGTTTGAGTGCCTGTCCTAGCTCTGAGGGCTTAACAGCAAGTGATATTGAGGTGCTCAGCATCAAAATGTGTTACTCCCTGTAGGAACGTAAATTCCCATCTTTGCTGCAAAGCAAGAGAAGAACTTTGTTCCTTCATTCCTGGTGAGCAGAAGAAACTGAGAGGTCAAGATTTATTAACCTGTATCATTTGGAACTTGCAGACCAGGGTTTAGCAATATAGCAAATGAAAACCATGGTACATTGTTAATGAGCTTGATTACCCCTCCATCTGGTCACGTGCAAACTATTGTGAGGAAGGTGAGGTTCCATGTCACGAATAAAATAAAGCAGAATTTCTGTGATGGAGGAGTTGATAATGATGAAGCATTAGCAAGAATCCTGTAGGTCAAAGAAAGCAAAGTAAACGTGAATTTCAATGCAGTTCCTTTTTCTTGGTCGCTTTTTAGGGTCTCCAAAAACTTTGGTCTGTCCTAGTCTTCAGTTGAATGTTTTCCATGTGCGTTTCATTTAGCATCGTGGGAACTTTGACTCTTTTGAATAACTGACCTTATCTGATAATGCTAATGTGACATATCCAGCAGTATGTTATGATGATGATCTGAAATATCCAGCAGGTTTTTACTGCACTGGCACAAACCCCAACTCTGTAAAGTTGAAGCTGTTTCTCTTACACAGTGTTACAGTCTGTTTTATTTGTATTTAAATAATTCTGTAAGAAATGAGTGCGAAACACTTCTTTAAAATTTTAACTTTGTAAATGTGTAATAGATAGAAAAAGTAACCAGTAGATTATCACTTGCAGGGCAAAATGTAATGCTAGAGGCTTTGCAGTAGTTTAGTGCTGCAGATACCTCCTTTGATGCATCTCTGGGTGGTCCTGCCTTGTGCCCTGATCTGCTGCAGCTCCCTTGGCAGAATTAACCCTTGTGTGATTGCAGGGTGACTTCTTTCATGGTGCTTATCTCATGGGAAACTAACCCACTCAGCAGCGTTTTTATCAGTTTGCTAACTTACCCTGTGGCTATACCCTGCAATTGCTCTCACAGGGAGAAGCAGGAACGATGTGGCTGGAGGCGAGTGGAGGCAAAGCAGGACTGCTTCTCCCAGCAGGTGCTGAAGATGGAGCATCGAATTTAACACAGCAGGGCCAGGACGGTGCTCTCACTTCAAACTAGTCATGTTTCCACATGCCTTATGAGCTATATTCCTGGGACTGCTGTTCTCCAGCTAGTTTTCCATCTGAGTAGGAACTGAATGATCCATATAAATTCATTGTTTCTGTAAAATCTTTCCATGGAAGCCTAAGTCCTGCACTAACAATAAGCTAGGGGGAAGCCATTTATCTTAACTCTGGAGAAACACTGACCTGCATCCCGTTCCTCATAGGTGTTATCTGGCTTTTGAAGGAAGAAGAAAGGTAGAAATGGGTTACTCTTCTGCCTTGCCAACTTTTGGCTTCTCAGTGGGTGCCTGACACCCAAGTATAGCTTTGGTGTTACGAAACAGGCACAGTTCTGGGCAAGCTTATGACTGCCCACAGATTTTGAACAGAAGAGAGGAAGTGAGTAGTAGATCCGTTATTTAAAGAAAGCCATGAGTGGCAACTGAATCCTACAGACGTTGGCATGTCTTCTGTATATGTGTATTATTGTAGCAATTGATTACCCAAGCACAGTGCCGGTTGTACAAGACTTGTATTAATAGTCTATCCCTCCTGCCTTGCCTTGATCATCTTTCCACCCACTGCTACAGAGTAACTTGTAACGTAGCAGCAACTAGAAGTTAGAAAATGCTTATGTGGTTGTATTGCTCTCACTTATTAACTGTCTTTTGTTGCTTGTTTACACTGGAAACTTTTAGCAGGAACAGAATGTAACCAGTTCTGTTCTCTTTAATGTTGAATTTGTAATTCAGCAGTGATGTTCTTATATCTAGAGATTTAAGCTGGGATCTTGGGTTTGCTGTTCTAAGTTTGGTTTAATACAATGGAATTGAAGTATTTCCATCAGGGTATATGCCCAATGAATTATATTTTATATAAGCTAAAGACTGCAAGCTTACACATCCCGACTGTAAATTAGGAATTAGACACTTGAGCTGCAAAAGAATTAGAGGATAAATTTAGATAATTAAGCAATACTGAATTTACTAGATTGCTGAAGTGGCTTTACATTGCTCCTTCAGTGGCTATGCAAATGAGAGCAGTGAGAGCAGTCTCTTGTGTCTGCTCACATTTGTCACCGAGGAATAACAGTCAATGCATAAGCACTTGCTGTCCTTCGTGAGGCTGGGGTGATGGAAACCACTGACATCTTTAATGGTGGAAGGGCCAGTGTGGGGAATTTTGTGATCCTGGGGAAAATTGATACTGTATTATCCCCTGAGCCAGGACATTTTGTCCTTAGTGTCCAGACAGGGAGTGTTATTTAAAGGAGAGCAGTATTGAGATGACCATGTTATCAGCTATCTTGGGGATGGTGGAAGTGTTATTAGCAGTTACCTTAGTGGTGATGGTATCACTTGCTACAAGAGAGTCTGGCCCATATCTTGTGCAAGTAGGCCAATCTTTTTCAGGAATGGTTTAGTAGCTTATCTTAATGTAAGGTTAAATATGTGGAGGAGTTTGCTGTGAGGCTCTAAATCAACCGTGGTTCAGCTCCCCTAGCATGTTATTTTAGCAAGAAAATAGAGACTCTGTGGTTTTGTTTTCCTACCATGACTCCTTAAGTTTCTCTTAATGCTCTTGCTGATGTGTATACCTGATGGTGTTTAAGAGCCTCACTGCTGGATCAAGACCTTGGTTTGATAGTGTTTCATTTGCACACAACAAAAAGGCAGTTTCTGTTCCTGAATCTTGTTATGCTACTGTAGTCTTTTTCCCCACCTGTTATTTTTCTGGGGTTTGTGTGTTACTGTGGATAGGGTGGGTACATTGGAATAAAGAAATGGTTAATATTGTTGTCAAGATCTTGGTAAGCATGTAGTCTAACTTTAGCCTGGTAGCATAATTCTCATTTAAAACTTGTAACATTCAGGCAACTCAAATGGATTTTACAGCATCTCTTGCCTTCCTTCAATGGCAAAGGCTTGCATGCTGTTACTATTGGTGTTCATGTGTCTGTCCCCACTTATGGAGCTCTGACTTACGTCTTCTCTTAGTGCTAGGTGAAAATACTTCCCTGGAAAGGGCTGAGCAGGCATAAGCAAGGCTTACCCTCTTCTTAAAGTTCATTCCTTAGGTGATGATGAGAGTGCCAGCAGCTGTAGTTTCTTTTGGAATCCCAGCAGGCGTTTTGTCTGGTTTTGCTACTGGCCATCATTCCTGGTTTGTAGAAGGAGAAAATATTTCAGCAAGGGGGCTGTAAACCTTACCTCTGGCAGCTCAGACAGTTATGTGAGCTATTCTACAGAATGCCAACCAAAATAAGCTGTAGTGGTTTAAACAGCCTAAATAATCACTCTTTGTATCGGTTGATCCTGAGTAAATAGGTTAAAAAGTACTTAAGAGCATCTCAGCTGGTAGCCTTCTGGCACAGAGCAGGGACAAGCAGCTGAGGGTGCTGAGCTCTTTCACAGCACAGCTGCTGTGTCTAGAGGCGATCAAACCCAGGGCAGAGGTTCACAAGCTGAAGCTTGACAGGCAGAAATTTGGCTTCTCCCCTGCAAATAACCCTGCAGTTACAGGTGAAAAAAGAGAATCCTAATTCATCATCCTTGTATGGAATTAGTGTTTTTGTTCTTTGTTTGTTTGTTTGTTTTTTGTTAGGCTGTAGTGATCCACTGGTGTTTGGTGAAAAAAAGAACTAGTTAAGTGTAGACATGGTTTGTAGGGATGCAAGGATGGCAGTAGTTTTAGCATTCTTCTGAAGTGCTGAAGGTGGATGCTGTGGGATGTGGTGCAGGGCTGCTCTGGAACACTGTCCTGTCTTCCCCACATGCCTACAGAAAAATCCATTCTATGGTTATAACCAGCTCCCATCACTGGTTCAGATTGTTTATTCATTAGTAAAATTAATGGTAGGAGGGAGTTGGGCTGGAAAATGTGAATGTGTAAGGGAAGATGTTGCAGGGCAACACTTTACAGTACCAACATGGAGTCAAGAATAAATAATGGCGCATAAGGAAATGGGAGGAGGAAAAAATGAGTGGGTTGGAGGAAAAATGCCATCTTTGTATTGACTGGATTGTTCCAGTGCCATCCCAGATGTGTCTAACAAGTCTGACGTTGTTTGAGATTTTCATTACTGAGGGCCTTTCATGGGACCCTGCACTCTAATGCTTGTGTGTGTCATGAGCCTGACACGGCTTTGCAGGGACACAGGTTCTGCAGAATGCTCTGACAGGTCACGGAGGGAAGCCTGGGTCTCACTCCCAGTTTTAGAAGGCTGCTTCTTGCTGCTTTCTAACTTTGTTATCCTGGCTTTCTTCACCAAAACGACCTGTTTAAGAGACTTCCTGAGGAATTGTGTGTCATTTCTAGCACAGTAGTATTTTCATTCTGGAATGTGGGTCTTTCTGCATAGCTGTGCATTTATAAAAAGCAAAATAATTTGATAGTTTAAAAGAGGAGTGTCAATAGGAAGAAAGCTTCATGAAATAAGACTGCAGTAGCCTCTCTAATCTTTAGGTAACTCCTTTGCTTTGATTAAGAATTTTGAATGTCTCGTAATACTTCTTATCTGATCCTGTTGGTTAACTTGGGGTTTCCTATGTGGTTTTGTTGTTAGCATTGTTTTATTGTTTTAATTGGATGAATAATGTCAGGTTGGTAAGGGCTTGAAACTGAAAAAAGTTTGTTCATTGAATAGAAGTGACCCTCAATATTGCTTACTGGATGTGAGAATACAAGTTGCCAGGTTTTTTCTTTGCTGAGAAGAAATGCAGAGGAAGCAAAAGCCACAGCATTGTTGCCAGCTCTTCCTTACTCTGCTTTATGTCGAAATGGACAAAAAAATGTGACCGTCGTTGCAAATGGCAACGCTGCTAATTGTACTTTGCACTTTGGGGTAACTTGCTGCTTTTTTTCCTTTTCAGTTGGACATGCTATCTTTTCAGCCTTAAAAAGAAAAGCAGTGTGTCCCCAGATTCTGCTCTCCAGTTGTTCCTTCTGGCCAGTAGGATGGCTATGAAACCTTTTGCTGTGACTTTGTGCTATTTCAACTCTGTTGTGGGTGGTGCTTCTTTTGCAAGTCCTGCCTGGATAGTTTTTGTCCTGTGATGGCAACTGTGAGATGAATTTATGAAAACCATGCTTGGCTTAGTATCTTCTGTTAGGATTTCTGTACCTCCTGTGACTTGTAAGCATTTAGTGATTTAAATTACAAAAGTGGTGGTTGTACTTCTGAGAGACTGGCTAGTTTTATGCAAAAATTAACTCTAACTTTTTTTTTCTTCTGCACTGTTGTTGAAATTGATTTTGATTTGAAGCTGTGGTCTTGCAGAATTGTGTATGTAATACTCTGTTCATGGAGAAGAGAAGGATGCAACAGATTTGTGGTGACTGGTGTGAACTTTCCCTCCATGCAAGAAGTGGGCCTATCCAATTTTCCATTCACAGGAGAGATAGAGCTCAGAGAGCTGTGGAAGCCAGTAGTTAACTCTTTTGGAGATGCTGTACCCTGCAGTTCTTTAAAATAACATCTACAGTGAGTAACAGTGTGCAAATTTATGTGACAATTATTTTTTTTTTCTCTCCCTGAACCTTATTCTAGATGTCAAAATTAACCTGGACTACTTGGGAATGGCGAAACATAGCCCTGGGATCCTGGCATGAACAGTAAGGAAGTTGAGATGCTTTGTGTATGCAAGTGATTATTGTTTTTTAATGGCTAAGCCCCAGTGAAACTGTTCCTGGTCAATTAACATAGCCAGGCAACACATTGTGGTGTTCAGTGTGATTGTTTTCATAGAATCATAGAATGGTGAAGGTTGGAAGGGACCTTAAAGATCACCAGGTTCCAACCTCCCTGCTATCAGCAGGGACACCTCCCACCAGACCAGGCTGCA
Source organism: Chaetura pelagica (assembly GCF_000747805.2). Lineage (NCBI taxonomy): Eukaryota > Metazoa > Chordata > Aves > Apodiformes > Apodidae > Chaetura > Chaetura pelagica. Next base: position 149,863 of record NW_009954536.1, on the reverse strand, counting down.
CAAGCCCCAACCAACCTGGCCTTGAACACCTCCAGTGAGGGGGCATCAACAGCTTCTCTGGGCAACCTATTCCAGGGGTGGCTCAGCTGGCGAGCACTCTTTGAAAGACAATGCTGGGGAAGTCTCTGCAACCAGTGGAGATGCGAAGGCTATGATGGGTGGTGTGTTATGAAATTATTGAGGCGGTAGCTGAAGAATGCTTTCCTGCAATGTGTAATGACATTGTGAGATTCCACTGTAACCTAGTGTATAATTATATCAAGACTGCATTGTCACAGAGTATCTTGAGTACAAATTAGTATGAGATGTGATGAGACAAATTAGTGGAAGAAATAAGTGAATGGCAGAGTGCTGAAGGTTATGTTCTGGATGCAGTTGTGGGAAGCCCCTGGAACCTTGGCTGAGGGAAGCTGATGGAGTGCAGTGTCGTGTTACTGAGTTGGCTACTGTCAGGTAGCTTGGCTAAATAGGTCTTCAGTTTGACCTTTCATAGCTGGCTTGTGTGGTGTTTTCCTTACGTGAAACTTAGCATTTAATAAATGTTGATAAATGGTTTATGCTTCTAAGAAAGCGGGCACCTTTAAAGCTGTTCTTCAGCGCTGACCAAAACAATTGGATATTTTTGTGTTGTTGGTAGCCCGAACCTTCCTAGTTTGAAGGTTTCATAAATAAATATGTATGTACATTATTATGTACATTTTCTGTATTATTTATGTAGCCTTTTCCAGATGTTGCAGTAGGCATCCTTAAATTGATGCATTGAAAATTATTCTGAATTTTCCCAGTACAAAATAAATGACTATGTGGGTGAGTAGCATGTTTGTAAAGTGTAGGTTTTCAGCAGGTGCTGTTGATGATACGTGTCAGCTTTCCCTAGGACAGAAACTAGAAGGCTTTTGTATTGTTAAGTATCATTATTTGGATATAGCAAACTGGAAATAAGCTCTTGGAAACTTTTGTATCTAAACTCTTCACAGCAGTTTAAATACTTAACATCCAAATGTTTAAATGAAAAATATTTCATTTTCTCTTGGAGAACTCTCTTACCATGTTCTGTTTAACTCTTCCATGGGAGCAGTGTTTTACTTAGAGCTTTCCAAAGCTGGTTTATAGACTTGAAATGTTAACACTGTTAATATCTTGAAAATCTCAGAGGTCTCCATTGTTGTAGATCAAATTTTGTAGTCTTAGGTTATTTATTAGAAAAATTGATAAAGACACAGAAGCTGTTTAGTTCTTTACAGTGCATATAACACAAGGAGATACTGTTAAGATTGCTTTCAGCTTTTTTAGAAGTTTGTTCAGCTTAGCTGAAAAAGATAAATGTATGTATTTGTAGATTAAGTAGCTTTGGAATCTTACTAGAATGCTGCTAAAGCTTCAGTTTACCTTTCCTGATCATGGATAAACTGAGCTAACAGCTTAAGCTCCTTCTTGGACAGTTATTTCAAACTCTCCTGTTTAGCAAGCTTCACTGTTTCAAAGGTAAGATTGTTTACAGACCTGCTCTGACAAAACCTTGTGATTTCTTGTGGACTTCAGAACAAATATTCATAACGTCAGAGTGATTATGCATGTCCAGTGTGGTCCAGTACAGCATAACATTTTCCTGCAGCCTTTGGTTCCATTTTAAACTGTGTATTTTGTACTTGAGTGTGGTTTATAAGCAGCATAGTAATGGTTCAGTCTTCTTCAGAGAACTGCTTTATGTTGCTATATGAGTGAAATACCAAACTAATGAGAAGCCTGGCTTTTATATGTAAAGTATTAGTGAAGACTTTTAGGCTTGTGTGAACGTGCTGAAGCTTGGTTTATTTTGTGTTCCTGAAATGGGCTGAACAAAATTTTTATTTGACACATTTTTAAAGTACATTAGCAAAGGCCATTATGTAACTGCAGGTAACGAGCAGGGTAGTGTTGCTTCTGGTGGGTAAAACTTCTTCACTTAATACAATTACTACATTTCCATTAGGATAAGATCTGTTCCACTACATAAAGTTGTATTTCAGCAGTTTAGTGGCTTCCTTTATCACACTGGAGTTTTTCAGCACGCAGTGCCGTAGGTGACTGGAGGAAATCGGCAGCTTCAGTTGTCTTTTCTACTCTAAAAAAATCCCCGGGATTTCTTTTGTGCATGGAATGGCTTTATATTGAAAATGTTTAAATTCTTATGTACTTCTAGTTTGTATGTGGAAAACAGTAATGATTCTACTGTTAATTATTGATTATCAGGTGATACTGGATATACGGTAATGCTGCTCTCAGGTAATGCAACTCTGCCTGTTACAAAAAATAGGAGAGTGTGCTGACCTTGGGAAATGTTTTGGGAAAATGCCTACTGATGTAGACTATTCTACATCTTACTTTTAAGATAGAAGTGCATTTTCAGGCATATACTTCTCTGTATTTAGAGAAAGATTATCCTATTTCTTACTATTCAGAGATTAAAGCTGTTCTTTTAAGAGTATAGGTCAATGTCAGATTTGTGTGCTGCCCCAAGAGCCAGTGCTTCTTTCTTGTGCTCTGCACAGTTGCTCAGTGGGTGCTGGGGACATGGGGCTGCCACCAGGGGGGTGGGCTGGCTTTATTCCTTGGATGAGAGACAATCTTAGCTCTGCTGGACACGGCCTGCCCTCCCACAGTGCCACCACACTTTATTGTACATTCTTTAACATCTTGTGTTACTGATTTGCTGCTGTTTCTGCAGAGCTGACGGTAACTGATTTCAGTAACCCATGTGAGCTGTGACCATCCTCTGTCAACTATGAAAAATGTAGATATTTCTGATAGAAGACAAAATATAGGCATAGAAATAAACCAGTTTGTTTCACAGGGTGTCTGCTATCTGATTTGTGTGCTCTGACATATGACAAATACACAGTGTTTGTTTTTATTTGATGGAATTAGAAGTAGTTTAACTTCTCTGTGAAATGCTAATCGATTTTACATGGGTCTTAACCACACCTCTTTTAATCTGTCTTTCTAAATTCATGCCGGAGGTTGTTTTAACAAAAATTAGGAAGAAATTCTTCGTTGTGAGGGTGGTGAGCCACTGGCATAAGTTGCACAGGGAGGTTATGGCTGTCCCATCCCTGGAAGTGTTCAAGGGCAGGTTGGATGGGACTCTGAGCAACCTGGTCTGGTGGGAGGTGTCCCTGCCCATGCAGAGGGGTTGGAACTAGATGATCTTTAAGGTGCCTTCCAACCCAAACCATTCTATGATTCTATGGTATAGTGGGTTGTGTAGGAAATGAATCATTATTCATAAATATGTGTACTTTTGTATATCTGAAAGAATGACAGCAAAATATAACTGCAGCAATAGGAGCAAACATCACAAACTAGATCTGAGGAACTTGCACAGCAGTGAGAAATTCAGCCCACAGCTTGTGGCAGGAGGCAGCAAGTTGATGCTGGTGATCAGATTTGTGCTTTCTGTGGTTGTAGTGAAGCTGTAAACTTGTATTTGGAGGTGTGGTTTTATTATATTTGTGTGTTGGGCATCTGTAATCAAGGGTGAAGATGGAAAAGTTGGTATCATCTCTATCATTAAAGTTAATATTCAACTAAAACTTTTCTGAGTATGGAAAAATGTGTATTTTACATGGAATTCAAGCTATTTGAATTTCTGTGGTGGTGAGACTAGTCCACTATTCTTCATGCACTTACTGAATTTCGTACTTTATTTGAAGAAAAATTGTCTGTTGCCAGTTTTAGAATTGTGTGCGTTGTCCATCCTGTGCTGTTTGTTTTTATAATCGTTAGTTTTCTCCTACATACAGGAAAAAATAAATATCTGTAGCATTTCTCATGGTGTTCTACTGCAAACCAGCCATGCAGCTCCAGAGGGGGATTTTCTTTTGTCCCATGAGCAGTAGTTTTTAAAAAAATAGAGAAGAAAAATTCAGCTTTCACCTTGCAGCATAATTGGCTCGGCTTTCTTTCACAAGCAGAATAATGTGAGGGGATTAACATAAGCTGTTCTGCTGAAACCCCATCCTAGAGAAACCTTGAGGTGAGGGGAGGAAATATACAGATAGAAGGGATTTAATTTTTGAAATGACACTTAATAGCTCTTTATTGGAAACCAGGGAATGGTGTTATAGTCATTAGAATTAGTACTGAGTGTATTTAAATAGTTTAGCCAGTCTACTGTGTTAAACAGACTCTGGAAAAGGTGAAACAGATCTTTTCAGGAATTCAGGCCTAGTTTGGTCCAGCACAAATTTCCTGTGCAGTACTAACACTTATTTCTTGAAAAACTAGGAGCCTTCTAGCTAAGTTGACTTGGAGTGACCTGTTTGGGGAAAGGATGTTAAATGGAAGTATTAAAAGAAGTTACTTTTATTTGTAGTTAATAATTGAAAGGTCGGGCTTTCTTACCAATCTAAGAAAAGTGGAGTGAGTAACATCCTTGATATATATTTACAGATAAGCAACCCTATTGAAGGCCATATCAAAGGAACATGGTCTTAACCTCACCAAGCAGGTGTATGGAAAGAGGATGCTTAACTATATATGCAAACCATGTACAGTGCCCTCCTCTTGGAGGAGGCCAACTTCATTTATTTTTTAGTATTAATTTAATCCCATTTTTGTGAAGTTGAGAGCCACCTGTCTTCTGATGCCTTCCTACTTACTGGTGTGGGGTAGTGCTTGCCCCTTCAGAGAAGTCTGTGCCATGTCCACAGTGTGGTTAAATTCAATACCCAACTGAAAGAGGGGAGATTTAGTTCAGACATTAGGAGGAAATTCTTCATTATGAAGGTGGTGAGACATTGGAACAGGTTGCCCAGGGAAGTTCTTGATGCCCTCTCCCTGGAAGTGTTCAAGGCCAGGTTGGATGGGGCTCTGAGCAGCCTGGTCTGGTAGGGAGTGTTGTGCCCATGCAGGGGGTCTGGATCTAGATGATCTTTAAAGTCCCTTCCAACTCAAACCATTCCATGATTCTATTTACTCAGCAGACTTCATTAAGAGAGGAAAACCTGAAGTTTATTTGAAATAAGGAGGTCCTGCGGTGCAGCAACACCAGGAGTTAAGAACTACCTTATTCTACCAGCTGCTCTAATATCACTGGGAGGGAAAGGAGCAAGTTAGATGCTGTTAAGCAATTCTGTTTGATGCTGTCTCTGTTCTGGCGTGCTTAAAGTCTTGCAAAGCACACACTGAATTTATAATTCATGCTTGCAAATATTGTGTGTGTGATTTCTTTCCACTAAATGTCTAGATCTATTTTCACAAAATTTTAGACAGGCTCTTAAATTAGCTTTGCTTGTGACCTACTCCCTGCAGCCAGAATTTTATCACAGAATCAGAGTGGTTTGGGTTGGAAGGAACCTTAAAGATCATCCAGTCCCAACCCCCCTGCATGGGCAGGGACACCTCCCACTAGACCAGGTTGCTCCAACCCCCATCCAACCTGCCCTTGAACACTTCCAGGGATGGGGCAGCCATAGCTTCCCTGGGCAACCTGGACCAGTGTCTCACCACCCTCAGAGTGAAGAATTTTCTCCTAATGTCTAATCTAAATGCTGCCCTCTTCCAGTTTTAATCCATTACCACTTCTCCTCTTGCCAGAAAGCAATGGGAGAGGAGAGGATGATTTGTAGAGGTTCTTTTGTTAGATATAAACTGACTTGTTATTTCAAATTGTTACATGCATTTACTGTTTTGTGACTACATCTAAAAAATCCTATTTTACTTTAGTATGTTAAAAAGTATTAATTAAGAAATAGGAATTCCTGCTTTGGGTTGTGAATTAATAGTAAATTGCTTTAAAGAAATATCTTAATTTATACAGCTACTAATTTTTTGTTATTCACTTATGTATTATTGTAAAATATACAAGACAAGAAATCCCACATGTGGCTTTTTTCAGGGGTTGTGCATAGTTTGTTTTGCAGAGCTTGCTGCCAAATGGTGTGTCCAAGTTGAAATGTTACAACTTTTTCCCTGTCCTTTGAAGTGGAAGTATGAGCTCACAAACTTGAATATAGTCTGTAGGCTTTCATTTTGGTTAATGGCTGTAAGATATCATACTCTTGAGGCATTAAAAAAAATGAACAGGGAGTTCTTGATCAACTATATTTGATCTTAAAAATGGAACTCATTAAAATTTCGGCCTCTTGTGCACAAATTAATGTGATTCCGCCTTGCACATAAATAATTTGAGCTGTTTCCATTTTAAAATAAAAGGTGGTTTTAATGAGTCTCAGCTTCCATTTTGTTAAATTGTTCGTGGGATAGTCTGGCTCAGGAGCAACTGGGTTAAACCAGGAGATTATTTGAAAAATCTAGGGCATGTGCTTTCTCTGCTCACTTGATTAGGTTTCAGAATTCATCCTTGTTTCCACAGCAAAGAACAGAGTAATACGTGCAAACAAGAAGCATTTTTCTTTCTTTGGTGCTTCTTTATCTCTGTAATTTTACTGTAGAAAGTTAGTGGAACAGGGAAGAAGTCACATTGTGTGTCAATGTTTAGCATCACTATGTTTTGTAAAAATCTGTGGGATCTGAGGGGCAGATACTTTTTTTGGGATGTCTGTGACAATTCTTCACTTCTGCTTCAATTATTTTCTGTTTGACTACAGGTACATGAAGAACAGATCAGATATTTCCGCTTACCAGAGATGATGTGGAGAGATACTTTGTGAGTAACTGATGTGTGTTTTCTAAAAAGCTGATGTGGGACTTTTTTTTTTTTTTCTTAACTTAGAGTAATTGTCCATTTGCAAAACATTTTCATTTGGCTCTGGAAAGCTGTGAATATAAAGCCCTTTGTGGAAACCATAAACAAAGCTGATCGTTGAAATAAAGAGCTGGAAGACAGAGCAGCGGTGTATGTGTGGTTTCATAAATGATGACACCTGACTCTTCTACAGTGATCAGTTGACCAAAGGCTTTTGCAGATGGCTGCTGTTACGTCTTCTAGACATTAGTAAAAACCTCTGACACTGGGTATGTTGTCAACCTTAAGTATGGTTAACTCAGGACTTAGGGAGACTGTTCTGTCAAGCTTGTAGGTGCTACCTGTTCTACATTCTGATGTTTGTTGTCCTTCTCTGGTTTTGGCTGGAAGTCTGTTACATTTGCTGTAAAGAAGATGGGAATAGTAGCAGTCAGTAGAAGCTTTCCTGAAAGTTTTCAGTTCCTGCCTGCTGGAACACAGTCATAGTCTGGGAATATGCAGTTAAGCTGCACTCCCAAATAGGAAAGGAGGAACCTCTGTCAGAATATAAATGTACCTAGTTAAGTGCTTAAAGGATTTATTTTTGTGGAAACAAGATTATTTTTTATGATCACAGTTAGGTGATGCAATGTCTTATTTGTCAGATGGACTACATAAATATGCTGGTTTTCCTGTGTTGTAGACTCATCACCCACCTCTTTCTTTCAGGTTGATTAATCCCAGTGTTTCCTTTCTCTTGGCCAAATTTCCAGTAACAGTTGAAAATTAAAGCAGCATGTTATTTTAGGATTTTCCATTATAGCATTTTTGCTTATTTTTTAGTATCTTAAGTGTCATAGTAGTAATATGGTCTTGAGTGCTTTCTATTCAACCGTAAGTTCTGATGCTCTGGAGCTACTGCTTTGTTCTAATGGTAATAATCTAGGAGAATGGTTTCTTTCTGGGCAACTTCAGTGCTTTGAGCTCTTCAGTGCCAAGAAAGTCAGAACAACTATTACCTCAGGCAACTCAATTTCTGTTTTTTCCATTTGTAGTATTAATGCTATACCATGAAAATTTAAGTTCTTTCTTTCTTTTTTTTTTTTTTTAAATTGAAATATATTATTTTATTATGATGGCTAGTAATGTCTTAAACTCCAAGGAAGGAGCCAGCTTGGATTCTTGCATGGGATTTGCCTTTTTTGTTACCTAGATCAAAGAAAAAAATTTTTAATGGTTTTTAGGCTTCCCTCATTCTGGAACTTGTTGCATATTTTTATAGATAAGGTTTTGTGATTTGAAGTTCACTAATTACTTAGAAGAAGTCATTAATGCTTAATTTCCTCAGTCTAGGATGAGGTTCAACATCTGTATATTGTGGCTGGTAGTCTGTCTTGCTTTCAGTCAAGAGAAAATCTACTTCAGGATAATACTGGCTTGTAGTAATCTCTTCCTTGGCTTCTTCCAGGCTCTGCTTGACAGTTCAGGAAGGCTGCAGGAGGATTTCCTTGTGACAATATCCTGGCCAGGTGCTGGATTCTTTATGAAGCAGCAGGAGAAGTCCTTGTGCTGATCCAGCTGACTTACCCAGGAGACAGTGTTGATTTGGTTTACCCTGTGACCTTGAGATGACTGTCTTGTGGTCCAAGTCCATTAAGACTTCATGGCAGTTGGCTAAGTGGCAGTGATAATATGGAATATTATATAAGGATAACATAACTTTTAATAATAGTTAATATTTTAAATAAAAATATTATGTTCTGTATTGCCTTTTGCAGATAACCAGAGTAGTGAAGTATTTGATTCCTTGGTCATAGTGCATGTTCTTGTTTTCAGTTTCTGATCAGGGCTCAGTACCCAGGTTAGGTCTCGTGGGCAGAGCTTTCTTTGACATCTGCTGGAACTGCTCTGGTCTGCCCCTGGGACAGTCCTCCTTTGGCAGTCTTGCCTCTGACCCAGTAAGCCTTGCCCAGGGTCTGCTGCTTCCTTAGGCTTCTTCCTCTTGAGTAACACTGTTCTTAAGTGTCCCTGTTTAAATTCTCTAAACTTAACAGCAGAGATTTCTGATGTTACTGATGATGTGAGGGTATGTTACCAAATATTTGGTTTGGTTCAGATTATTTTCCAACTTGCAAGGCTGCTTCCTTAGGGCAAAGAAGCTTTTTCATAACTAAGCATCTTTATACTTTCTTAAAAAAAAAAAAAAAAAAAGTAAGTTCTTTAAACTCTTGCTGTAGCTTCTAGGAGCTTTAAGGAAGAAGTTGTGTGGCCATCTGGTCTGTACAGGCCTGCATAAGTTTTATGTGCTTTGGGCAGGCTCTTTGTTAGGAAAGTGTAGGTGTATTTGTCTCCTGGTTATTACTCTGTAAGGCTTGGAAAAACTTGCTTTTGAGAAATAATGTCACTATTTTTTAAAATAAGATACCTGTTATTATCAACTTCATACAACTGGAACTTGATTGTTCCCTTTTTTAACACAAGAAGCATAGTTAAATATAAATGTTCCAAGTGTCAGTCTACATAGCTTAAAATACTTTCATAGTGATGCCACAGTTAGTAATACACTTTTCTTTGAGTGTATTTACAGATGTTTACTATATTTTAGTGTTGCAATTTTCAGAAAAGGCTCTGAAAAATACAGAAGTTATTTTGTGGGGCTAGCATGGAATTCGTACAAATGGTTGCTGATAAGGACCTTCTAGTTGCACACCAGGCAGCTTTTCCCTGTCTTCAGCATGTGGCTGGGTCAGGTTGTGCCCTTAAGAGAGCCCTTATACTTAAGAGAGCGGATAAGGCTTATAGGCAGTGACATCCACCATGAAGTGTGTTTCTGGATGTGCCTGCATTAAGGCTCCTCTGTGTCAGCATTAGTAGCTGCAATAACAGGTAATACCTCTGTGGCTTGTTTTGTTAATTTTTATGGGTTATTGCAAAGATGAGTATGGATAAGATGTAATGGAATAGTTTGAGAGTGCAATAAAGCTTAGTCCCTGTTGCAGGTTGGAAGTGCAGGAAGTAGTTGATTTTTCCAGTTCTACATGGTCATAACTTTGACTTTAACTTCTGTGCTGAAGTGGTGTTTACAGTTCTGTGAAGTTTGTGGGATGTATAATGGAAATTGCTGTTTACCTGTTCCAGCTATTAACATGGTTTATTACAGTGCATTTTTGAATGTCCTGTATTTCTGGTTAAAGTGGAAAAATGTTTCACCTTTGCTCAAGCAGCAAGCTTTAAAGGATTTTAAATATACATTGCAGCTCAGTTCATTAAGTAAAAATGTGGCTTTGTTAATAGTGTGAATGTACAATAAAAGCTTTTTCATCTAGTAGTATTGACTCCCTACATTCATAAACTTAAAAAATATTGATTCCTAGGTATGCTGGATAATATTTAACTTAAAATTGTAGAAATAAAGTACTTAAACCAAAAGGCAGAGATGCACCCTCATTCCCTAGGCTGTTTTTTTTTTGGTTTTTTTTTTTTCCTGACAGGCTGAATGAGGGTGCCTTGTTCTACTTGACATCTGCCCATGTCTGAGTAAGTCTAATTTGTGCAGTAGTAATAGGTACTTGAGCTGTACCCTTGGTAATCAGTAGATTAGGAGTGTATGTGACAAGCTGGACACCAAAGGGACATGCTGTATCTAAGCTATTCAGTTTCCTCCTGAGTGGACTAATATGTTCCACTGGCCTGCCCTGATCTTAGTGACCACATCGAGTCTTTATGCTCTTAAAATAACTGACACTCAGCAGCTGGTTTCTTACCAGGATTTTTTTTCCCCTGAGTGTGGAGAAAGTCTGATCCAAATGTCATGAATCCTGTTGTCTTAATGGAGATAATACAAGTGTTGATTTTACTTGTGTTTGTTGGATTGCTTCTGTGTGCTTTTTAAAAAAATGCAGTGCTGGTCTAATCAGACTTTTGTTAGTGGAATCAGTTTGGCTGGTGTGGATTTATTAAATGTAGGTGATGAACTGAGCTTTAATATGCTGAAGTTGTAGCCATAGGTGACTTGTGTTGGAGAAAAGGGATGAAAACTGTAGGTGAGATGGAAGTTCTTTGCGTAACACTGAAGATGTGGTAAATCTGTAAGGACCTAAACATTTTAGGAACAGTTTTGCATCATATTTTTGGGTCAATGTAAAAGCTTGGTTAAACTTAGATTCACCTTGTCATAATTATTTGGTTCATTGTGTAAATCCAGGCATGAAACAGTTGATCAGGTAACTTAAAATTGGAAAGAGGATTTCCTCTAAAATAATGCTTTGACACACCTATCAGTGTTGCAGATTTTCTCTCTGCTACTTCATTTCAATGCAGGGGGTTCAGTCTGGCCTTGCACAGTTGTCATTGTTTGACTCAGGTCTGACAACAATGCTCTCGATCCCCTCCCCCCCCACCCAGATAGGGAAGGAGAGAGAGAAAAAGAGAGAGACTTGGCTGGATTGAAAACTAAACTACACAGCTTTAATTAAAACACTAATGAATGATACAAGAAAATATATACAATTATATACAGTTATTTTCAGGTATGGGAAAAAGCCTCTCGCCTCCCCCCACCCCAGCAACTCCCATAGCACTTCCCTGATCTGGGAAGAGTCCTGAGGAATCCTGGAGCTGCTGCTGGAGAAAGCAGAGAGTTATGGGGGTCAGAGAACTCAAGCCTAAGGGTCAACTGTGATGGATGAACAGAGTCCTCCCTGGACGCCAGCCATGGACTGAAGAGAAGGGGAGAAGAAGGAGGAAGGAAGTTGTCTTCTGTGTTCTCTGACCTTCCTTTGAGCTTACGTAGATAAATGAAATGGAATATCTTTGGCCAATTTTGCTGTCTAACTCAGCTTCCTACGGGGGGGTCACAGATCTCCCCATAGTGTCTGAGCCGGCAGAGTGCAGGTGCAGCCTTGAAGCCTCAGTAGTTAGAAAAACATTCCACTGTCTTATCAGCCTAGCAGAACACGCAGTTGCTAGTTTCAAGAAAGCTTACTGAAGGAAAAAAAAAAACAGTAAAAAGAAAAATTGGCTTTATCCTGGCTCAAACCAGGACAACAGTGCCCTGTGCCTGGTGTCACTCATGCAGCTGCTTGGGTGAGCTTCAGGTCCCTGCCCCATTTGTGGGGAAGATGTGATGCCATATAGCAAGGTAGTATTTTCAAGCCTTGGAAATCCGATAAAAGAAAACTTCACATTCAAATTAGGAAGCCTGTAACTGCCAAAACACATTGATTTGAGAACCAAGATCCACTAGGGTACAGATGCTGGTGTATTTAGGCAATGAAATAATCCTCTTTTAGCTTGGGAGCACAGAAACATGATTGTGCTGCTGCAAATGCTATGCAGAGTTTGAAATTGATGAATGGTTTTGAGATTATGGGCTTGGTTGCTTTTTAAGACTGTATCAAGGTTTTTCTTTCCCT
>NW_009954536.1:124947-137766 GCF_000747805.2 Chaetura pelagica | reverse complement strand
TTTCCCTATGTAACAGTCTTGCTTTCTTGCCTGTAGAATGTCTTACTAAAGGTTCCTCTAGCTGTGCACTGAAGCATTTTGTATTCTGATTTGGTGCAGGCATCCTTCTAGACTGTTTTGGGACATGTTTTAGGATGATGAGGGCAAGGCAGTGGCTCTTCTAGAGCTTTATACTCTGCAGATCAGTAGGATTTTCATTCCCAGCCTGTGTCCTGCATGTTAGAGTATATTTTTGGCAAACCAGATGTTTATATTGTTTCCATAGTGCTCGCTTGTGTCCTGCACAAGCTAGTTTTGCAGCAGAATGGTTTGCATAAAACAAGAATTACTTGTACGATTTTAAATAGGGATCTGTAAGATTGAGTTGGGTGTAGTGGGTTCTGTTCTCTTAAACAGTCTTGTTTCCTTTTTAGTATATGTGGCTTTCCTGAAATGACAGTGCTTGTAAATAGCGTTTTGGGAAGTCTGAACTGATCCATCATAGGCTTACTGCTGGCTTTTAATGAACTCCTGTGTGCAATATGAAGTGTGTTTGTTGTTTAGTAACAGAAGCTTCCTTTAATTTTTGAATTTGGGCAGTTTAACACAACTTTAGTTTTTAACAATGATCTCTTCCTTTGGCTTCAATGAGCCAAAATTAAATAGCTTTGGAAACAGTGTGTTGTTTTGTTCAGTGTTTTGTTGTTTTTTTTTAAAGTAGCAAATAACACTGTCATAATGTCTTTTCACTTAGAGAAAAACCCATGGGGAATCCTTTTAAAATGTTTGATGCCATCTTTAACACTTGCTCCCAAGCAACCCTGACTCAATGGGTCTTGCATATGGGTGTTAGTAGCTGTATCAGAACAGCCTCTGATGGAAAGGCCTGAGTCTCTCCTGTTGCCATGCTAGCAGAGTTCTCAGTAATCAGTTTGCTTCTCATGTTTAGTTTCAGTAGCTTTTGAGCAGAGATAAAGAGGTTTTTTGTACTGGTTTGCAAGAAGCAAAGTGCTGCCTTAACAACTGCTGCTTACTTGCACTTGTAATGCTTTCCTGTGCTATGTCAGCCTTGAGCTCCTGGTTCTTGCTACAAAGGCTTATGGATACTCTACATCACTGGCTGCAGTCTCATGTTTTAAATTAAAAAAATAAAATTGAAGAAATTTATGAACTTCACAAGGAAGCAGATTTTTCATTTGTTACTTCATCTCGATGAGCAACTGATTCTGCAACAAGTTGAGCTCTTTTATTCTTTGCAATTTAACCATTCCATGCTTTTACTTCATTTTGTGTGTATGTGAAAATGCTGTGAAAAGTATAGCTCAATCTCTGCTTTGCAGAAACTCTCCTTAGGTAATTTGTTGTTTGAATACTTGCCTGCAAGCAGTGCTGGCACACAAAGGTAAAACAAAACATCTTTCATCCAAAGTGTTCACAAGTCGGAGTGCAAAAAGAGAGCAGGTGCACGTGGGGATCTATGCAAAAATCAAACCAAATGACTAAGAGGAAATAGTTGCAGTGTTTCAGCACTGACAAATGTCAAGTGCCATGTGTCATCGCTGACTTGGTGGTTTTGAAGGAGAACTTATCATTGCTTTTTTTTTAAGGGACCTTTGTGCCTAAGGGGTCACATGAAAGACAACACAGAGGTGCTTGTTGGACGATTTGCCAAAGGTCCATTTAATTATGGGGAACTAATGTTGCAAAAACTGCAATACTGAGCCCTGAATGGCATTAGGGAGCAGCTTTTCATGCTTGATGTGGTGAAAGAAGGAGTATTGGATGGATGGTCTGTAGTAAATGAATGTGACTGAATGAATAAGGCAAGAAGACATGTCAGAATTTTCAAAGGTTTAAGAAATATGGAGCTTTTCTGAAACCAGAAGGATTAAATTTTGGGAAAGATGGGTTTTACCTAAGTAGGTAACAAGGGAGGAGAGGTTGCATCTTGGAGATACCAGAGAAATAGCTCTGGAAAAAATTGTCCTGTATTTGACAGTAACTCTTTATACAAGAAGCATCTACCTGTGAAAGAGCTTTTTTCCACAGTTTATCCTTACTGACTTGATGACAAAAATTGATGAAAGTAATTTATCAATGTAACTGCATTTGCTTAAGGCTCTTACTACCCTGAATGTCTGGGATCTTTAGAGAAATGGTACCTTTTGTTTACTGTATCTTCAGTCTCTTCCTAAGGGAAAAGATCCTGCAAACAAAACGCTCTATCTCCCCCCACCAAACAAATTACCAATCAGGCAAAGTTGCACAATCCAAATGATATAGGACTGCAAGCAAGATGAAAAGCATAAATGTAGATCTGTCCAAAGAGTCACGTTAATATGTGGGTAGAAAAGAAGAAATGAAAATATTATTTTGATATAAGTATTGTCACTTTTACCCAAGGCTTTATAATTTTAATGTCTGAAGACATAGTTCAACTTCTGAATTTCACTTTAATTCTTGACACTTTGTTGGTAAAGAGAACAAATAGTAAAGCTCAGTGATTTTTTTATCAGAACAGAAAAAAACCCAGATTTAGTCTTCGTGCTTCTGTAATCCAAGATTTCTGTGGATTTTTCTCACTTGGTTGATACAGCTTCCCGTGCATCTGCTTTTAAGTATCCAAAGACCAATTTTAGAACAAGGAGGCAATAACAGTAACTTATCAAATCTTTCAGTGTGCTAAAAACACTCCTTATCTGGCTGGAAAGGGATTTCTGACTTAAAATATACTGAAATCAACTGTTCTGTCTTATTTTATTGCACTCTACTTGCTCTTTAATCTTTTTTGTGCTTCTATTTAGAAAAAAACCCTGCAGATTTAAGGCAAGATTAGAGATGATCACCTTGTCCCAAAAGAAACACCCAGCAACCTTATTTCAGTGTCTTCCTTTCTTTTCATCAAGTTCTTAACAAAGGACCAATTATGTTTTAACTAACTGAACCTGATTTCAGGAAGCTATAAAATTGTTTACATTTTTATCTTGTGCTGGACTTTGCACACCTGTGATGGTAGTTTTGTCTGATCTGATGAATGTGTTGGAGTGACTGGTTTCATTCTTTCAAAGAAAGAAGAAAAACAAGATGTTTCTAGTGCAGGATCTTTGTGAAGAAAATATTTTAAGATGTGTTCTCTATCTTTGTTTTCATGCTTTTTGTAGTTGAATTAGGAACTTCATGCTTAAATGAAAAAGAAAAGATAAACTTCTATTCCTTAAGTTTATGAGACAGCTGCTGGGACAAAGGTTTCTGACACTCCTTTGTAAAGGAACTTCATTGTGCCAAGAATTTCTGTTTTGATTTGATTTTTTTTTTTCCTGAGTACATGGCAGGATCTGTTGGGTGCTTTTCTTTACTGCTGTATGAAATACAGCAGCATGAATAAGTGTTTCAGTTGGGAAACAGTGTTGGTAGGATTTGTTTTCTCTTGTAGGTCATTGAAAATATTGCTTCATCCAATGGCATCTTTCATGACTAGCCATTTTCTCTTCATGCCATTTAAGACTTTCATATTCTTAATTTTGATAATGACATTTAAATCTTTCTTTTAACTAGATGAATATGTTTTAAAAACTGTTTTGAGCATTCTTCTTAAGAATAAATGCTCAATTGTTTCTGCTCCAAACATTGTATTGACGTTAAGCAACCTTATTTTTAGCAAGCTTAGACTAAAGAAATCTAACAGATCTGTCTTTGGTTTCATTGACTGATCTTGTGTACTTTGATCTCAGTCTAAAGAGGTGTAGAATCCTGAATCTAAAGCTACTCACATAATGTGTATAGGTTTCTCCTTTGAGGGAGAATGGGTTTTGTTTTTCTGCATGTAATTAATTTGTCCATTACAACATATGACCAGTGGTCATAGCACTTTTGGGTACAGACCGGCATGATTCTTGAATTGGTGATTCACAGAACATTCAAAAACTTTAACTTCTGTTGTTTCAAAAATTAATTGTTTTAATAGACAGTTTAATCCCCATGGGGCCACAGGTCCTGCCAGAAGCCTGCTCCAGTGAGGGCTTCCCATGGAGTCACAACATCCTTCAGACATCCACCTGCTGTGGTGTTATGTCCTCCATGGGCTGCTGGTGGATATCTGCTCCACCATGGACCTCCATGGGGTGCAGGGGAATCTCTGCTCTGGTGTCTGGAGCACCTCTTCCCCTCCTTTGTTGATCTTGGTGTCCACACAGTTATTTCTCTCTCATGTTCTCACCCCTCTCTCTATCTGATGTTTTGCTGCAGTATTTTTCCCCTTCTTAAATATGTTATCCCAGAGGTGCTGCTGCAGTTGTTGATGGCTTGGCCCTGACCAGCTGTGGCTCAGTTTTGGAGCTGACTGGCCTTGGCTCTGTTGGATATAGGGAAAACTTCTGGCATCTTCTCACAGAAACCACCCTTCTAGCTCCCCTGCTACTCATCTTCTGGCATGCAAACCCAGTGCACCTGTGGTATAGTCAAATATGGAGGAATTACCCTGCTCTTTATTCATAAAGGGAAGGGGAAGAAAGAAAACTTCTGTTGGTGCATCAGGTAGATTTTTATTTTATTTTGTTGATAAGTCACCTGGTTTTGAAACGGGAAGTATACTTTGTTGTTTTGTTGGTACTTCATATATTTTAAAACAAAGCATAATACTCATGCCTTAGTGAAAATAAGAAAAGTGGAGTGAAGATAAATGAAAAAAAAACCCAAACCCTTCACACCTGAACAGCAAAAAAACTGCATTATAAAACCCAACTAATCAAACAACTCCCCACTTGTGTATGCAACATTTTTAATGTTGCATCAACAATACATTGGTTTCTGATTATTCCATTGTCTTTAGACATCTGGGATGTCTGTGATTCAGGTTTTAGTTCACTTGGATGCAGAATTAGGCATTTGTTATAAAATCATTCTGGAAAGACAGAATATATCTTGCTTGGGTGTTCACTGTATGGGGAAACCAGCAGGTTTTACATCTTAAACTGATTTGCTTTAATGAGCTGCACTTCAAGGTAATATTGTTTAGGGTATCTTGTAAAAATGAGAAGTGCTTGGTTATTCACACTGAGGTCCTGTCCTGGATAGTGAAAGCTGAAGCATCCTGCAGAACCAGTGGAGGTTGTTGAGGGAAATAACTAAGTTTCTCAGAAAGTATGTTCTTCTACAGCACAGTGACTACCAATCTAATAAGCAGTTGCACATAGAAATCTGAAATCCAAATCCAAGCATGATTCCTGCAGGTTACAGGAAATTTAACAACTGAAAGGAACTGTGCATTGATAAAATGCAGAAGTCTGTCTGTCACAGAAAGCTTTCAGCTATAGTTTCTCTTTTGCCTTGTTACAATATTGTGTGTATATTTATGACTGACCTTCTGACGACATTTCTGAAACCTGAGCATCTTGCTAATCTCCCATCTTTCCAAGCTATGTTAGCACATCCAACTTGATCATGTTGGATTCCAAATGTTTTCAGCATGCAACTGCCCTCTTCCAAATCCCAGACTTCTACTTTCATTCTTCTGCTCCAGCTCACCTGTTGCAGACTAGCTGGATCAAAGCTGACAACCAGGTGAGTGGAGGTGTATTGCCCAAGGATCTGGAAGTAAACTTAAATTGAAATGAATGTGTTTAAATCTTTAGAAGCTCCCAATTCTGTTTTTTCCAAGGAGCAGAGGTCATGTATCAACAAGTCAGCAAGTTCCTCTGTACCTCTGCTGGATGAAGATAGCAAAGCTGTGTTTGCAGTTGCTTAAATGTGTGGATTAACATGACTTGAGTGAGTCAGAGCAAAGTGGGAGTGAAGTATAACACGAGAACTGAAGCAGAGGAGTTTGCAGGGATTGTAAAGCTGTTCCCTCCTGGCTAGAGCAGAATCTCTGACTTTTGTCTGGGTTCCTCTTTGCTCTTGCAGAAAGGTTTTTTTCCTCTTCTGTGTCCCTAGTAATTAGAGTAGCAAAGTGACCTGTTCAGTTCTGTTTTCAGATAATTAGAGCTGGGCCCATGTAGTAAAATACATAGTAGTCTGTCTTGGGTTTTGCTCAGGGGCTTTTCCAGAACATACTGGTCTGTCATTGTAAACCGGAAATCCTTTTCATTGCTGCTGTTCAGTGGGTTGTGACAAAGACCTTGGCTGATGAGGAATAATTAGGTGATGCCTGCTGGCTTGATCTGAAGTTAGACTAGCCATCTCTGTGCTGTTCAGGCTTTAGGAGTAATGAGCAGTGTTGTTAAAGAACAGGAATGGCCTTGTTCTCCAGACAGCTAACGTGCTGGATTATAAGACTATTTACAATGCAGAACTTGGGAGCAAAGGGAAGGAGGGGGGTAAATGAGCTGAATCCTATTACTGGAATTTGCTGTTAAAAAGAATTTCTTACGTGAATTGAACAGCTAAGCCTCAATTTTACTTAGTTTTATTTTTGCCCTTTGGATTCTGTATGCTTGCATCAGATTACAGCAATGAAGTAAAAGCTTAGTCACACTGTGCCTTGTGCTTTGTTCTAGGGTGTTGATAAAAGATAATCATAAATAGGCTGCTTATCTGCAAATACGGGATTTAGTTATTTTACATCGAGGTGCTTGATACAATGGCTGAGAATCCTGAACCACTTGGTAACTGTTCATCGAATGTAACTAACATCCCTGGTTGTCTTCAAAGAGGTCTTGTCTTTTCAGTAAATCAGTATTTTGAGCTTAAATTGGGTATTGCTGTTGTTCCCCCCTCAAAAAAAGGAAAGTTTTGTTAGGTTTTAGAAAACCCCTTCAGCCAGGGGTTGGTAGTTAGCTTATGTTTCTACTTCAGTGAAAGAATCAAACAAGAAGGTATGTTTGTGCATGTTGTTGCTTGATTTTAGGACATGAGCCAGAACCTAAGTTTGCAGAAATTTGAGAAGCACTAAAGCAAGAACACTCCTCTGTAGCACTGTTTCTGTGATACTGCTGTGGCCCAGGAGCTGCTCTGTTGGTTTCCCTGCACAGGTTTAGTATTCACAGGACAGTTTTATTTCGATGTTTACAGAGACCTTCGTGGCAAATGTTCATCTGATCTCAACCTACGAGCTGCTTTTTGCTTCAAGTTCAGTGTTGACCCTATGGAATAAACATCTGGTTTGTTTCCCTGCCTTCTTCCCTTCCTAATCTGGCTGCTGTATCCTGCGCTTTTGGATTTGGAGAAGCACATGGCTGGCTCAGCAGAGATTTCCCAGGTGCACCCAGAGTTAATCTGGCTTCCTTTTCATGTTTCTAGTGCATGCTGTTCAAAGGCCTTGGAAGTTTCAGCTTTCAAGGATTTCAGCGTCATGAAAGTACTGAGTTCATTTGAGATTACCTTTGAATTGCTAGACACCAACAGTGCTTCCAGTCTGAGGTTTGAAATTCAGCATCACTGTTCCAAGGGAGGGAGGAAATGCTTTGCTAAACTGCAAAAATGGGAGTTGATGGAAGTATTTGTATCGTAGAGCAGTTCTTATGAATGCCAGAAGGTGGCATAACTGATATTCCTAAAATGTTCTGATTGCAAGAAATATGTAAAATGTGACTAAGCTGATTTTTTTAAGCTGTTGGTCAGATTTTCATCTAAGGAAAGCTGGATCAGTTTAGCCCTTAATATTCAAGGAAACTATTTAAAGGTATAATCATTCTGCTTGTCCCCGTTTAGTGATCAGAGTGAACTACAAATGAGAGGGCAGAATTGTTACCTGTTACCTTTCCACCATCCCAAGCAAAGATAAAAGGGGAATAAAGAAGAGATACTTAAGGGTTGGAAACTGAAACTGGAACAAATTTACTGTAACACTGAAAAGGGAGTAATGTGAGGGGAATAGCAGGTCTACAAATTTATATACAGATATATACAAAAACCAGTCATGGTGATCATAAGTATAGATGGATGAGGGTTCCTTGTGGCTAGGCTGCTTCAGGAGAGGGGTCCATGGTTCCTCACAGCACCTGATGGAGTTGGATTCTGCAAATCACCTGGTGAGTTGAAGAACCTCAGAGTAGCAGCAGCAAGGAAAGAAAGGTGCAGGAAAAACGGGGCTGAGCTTCTGGTTCTCCTGGCTTTTATAGAGTATGGCAGGAAGTGGGAGGGAATATGGACCTCACTCTGTTCTGACCCTCCTGGGCCCTTCAGAGTCTTAAAGGTGCTCTTTCTAGTTCCTCTTTTAGGTGTCAACACTCTGCCAAGGCTGCTTAAACCATAACACTGCTCTAGTTTGAAATGTGAACACTGGTGGGAGTCCTGATGGCTTTTAGATGTAAAGTTTTTAAAGTTTGAAGCAGTTAAACTGAAGCACAGGGTGGAAAGGAATGGAATGGAATGAAAGGAAAGGAATCTTTGTGTGCAATGGAATTCTTTCCTGAACTGTTTTACAGAATCATGTTTTCCCATGACATATGGTTTGGATGTTTTTCCAGTTTGCAAAATGAGACCACTTCCTTCCTCTTTTAAACTCTTCAGGTTAGCTGGTGGTATGCTAGAATAAATTATTACCATGTTAATGTATGAATTCAGAGATTATAGAATCATAGAATGGTTTGGATCAGAAGTGACCTTAAAGATCATCTAGTTCGACCCCTCTGCATGGGCAGGGACACCTCCCACTAGATCAGGTTGCTCCAAGCCCCATCCAACCTGTCCTTGAACACTTCCAGGGAGGGGACATCCACAGCTTCCCTGGGCAACCTGGGCCAGTGTACCACCTTCATTGTAAAAAGAACTTTTTCTTAGTATCTAATCACAATCTTCCAGTTTAAAACAGTTACTTGTCCTCCTATCACTATATGTCATAGAATCATAGAACACGTCCTTTTAAAAAGTCCATCCCCTGCTTTCCTGTAGCCCCTTCAGGTACTGGAAGACAGTTGTCTCTGGAGCCTTCTGTAGGCTGAACAACCCAAACTCTCTCAGCCTGTCTTCACAGGAGAGGTGCTCCAGCCCTTTGATCATCTTTGTGGTTCTACTCTGGATTGTCTCAAACAGGTCCTTGTGTTGGGAACTCCAGAACTGGACACAGTGCTTGAGGTGGGCTATCATGACTGCACTTTGAAACCAAACTTTTGAAATACTGATATATATGGATTTTTTTCTTCTTTCCTTTAGCTCCCTCTGGCAGGCAAACACCTGAATTGCAACTGTCATATTTTAAATTATATTTCAGAGAGAGACTTGTCCCAGTTCAAAGTTCTCACAGTTGTTTGGTGTTGTATATTTATGTATGGAATCATAGAATAGTTTGGGCTGGATGAGACCTTAGAGATCATCTAATTTCATCTAAAGGCTGAAGTTCAAGTTGCTACTTCATATAAAATTGCATTTAATGTGCTTAAGACTAGATGATGGCAATAACTAAATTGATCTATTTTAAGTGTCAATGTTTATTGTGACTTTTTGAAGGAATTGAGCCAGCAGCAGTGCAGTGACCATGAGCAGCTTCAGATCTTCTGGAAGACTTGTTCCTGCTGTTTGTTGGTTCCCAGGTTGCCCACAGGGATGTTGTACAACCTGGGCTTGAAACACCAGCATCTTTATTGAAACCTCTTCAATCTCATTCTCTGTCAGGTTCATCCCCCAGGGACTCAGGCCTTCAGAAAAAGACCTCATGCTGCCCACACTGGAAATCTAGTGGATTGTGGTTAGCAGACTGGATCCATCAGAGGTGACAACGCTGTGGGAATTTCTGTGCTCAGATAAAGCTCATCTTTTTGTCTTTTGAAGAAATTGAGTCATTACAGAAGCACACAATGAAAACTATTGCTCAGTGTGCTTTCTTCTTGCCTCCTCATGCTGCTCTGTTCAGTAGGAACTGCTTTGTGGGGGTACAGGACCGCAAAAACTCACTCCAGTGGATAAAGATAGTAGTAAGGTTTAGGGAGTGAAAAATGACTAATGAATGCTATGTAAATAATGAAAGAAAAAGCCTACAAACTGTTATGTATATTTTCAAAATACTTAAACCCACACATGACTAATGTCATTTGCAGTTTGCTGTCTGTGGTACAGGAGCTCCTGGTGGGAATGGTGCTTAGTCCCAGCCTCCTTCTAATTATTGTTCAATATATTTGCAGATGTGTAAATGTATTTAGGCTTACTTTACTAATGTAAATTGCACAGCCAACAGACCATAACTGCTATGGAGAGCTTGTTTTAGAAGGAGAAATTCTTTGTAGTTCACAGCTTAACCTGGTAAAAATAACTGTTGCTTCACACCAGTCACTTTAAGCAGGGTCAGTCCAGCTGCTGTGACTGTGCATTCACGTTTTTGTGGTGATTTATCAAATATAATCACCTGGGGAAGATGAGCACAGGTCTCTGAATAGACTAGAGTTAATTCAGAAGTGTTTCTTAGTAGTATGTTGTCAGCACAGTGCAGGGGCTTAGATCAGATGTTAGAAACCTTCATTAAATTGGTGATTTTACCTCCTACTAAGTATTTTTAGACCTTATTTTCCCTCATGCCTGTTATGTAAGAGTAGTTTGCCCAAGAAAAGCTGAATTATTTTTTTTTTTCCGTATTATAACCAGTAACTTGTCATTAAGTTAACAGTGCATCTTGACTCTGGGAAGTTATTTCTTGCTACAAATCTTAGCTCAGTTCTAGAGCAAAGACCCCTTCAAGAATACAAACAAGAAAATGCAGGGCATCCACATGTGGCAATAAACTATTTCATGGCCAGAAACACACACTTAGGAATAGATTTAAGATATTTCTGAGACTCTATTTACAAAATATACCTGAAACTGAATTTAGTAGTTAAATAAATTAACCCTCCTAAATATTAAAAGTGAGTACTAGAGGGATTAGGCTTGTTAATTTCTTTTGTGTCCCTCCTTTTCCTGCAAATGTCTGGGAAGCTGATTTAGGATTTAACTTAAGATTTTTTAAATTGCTTAAAAAATATCTGATTGTGACCTGATAGGAATCAGTGTGAGTTTTTAAACTGTGTACTATTGCTGGATAATTTGAGAACTTTCATACTTAGGCTATCAAGATATTTTTCTTGTTAATGAATGAAACTTGCAAAGGCCAAGGTTGTGGTTTTTTGAAGAAAGTGTGAAATTGAGTAATTTCTTACTCAACACAGTTCTCAGTCAGCCAGCTGCTGCTTCTTTGGTTTTTTGGAGAACATACATTTTGGTAGTCTGAAAGTCATGCAGGAACTCAAATCTTTCCTAACTGAGGTGTCTGGGAGGGAAGGGGAAGTGGCTGTGTCAGATGCAGGGTTATATTTGTCATATATATATATGCATGTAAATAATGTGTGTGTGTTTATATAGTGCATCTATATATGCACAAAAGCTATATATATATGAACATACATTTGTATATATATATAGTATGGAGAAACATGTTTATATATAAAAATAATTGTCACTGAAATGATGCGTCCTAAAATGTTGCTGCAGCAATTTCCTCATTGATCCAGGAAAAAATGCTGAGTGTGTGGATGGCAAACTGCAGTATTTCTTGTTGAACATGTGGTACATGCCCTGACTGCTTAACTTAATATTTAAAGATTTAAGGTTTTTCGTTTGTCTTCCCCTCTGTTTTAGAAATGACCCTCCACATATTGCTATAAAGACAAGAGCCTGTGCTGCTTATGGTGTTTTGACAGCAGGAGGGGTTGTTCTTCTTTTTGCTTTACAATTTATGATTATTCCTTGCTTCCTGAGCAGTCAAAATATATTTGTGACTATTTCATAAGCATCTCTATTCATTTGTGTGCATCTTGATGTCTGTAGTGCAACTGCTTCCAAGGCTTTTTTCCCCCAGTTACATAAAAAAAATCTCTTTTGAGACAAGATAGAAGATAATGAGTCAAAGTACATGTGTAATTTTCAGAACTGTATTTAGCTATTTTAAAGCTTATTTTTAAATTTACTTCAAACATCTAGTTGAAAAATGGTTTATTTGTAAGATAGATCTTTGAAGTTTCTAGAAAAGGTGCAATTTCAATAGAAGTATTGCCAGGTGAATTTTATCCATTATTTTTTTTTCCCCCTGCCTGAGTATTTGGGGAGTTTTACAATGTTGCTGTGAGGGGACTGCAGGCATAACTGCTTTAGTTTCCCTTGGATTCCTCCTTAGGCAAAGATTTGTTTTCCCTTCATGTGAATTTTGGGATGAATATTTTCATGATGATATGGTCAAAATAATTGTATTACCTGACTTGTGTATAGGGCAGTACTGCCAATACCATCTTTTAATTATTCTCTAATAGTAATTGGAACAGCTGCAATTTAATAGTTTGAAAAGCCAGAGGCAGAGGCAAGAGAAGCATCCATGTAAGGGGAAAGAACTGAATAAAGAAGCCAATTAAACTATCATAATATTTTTGGGATCCTGAGGAAAAATGTTGTGCATCCTTATTTGCTCCTATTCAGTTTCTAGACTTGTGCCTTTGCAGCTGTATTTGAAATGTTGAAATAATCTGATGTTGAAATTCTTATTCTGTTTGAGCTCTATGGATTTCTGAATATTTTACTGGGTTTTGGGAGCTCTGTTTTATTTTCTTCTGTATCAAAATGGTCTTGTGTAGTAGCTCAGCAGGCTGGTGGTTCTAAGATATGCAATAGATGTGAACAATTCCTTCCAATGTGAAACTGAGTTTCTGCCTTTAGTCTGGACTGAGCTTTGCTAGTGCTCATGAAATAAAACAGAGGTTGTATTACATAACAACCTAGCCAGTTTACAATGGAAACATGGCTTTGAATCAATGCATTTGTAGAGATTCTGTTCCCAACAACTAGGTTCTAAAGTCTGAAGATATTTACTGAGCTTAACACCACCACTTACACCTATTCTTCTGTGTTGCTGAGCCTGGCATCTCTTCTTACACACTGTATCAGCAG
>NW_009954536.1:99726-124747 GCF_000747805.2 Chaetura pelagica | reverse complement strand
CAGCAGGAAGTATTTTAATGTTAGCAAACATAATACTTGTGACAAGTATTTAGACCTTTCTGTCTACAATGGGAGTTGTAAATCACAACAACATTGCAATTTTGAATGTTGTTCTTTGTGTAATGCTAAAAGGAGCCTCGGATTCTGGAAGTGCAGCAGACTTTTCAGGTCACCCCAGAAGGGTTTACAAGACTTGAGGAAGTTTCTGTGTAGAAATAACCCTGTTTCCACCCTAGTGCTTTTGGTTCCTCTGAAATATAGTAGGTGGGTGAATGGAGAGAGGTAAGCAGCTTGTTAGAGCAGAACAGCACATCTTTGAACCTCAGCAAATCATTTGCCTGAGCAATTTTTTTTTATTATTGTTTTTAACGGTTTAAGGACTGAAAGAAGTGAAACTCAATCTGTGCAAACTCATAAAATCCAGTGTCATATCTAGAAGTTAACATTTACTCTTCTTAGTTTTTCTACAAAAATAGGCTAAGAATAAATATTTTCAGACTAGTAATGTTTTATGTTGCCACTCACCTCTGGTACATGTTTCTGCCTGTGAGTTCTTCTTTGGACCAACCCTGAAGGGAAATCTTCTAGGAAATGCTTGTTGGAATTACACATGTCCCAGAAATGAAGGCATGCCAGGCAGTAAAATGAGAACTTGGATATTACAATGCATGTAAAAGGCAGCAAAGGCATAGATATTGACAGTCTGTATGCACAGGACAATGTGGTAGCAGCTTTGTGTTGCACAATGGAAAGAAGAGGATATCACAAGAAAAAGAAATAAAATCATAAAGAAAATGTTTTAGCTGCATTTCTACCCTGAAGATCAGGGACAGCTTGCAGAAGAAAAGATGCTGTGATCAGCACACTTGCCAAGGGCTGTTTTTTGTGTGTAGTTTGTTCCTGTCCTTTCAGACTATGGTGCTGTGTGTCCCCTTCTCTCATTTGGGGCTGAATCTTGCTTGTTCGTCAACAGCAAAGAAGGATTTGGGGTGGCAAGTGGAGGAAGAGGGGTAGGAAATGCCTGGCACTTTAAAGCATGCTTAGATGTACTTTCTGTACAACCTCAGTCAATAGCTTCTGGTCTTGCTAACAGCTGAGGTCTGTAAAATGGCAGCTGGGGATCTTGCCTTTGGTCTTTTTATTTTTTTTCCTTATGTCACCTGTGCATTTGTTTCATGGAGAAATGTTTTGCAGAACTGTTTGATAACCCTGCCAGTTATTTTGCCATCAGTCTGCTCAGTGCAGTTTTGGAAATACTAGTGTGGAAATGACTGCTTAAAAACTGTAGACTTCTTTCTCATGTTATGTATGCAGAATAAAAGATATGCAAAAAGCCTCAGTTTGTAAGTGGAAAGCAGCTTTAAGCAAGTTACAAATGGTAGATGCTTTTAATCTTGAATGTGAATTTGTGAGGAAAATACAGAACATGAGCCTCTTGAATGGTCCCAAGAAGCTGTTTAATCTTTACAATTATCATGGGACTTCAGCATTTAAGAGAATTTTAGATTTAAAAGCAAATATGCAGTTTGGTGATCCAATTTGATATATTTTCATACTGCTTGCCTAGGAAAAAACTGTTTCCTTGGCAAGTAGGATTCTGCATGAAGCTATAATGCTGCTTTTGGCCTTCAGTACCAGTTAATTTGGGGACGAGTGGTAAAGCAATATAGGGTGAAAACAGAAAACATAGTATATTCAGTGGTCACAGGACAGTCTAGGAGATGACTATTCCCATATTTTTAAATGTGTAACTAAACTTGTATTTTGAAGTCTTTAATATAAATATTCTGTGATTTGTAGTTGTCTTAGGAGTAGCTTATGTAGAGCATAGAACAAATTTAGGTTATGTTTTCCTTGGGAATATGTATCTGATTTGTGACTGACAGGAAGAAAATGGTATTTGATTTTTTTTTTTTTCCCTCCTTATGTGTAGATGGGTGATTCATTTCTCACGTGGTGGTGCTTTTGCAAGTGAAAAGCATTTGCTTTGATGGCCATTTGATCAAGTGGTGTGTGCTGGACAGTAGGAGGAGATAGTTGGACAGTGCTTGGGGTTCATACACTTTAAAAAAGTTAAATGTACTGCTACTGTGATTTCTGTAAAGGTTTTAATTAGGTAGCTTGTAAATTAAATGAAAAATAAATGGAATAGAAGCACCCACAGGAGAGTATTTGAGCATTAATGCTGCCCTTTATGTTGGGTGATCTTATTGGAGTCAGGAGTGAGATGTAACAGAACTTTCTGGGTGTGCATTGTTTGACTCAAGTACCAGTGAGTGCTTGAGAATGACTGTGGCTTGAGTTGGCTTTCATATTTTATTGGGCAAAAGGGTATTTCAACAGTTACTTTTTAAAAAGTGGCCCACTGCTTGTCCTTACCCCAATTATTTTATATTAGTAATGCTGCTGTTAATAAATGTTTAATTAGCTCCTGGGGGTTATAAGAGCAGAGAGATCCAGACTTAGGAAGCTGTTTCCAGTTGGTTGCACTGCCTGGCCAGTCAATGTGAGGAAGGGAGTAGCAGCATTTGTTTATTGTGTTTTCATACAGTTTCTGTATGACTGCAAATGCAAAATTGAGTGCATGAATTCAAGACTATGATCTTTTTCCTAGTGGTTATAAGAGCTGCTATCTAACATCTCTTTCAATGTCACTCTCAGGCCTTCAGAGCGGAGAAGACATGATCTAGTGGTCTGGGGTTATGATGTGTGAGAGACTGTTGCACGCAATATTTAGAATGTGTGCAGACAAGCATGATGGCCCTTGAAATGTAAATGCATAAATTCTCTTACTAAAAGTAAGACTTCTTTATGCTAGAACTGCATACCTTCTCTCTACAGGCCCTGTGTTACTTAATATTTATAGCATAGAAATGCTGTTGTTCTGCACAGCAAATGTCTGCTCAGCATTCAAGTAGCAGTTTCAGTGGGATTTGTTGCCTCTGTTAATGTTGCTCGTGTGTAATTCAGAACTTCTTCAAAGAAGTGGGAGAGAGCTCCTCAATTGTTTGTCCAATAGGTTTTTAATTAGCCCGTGGCTCTGGTCATCCTAGGTTAGTTTAGATCCTTGCCTGTGGTTATGGTAACAGCTTCAAATGTCCAAAACTATTTTGGGCAAACATTTTCAGTAATGATGAGAAGCAACAATTATTGCCTGGTGATTTCACCCCCAAAATAAATGTAACAATGTAGGCTTCATCATTATGAAAAACATGCCAGAGTGTTATCAAAATGCTTAAATTTATAGAAATTCTGCTCATGGTTCTCTTCTTAATTGCTGAGTATTTTGACAGCGTTTTGGCTTTTTTGTGATAGAATTAGGCTGTCCTGATGAACAGAGAAATTGTCAAGATGCGCAAAGTCTATTCTGAAATCTGTAGAGGAAACAGTGTTGTTCTGACCTCCTGTGGTAATATATTACAAGTGATTTTTTTATTATATATAATTTTTCCCCCATAGGGAAGTCAATATAGTTGAAGCTCTGCCTTCTTTTCCCTAGAAACCTGCTCTGTTTATGCCCAAGATGCTATTAAATACTCCATTCCCTTTTTAATAGCTTTCTGTCCCTGCTCCCTGCTGTCATCAGCCCCGGGAGGTCACCAAGCAGAGCACAGAGTTGCAGAGTGGTCCCTGATGGACACCTGCATGACCGACTGCTTGGGCAGCTCTTCAGGCAATTTGTGAGCTGCTGGGGGGGCGTTCAGAATTAGGTTGTTGGTAGCGTCCCTACGAGGACTGCTATTAACAGCATGCTACTCTGCTTCTCTTCTGCAGAAGACTGATATTTGTGTTCCTATAGCATGTTGTAAAATGCATGAGATTTTGCTCCTCTTCCTTGGAAATGAGAATAGGAAAATGAGAGCATCCTGAACCAGAAGCTAATAGAAGAGCATGCAGAGACCTGCAGCGATTTATGCTTTATTTTGTCTTCCTAGCTATGGATTAGAAGGACTGATTTTTGCAATGGGCTTTTTCCATAATGGCATTCTTGTATTGTTTGGTCAGAGCTTGCACAGGAGGAAAACAGGCTGCTGAATTTAGTCACTGATCTCTATTAGCCGTGGCCTAAGGCTATGCTGAGATTTATATCCCATTTGTATTGTTGCAGCTCAAAAGAAGAATGTTCAGAGGATGACAAGTGTATTCTGAGTAGGTATGTTGTTTCATTTTCATATGAAACCCGTTTTTTTTTTTCCTGCTTCCATTGGTCAGAAATGAGGTTAATAGGAAGAGAATATAGTACAGTGCTGCAGTGTCCCTGTGAAGGTAGAACAATAGCATCAGAAACAGTTCTGTAAAAAATTAGCTGCTTTTATTAAATAAAGCTGCATTGTGCTGGTGTGCACAGTGCAGTCTTTTTTTTTTTAACCATATACTGCAGTCAGTGCTTCCCTAACGAGGTGGCACTATTGTTGAGTTAGAAGGATAGAATCATCATATTGCTTTAGGGGACAGCAGGATTTAAAAGGAGATGCCTTGCAGCCCTGTTTTACAGATTGGAAGCATCGGTTTAAGGGCATTGGCAGAATCATTTCCTTGTTCTTAGCAGCAGCCACTGCTGTGGCAGTAGCGTGTGGAATGGAAGTTCTAGTTGGTAGTCTGTTATGGAAACGCTGTTTACTGTTATTGTAGTACCGTGGTGACAACATGCCATTGAAATGGAAAACGAGCTCTCCTGCTATCTGGAAATTCCCAGTTCCTGTGCTTAAAACATCCAGGTCATCGCCACTTTCTCCAGCATACATGTAAGTGAGAGAAATGAGGATATTAAGGTGGGATTGCTTTCGTGAGACTACCCTGTGGCAAAATACCCTGTTCTGTATTGAATGACAGTGGCACTCAGAATTTTACCTTGTTATCTGTGTAGACCCCCCTAGATTTTATCCTGGATGTTTCATGGTGGATGTTGTGTCAAGTCTTTTTCCTCTTTGTTGAAATGTAGAGAAATTGTGCAGATTGAGCCATGTTCATAATAATACAGTTTATGTTCTTTGAAAAGTTCGTGTTGCTGTTAATTTGTAGCGCTGAGCTTGAATTGACAAGTGAAGCTTTGAGGTAGGCTTTCTTTGTAGTGGATATGCTAACATTCCTTCCTCCTTACTATTACATTTGGAATTGAAACATGGAATCACCTGCTGTATTGTATTACACTTTTGTTCATGTAAGTTCTTGTGTAAAAGAAATCATCCTGCTTTGGTCTTGTGTTATTCTTGAAAGTCTTAACCTCAACACAAGCTGAATTCATTTTATGAACTTAAATATAAATCATCTGTCTCTGAATCCTTACATAGTTATGCTGGTTTTCCATGTAAAGTAGCTTAGCATAAAACAGTATTTTAATACCCATGGAAACAATGTACCTTTGTCTTCCCGAATCTTGATGGATCTTTTGTTCACCTTTTGTTGCTGCGAGTTCTGTGTTAGCATATACAGGTGACTTTTTTCCTTCTGTGAAATAAAACCAAGGATAGGGTACTGAATTGCTTAAGCTTTGATTTAAGGAAGCAGTTATTTTGAAAATGAGGAAGAATTGCTTTAAAAAGCACCAGTAGCAGTGTAGATGACTTCCCGATCTGGGAATGACTCTAAAGACTGTTACTTTCCAGTAGTATTCCAGCCTAATATCTACTATGTTCGTGCTTTTAAGCTTCAATTGTCTTGTTGCAAATAGGCTTTTGCTTCGGCTGTTGTAGGGATGTGCTGTAAGAAATAGATATTTAAAGGTCCTCTAAATGTCTTCTTTTTTGGTTGTTGCTGAGAATTGCATCGAATAGCAGCGGAGCTGAGACAATAAAACACCCTGTGCGTGGTCACTATTGTTCTCTGGCAGAAAAGCTAAGGAGTTAACCTGGCTGGTTAGAACCTGTGCTGTGCATGCTTCCATTTGCAGATTAATTTTCATGGAAGTGCTTTAGATTTTTTTTATGTTTAAGACTACCAGAAATCAGCTGTTTCCAAGAAATTGCTACTATCGTGGCTTTAAAAAAAAACCATATGATTAAATGCAAAGTATAATGATAAAAAAAAAAGAGTTGAATCTTTTGAACCTTTTTCAGGGAAACACTGCCTTAAGTGTTGTATGTTTTGCCTTTTTTTTTTTTTTAACTATAATACTTATTAAATGCAAGAAATAACCCAGTCTGATCTATATGCTGCTGAAACGGAGCATTTCTTTTGTGTGTCGCCTTTAAATGGCTCATCTAGTTCTGTATGCACTGGCTTTTATGATGGGGATCATGTAGCTGATTATTTCAGTGTGCTGAAAGCATGTGAGCAGGTTTTAGTGATCATGCTTAACTATATGATGCGGAGCTTATCTGGAGCATGAGAAATATGTGCTCAGCAGCCTTAATCATCTTTTTATAATGAGTCAGTTTATCCTGGTGTTTATGGAGACATTTCTTCACTGACACATGATCCTGATGTGAGCAGGACTCTTAAATTTAGCATTTAAATTATTTGTATACTTTATTATAAAGAATGAGAAACATTACAAAATGGCATCTATTTGATTAGACAGTGTATATCAACTGATATATACTGTATATTGTAATTTAGATTAATGAGTAAAATAGGTGATGGAATTAATTATCTTCCTTGCAGAGATTACAGTGAATTTGCTACTGTTTTATTCAATCTGATGGTGTTCATATTCATATTTATTAGTTTTTCTTTATCAATAGTACTCTGCACCTTGGCACAAGGATTATATTTCAAGAAAAAGATTCAGGAATAAGTGGGGTGTGCAACAGAACATGTATTGATGTAAAAGAAATTACAATAAAACTCTTGAATTCACAGATGAGCACTTATGTACTTTATTTTGGATCTAAAGTATGCAAAGTTCTAATTAAACTTTTCATCCCTTTAGTACTAGACATCTTAATCTTATAAAAAAGGTTTGTATTGTAATTTGAAACGCAGCATAGGGAGATCTTAAAGGTAATTTTTTTTTTACTTAAAATGGAATTCCAGTTTTTCATGTTTTTCTAATAAAGTGGACCTGAACTTTAAAAGTTTCATCCTTCTTATGATTTACAAGTAACTTACCTGGAGGTTAAACTGTCAGGACCCACAAATTTTACTAGAGTTTTATTTGGGCTGTGTACCTGATACCCGGACTCTGCCTTAGTTTCCCTGTATGGGAATGCCCAGACTGGTGGTTCTGAGCACGTTTGGCTTCTTGCAGGGAGCATCTCCATACAAAATACCACTGGGAAACAGTTAATTCTCCTGCAAACTTGTGTAGCTGGAGGAGTTGAACTGTAGTCTCTGCTTGAAAAGTTTGTGGTAGTTCCTGAGGTGGGGAATGAGTACAAAGAGCTTGTTCCGGAGCGTCCTTTGCTACAAGAACCTTGTGGCTGGGTAGTACATAAAATAAAGGACCTGCTGAAGTTGAGCTGGTGACTTTGTAGGTGAGGGTGTGGTTCTGTTACTGGGAAGTACTGCTGGTTTTGCTGGGTCTGCTACTGCATTCCTGACAACGGGAAAGAGCAGCAGTGAATTGCTGCCGCTTGGCTGGTGTTTGTGTTTACCACCAGTTATTTATTAGAGTTATTTTCACCATATCCTGGCTGCAAGAGTTAAGTTCACATTGTACAGAGGGCTAAGGGTCCCTCTAAAGGGGAATACAGTAACCCTCTTTCTTCTGGTGAGACTTCTCCAGAGTACCTTGAGCTTTCCCCCAGGTTGATGGAGATCCAGTGACATTACATAGGGAAAATTAGTATTAGAATTGGATCCCTGGTATATGATCAATATACGTAGGTGTAGTGCAGCATGACTTAGTGCATGAGTTAGGAATGTGTGGATGTGTGTATGTACATGCCTTTGTCAGGCTGATTTACCCTTTTTAAATGACTCTCAATGGCACTGGGGTTTAGAATGTAGTTTCCTTTTGTCAAAAGGACTGTGAAAGTTGGTGCTTTGCTAGTGAAATCACATTTAGGTTAACAGTTGGGCTGACTGTGTGGGGACAGTCATAATATATCATGTACGCAAGATGAGCAGTTTCACTGAATGCATCAGAGCGAAGGACAAAGTGAATAATTCCAAGCTGGAAAAGTGGTATTCCTTGGCATTGCAGCTGTGTATTGAGGGCCACATGTTAAAAAGAAAAAAAGACAACTGACATAAGTGGAGGGTAAGAACTGAAGCACCTCTTAATATAGCTTGAGGAACGGTGCAGAATTTGCTGCACGTAATGGCTTTGAGGTGTAAAAGGAATCTGTCCCCCAATTATTGTTCATGGGTCATGTCATCTCATACATCCATTTCTTATTCACACTAGTAATTTATATTTTTTTCTGAAGTTGTGCACATCTTCCATTAACATGAATGGAAGAAATGTTTGTGGAGGCTCTAGAGATTAAAGTACTGCAATGGACATCTACAAAGAATTCAATAATGCAAAAATACCATTTTCAAAAATACATCATGTGAGAATGATTGGCTGCTTTCTGGAAAGTTTAAGTGTTCAGATAAGTGTTTTTAGATTCCAACATGCCATGGTTAAAAAAAAAGTAAAAAATTCTTAATTCAAAATAATCTGGGTTTTAGGATTTAAAATAATCAAACTTCTGTGCCTTCTGTCCTTTTACATGGAACAGTGTGTTGATATTTTTAAGTGGACACTGTCCCTTGCATCCCTTTTCATAAAAAGCTGAGTAATGTTAAGAAAAATAACCAAATGTGATATTCCAAATATATTGCAGTCCAAGGGTTTGCAACAGAAATTGTCGTTGCGGAGTGATGCGGTTGTGAAACTTGTCTGATGGGAAATGCTTTGCAGTCATGGAAATCAGTTACTGTGCAGAAAAGTAGAATGAATTCATAATACTCTGGAGTAATCAGGGTTAGTTTTAGCTGCTTATATAGGTTATATAGGTTAATGCTTTTGTGTCTTCTTTCAAATCTCTGCTTTGCTCTACAATGCGCTCTTTGAATTTATGCAATACAATGAAGTACACGTAAAAAGGAAAATGTGTGTATGCATATTTCATCACAGCATGTCTATTAATTCTCTTTTGGGAGACTACCCTGTGTCTCTACTATCTCCATCGGTCATTTTTAGTAAATTAACCCTTTCATTGGGCTCTTGAGCATTTCACAGACTACATAGTATTCAAAGCAAAGCAGACTTGCCTGTCTTTGGCAATGTTGCAATTTTAAGCAATAATTTCATAGATATTTCAAGTCTCAACATGTTGAAAGTCAATGTGCAGGTCACTCCAAATATTTTTAAACTAATCTGACAGTGCCTGCAAACAGATAGTTGAGTTGGGTGGATGGGGAATAGAGGGGGCTTATTTTGCAATTAGAAGACTGCTTTTAATCCCAGCAATTTTGTATGTAGAGTTCTCATTTGTGTCTGTTGATCTTACTTTTGCTTTTTTGCATAATATGTATTTCAGTAGATTACTCTGAGCTTGAAATGTGAAATCTCATTGGATTAACAAACTGGTAAAAACAAGGAGGAAAAACCCCAGCAAACCTGGTTGTCAGGAGTTTCTCAGTGCTTGTGTTTGTTCTGGGCAGACCTTTATAGGCAATGCTGTGGTCCTCAAAATTATGTTCCCCTCCTTGGATGATGTTGCAATATTGACATGTTGTGACAAGCTGAAGCATCCTTTATTGAACTGTCTTGAATATGCTACTCAGCCTATTGGGCCAGAATGTCAGTTCTGCCAGTTTGTCATTTTTGCCATTATTTCCCTGTTATTGTGGAAAAATGTTGTTGTCCAGGCACTTGCCACTCAGTGGCTTTTTTAGTGTTACGCAGTATTTTCTGTTGAAGTTTGGATAGGGATAGCTATGGATTTTCATAAAATACTTGGTGAATATTGGGGTTTTAAAATAATAGTCACTTGTTCTAAATGGTTGTGGTGGGAATTGTAGTGTAATAATGTGCAGCTATAACACTAAAATGGAAGTGCACATCTATATTATTGCTGTAATATTTTGGCCAGCAGTGACTGAGACTGTTGCAATATCTAAGTTGCAAAAATGTTTGTTTTTTTTTTCATGGGATGAACAGGTTACCTACTCCTGTTATCTGCCATGCTTAGATTTAAACTCTGTCATGTAGGGGGAAAGTTTTTACATTTTAAACCAATTAATGCCCCATATCCCCAGAAGATTGTAATAAAGGAATCTTGAAACAGCCGTGGGAAGTGACAAAGCAAGAGGAATGATAGAGCAGACCTAGGTAGCACAAAGAGCAGGAGTTAATTACCTAAACATATAATCAGAATATTTTTTACTTTTTTTGTTGGCTTTTAAGCTATCAAAATTGTTCTCTACAGTGTACAGGAAAAAAGCACCAGCACTCTTGACCGGAGTTGTTTCTGCATCTGTTAAAGGAATCCTGTGGGATGTGTATTCTATGACCAAATCTTGACTGTGCAGGTGACATTTTGTTCATAAATAGGTTTTTGTCTCTAAGGAGTCATTCTCCAGGTTTACCAGTTTCTGTGTGTATGAAAACTAACTTTAAAGACAGTCAGGTAGAACTGTAATCAGCTAGTGGATGCAAAATGTCTTTCTTGAGTGTTTTGCAATGCACAGGAAGTGTTAAGCTGCCTAGCTAGAATTTTGACGGGCTTTTTGAACACTTCAGACCAAATGTAAAGGGCAGAGAATAGGATATGCAATGTCAGTCCAACCTAAGCTGTGAAACCTCTTGAGTGACTGCTGTATTTTCCCTTTTTAAACATCAAAGAAATAAAGTAGTTCTGCTTCTGTATAAAAGCTGCCAAGCATGTGTACTTGCTTAGTTCTTTCTGGTTTTAATAGTAAGAATGCATAGACTAACACCAGCTTTGGCAAAAAAGTAATTAGAAAACCGTTTCTAATTTAGCATCATTAAACTATCTGAGTCTGCAAATTTTAGCTACAAATGGTCCAGTGAATGTAAACCCTTTGTCAAACAGATAAATGTGGATGTGATACGAAGGCTCCCAGAGAGACTAAATACTGTGAGGAACAAAAGCTTGATAGCGATGGCTGAGCCAAATATTGCTTTGTTTCTGTGGAAAACAAATTTGAATTAACCAGCAGGCTGTAATTATGCTGCAAACAGCTTGAGACCTCTGATAGTTTAGCTGTTTAAAAAGGAATTTTGAGGAGAATATTTTCTGTGTGCATGTCCTTAGGAAATCATAGTGAAACATTTGATGCTGTTGCTCAGTCTCTCTGCTGGCTTTGTGGGGCTTAATTTTGTGCTACCTTTGGTCACAGTGTGGCCGTACTAGGAGGTGATAGCAGAAGGTTCAAGTGATGTTGGGAATATCCTCATTTCGGTGTTGTCCTGCTTTCCGCCCAGATCCATCGGTGTTTGGAAAGTGATGGCATCTTTGATCATCTGAGTATTTCTAGTAGCCTTTGTAATTTCCATTGAAATTGTGGGCCTTTGTCCTTGGGTTTGAAGTCTAAGGAGACCTGACTCTATTAAAAAAAGAACAAAAGCATTTAAAGGCTTGACATTTATGCACTAGTTACAAGATGTTGCTTCTATAATAATTATAAGGTTACTTTGAGCCTGACTCTGGGTGAACAAGATTCAGTGGCCTTGTCCTCCAAATCACTTTGTGTGTGGCATTCCCCTCATGGCCTTGCTGTGTTTGGTGATGGAGCTTGCAGAGGTGCTCAGGCTGCATTGCTTTGGTGCCTGATTTCCCCTGTAGACACCTTCTAAGCTGCAACCAGCATCTTATGCTGTAACTGTGTTAGCAGTTTGAGTTGGGAAGCTCTGTGTCTGCTGCCCATCAGCATGTGTCCTGAAATTATCTAGTCCTTCTCTGCTGACTTTGGGGTTTTGGAAGGCCTGTATCTTCCTCTCCTGCAGCCCTTGACCAGAGCCAAAGCCTTGTGAAAGTAAAATGCCCCATCTCACTGATTTGCTCTGCTACATTGAGCTGAGTTTTCTGTTCCCCTTTTAAAAAATACCTTTAGTTTAGAGAAAAGGTGGAAAAGGGATATCGGAACATGTATTTGTTTTTTAATTTAAGAAACATTAAGCTTTATTTTAGGCTTTTCTCCCAAAGTGGAGATTTGGAAGAGCTCAGGATCAAGTTACTAAAAAGATGTTTAAATGTTCTGCTGTTACAAATGTCCTTATCTATGAACAAGGTCAGGTGTAAAAAGGGAGATATTAAAATATAAACATCAAGAGCATTGCCCAGGGTGAGCAGTATTCTGCACCTGCTGCAGTGGCTACTTTTGAAAATTGCATCCACACTAGTAAAAATGCAGTGTTCATTCACTTGAGGTAAAAGTTTTCCAACTTTTGGTTGTGGTGGTTCCTTTCAAGTGAACAGCATTAAAGTGACATTTTTAAGGAATGCAGTAATGTGACAAATGCAAAGTGTTCCTAGTTACGTTATCAGCTTTTAGTTCATCTGTTAAAAATACAGCCTTTTAAACTGTTCAGTAGCAACAGTGACATCTTCAGTAACATGGAACGAGTGGTCATAACAAGAAAGAAAAATGGGCATGATTCCTACTCCTTTGTGTGCATCACCTTTGTGGTACCCACAAAGTGATTTAGGTCCTGCCTGGGCCCCCAAAGCAAGAACTGAACTTTGCTGAACATGTTAGTTGGGCTATTAAAAGGAGTGAACTTGCTCTGTCAAGCTATTAGAACAAAAATGACCTTTTGTCTTTGTTTTCTCTTCTAGCTGGAGTCATGTGTCTATTTTAAAATGTAAACTTGTATTTCTTACAGGAAGTTTTGTTGTGTTTTTCTAATAAGTAACCATTAACAAGTTATAAAATTGGCTAGTTTTACTGGGTTACTACTACCACAAAGGAATTAAGTTAGAAATTCCTGTTTAAAAAATAGTAATAAAAAGATGAGATGTCAATATAGGGAAGGACAACTGTAAAAGTAGCTTCTTTGTCAGAATAAAAAATTTCCTGAAACTTTATGGGTGGAAGACATGGAATAGGAAAAAATGGGAAATATTGTGATTATGCAATTTATTAATCTACATTGTATTAATATTTGAATTTCTTAATAGAGACAACAGTATATTTTCTTTTAGGCAGTGCTGCCATATCAGTTATGCTTCTTGAGCTCCTAGGTGGCCATGTAATTTGTTGGGGAATTCCTAAATTCATTAGTCTCGAAGCTAGAACATCTGTTCATAATGGGAAGACAGTAACATAGTCAATACTTAAATTATTTTTTGGCAGACTAAGCATACTAAAATGCTTTTTGGCAGATTATGCATACAAAGGAAAGAATGAATCTATATCTAATAATAAATTAAAGTGTCACTGTATTTGGCCTCTTCATTAATAAGTTCATTAGCAAAATACATGCACAGCTGCATGTTAAGGAATATGTTAAGGTAATACACCAGGCTTTTTGGTAGGTCATAAAACAGTAAACATTTGTCTTGTAATAAGAATATCTTCACAAGAAATTGAACTCAGGTTTGCTGATGAATACCTGAGTACTGACAGATGCCAGGAGTGGTTGCTGAAGATGCCATTTACCAGTGACCAGAACACTTGCAGTCATGGTTCATTGAACAGTAATTTGACAGAAAAAATAAGGTTACAATCCTTTCAGAAAGAAGCTATTGAGCTTCACAAAATTAAGAATTCACTGTCTGGCCACTATGGCTTTGGCAAGCTTTTACTGAGTTATGTAAAGACTGTGGGTTTTAAATAAATCAGAGAACATGAGCTCTGAAATGTCTGTAGCTGTAGGCTGAGCTCACATTGTTTCCAGCCTGTGCACTGTTCTCTGACAACTTCAAACACACCAATGGTTTACTGATGTAAATGAGCAAATCCCCAATATTATTAATAGTTGCCTTGCTTCTGTTGCATAAGAATGAGTACTGATTCTGCAGAAAACATCATAAGAGAATATTGTTTTATTTCATTCCTGCCACTGAGCTCTCTACAAAACAGCAACACCGTAATTTGAATATTCTAATTGACAGTAAAAGTTGTCATAGTTTCCACAGATCCCTGCTTATCATAGGTCATCTGGATGCCTCTTTGAAGAGGGTAATATTTGCTATATGCTTTAGAAAGCAATTTGCCTCTGTGAACTATGTTGTTACTTAATCTAGTTAAGAAATATTTGTCAGTATTTGCTGGAAAGTTCCAGAACTGAAAGCATCTTTGAAGGAAGGTAAAAACTGAGCTTAGGCTGGAGGTGTGGGCAGCTATGTTAGCCAGCAAGCCTTCAGTTGAGGATTAAGTGAGTAAGGTTCAGGTTCTGGATCTGAATAAAGGGTCTCCTGGGCTGTCCTGGTCACAGGGTTAGTGGTTCCTCTGCTGTATTCATATTGAAGTTGCTCCTTTAAAGTCAGTTCACAGTTTCCATAATTCACTGCAAGTAATCTACAGAGATTTCCCGTGGAATTGGGAACAGGAATGGACAGAAGCCCTGTAAATGCTTTGGCCAGTTTGTGTGTTTTCAAATTGCTTATTTAGGATTCTCCTGAAATACTGAACTCTTACAATGGTTGTGCTAGTCTAGATACTTGCTTATGCCCCTTCTTT
This sequence comes from Chaetura pelagica, assembly GCF_000747805.2. NCBI lineage: Eukaryota > Metazoa > Chordata > Aves > Apodiformes > Apodidae > Chaetura > Chaetura pelagica. The sequence goes on along the minus strand of NW_009954536.1, from coordinate 110,224 downwards.
ATGTGCAAGGGCTAGCAACTAAACTTGGAAACTCATGAAGACCCATGGAATTGATTTATCTTCTTCTCATTAGCAGAAGTCAACTATTCCTCTTACCCCACCATATTTTGTCCTGCCTTGTGACAAGATTTAGGGATTTATTAACCTCATAATGCTTAAAAGCCACTGGACTAGTGTCTTTCAGATCATTGAAATATTGAATAAAACTACTGAATTGATCCAATTTGAACTTTATTTTCTCCACTAGGGTGGTGTTTAGCCATGAAAATCACCCCCAAAACCCCAAACAAAGACCCCTAAAAAAACCAACCCCTAAAAAGTCAGTGTAGCTGCATGTTAGGTTGGCAAGACTCTTGACCTATTGTAGTGGGTTTTTTGTAGCTTAACATTTGGTTGTCTTTTTGCTAGTTCTGAAGTAATTGCTAATTGCACAGGTTGTCAGTGTTCAGATACATTTTAGATGAACAAGATTAAAAATAATATCTTCAGAGAGAAAATAAATGAAAGTGAATCTAGTTGGCAGTCATCTACAGAAAGAAAACTTACATTTGCATGTTTTCTAATGGTAAGAAGCAAAGCTATCTTCCTTCAAAATTGACAGGAAGTTAGGAAAGTAAGATATTTAATATCCACATAATGCATATTTCATCATGACAAAAATACCTGTTGGGCATACGTGGAGTCATGAAAAAAAGCACATTTGGTTACAGTAGCCAGGAAAAAGCTATACTGCACTTGAAAGATTCAACATAAGGTTAGGAAGAAAATTCTGACTGACAGCTTCTTCTGTGATAACAACTAAACCTCCAGTGCCTTTCTCTGAACTGGGAGCCACTGCTTCCCAGAAGCTGCAGAAGTCAGCTCCTCTGTTTCACTATTGCAATGTTAATATTCATTTCCCACCAAACTCCAGAATTCCCTTGTTCTTAAGTCAGTCCTCTGTTTCACTGTTGCAGTATTAATATTAATTTCACACTAAACTCCAGAATTCCCTTGTTCTAAATGCTGTAATGTTCAACCACCTCCCCAGACCAAGTGAATGCATTGAAAGTGGGGTTAATATCCATCTTCAGAGCCACTTCTTGTGAATTATCACTGCAGGTTATGGTAATTTTGGCTGTTTACTCCAAGGTTTTTTTTTAACCTTGATTAAAATTGCTGCTGCTGCCTCACTGAATGACTTGCATTGATCAGAGCAATAAAATTAATTAGAAAATTAATTAGCTTTATTCTTTGGTAGTGTGCTTTGTTGTGTTCTACTGTATTTACAATAAAGTAAAAAAATCGATATGTTTACATTCATTATTATCTAATTAATTGTAGTGCTTAGCAGACCTATGCTAATGAATGTAAATAACACCTTTGGTAAGTGTCCCAACAAGACAGATGTACTTGCTGTGGTTTTGTTGGGAATTCAGTTGAATCTAAACTGTGTTACCCATCTGTTTGGGGTGTGAATAGCACAGTTATTTCTGGATATTCACTTTATAGCCCCTCCCAACAGGAGTTATATTCTGAATGCTTTGAAATTCCTCAGCAGGATAGTTTTAAATTACTCTCATTGTATATGATACAGTGCTTATGTTTTCCTGTTTCTTTGTGTAATGGTATCAACACTGGGCATGAGAGCTGTTGCATTTTCACTTTGTCTTGCAAAGGTTAGTTTCTCTTGCTGTGTGAAGGTAAGTGCTGGAACTGGTACAAAGCCAATGACAAACTCATAATTTCTGGTCTCTCTGGGAGTGCTCTTTCCATCATGGTGAATGTCACAAGGCTGGATTCAGGGGATCAGCATGCTGTTGCCAGGTCTTATTGCTGACTTAAAATGTAACTTCTGCCAAAATCAGCTCCTGAATGTCACTTTGTGCATAATGGGAGAGGGTGCTGGGCCTTCCAAAATTCTTAAAGCTGCAGGTAAAAAAGGTGATGTATTTAACACCACCACCTCCCCCACAAAAAACAAACAAAAACAACCAACCCCCCCAAAAAAAACCCACAACAACAAAACAGAAGAAAAACACCCTCCATTTTTTCATAGTTACTTTGTTTTAAAGCAAAACCCAATATAGGAGTAATATAATCTTGCATCAAGTTCAATCTTGTGGAGTCATACTCAGCCAAGTTAATGTTTGAGAGTAGAGCTTACTGTAACTTGTATTCTGCTAGATTTTTGTAATGTGGAAGTTTGTGATTTTTTTTAATGCCTAATTCACATAAGCAAATTCCTGTACATACGGAGCAGCAAATGTGGAAGAGAAATGGTGGAGATCTCTTCTCCAGAAGAACACAAAGTTGTGAGCTCCTGAGCTTACAGGTACTAGACAACTGCCTTGCATGTTTTGAAAATCAAGTGCTTATAGGCACACCTGGCCTGTCGGATGCCTACTTTGGAGTATTGCAGGAATTTTGTGGTATCCTCTCTGTTGCCTAAGCAGTTGTAATAAAGTGTCTTGTGTTAGGACCACTTAGGACAAAGCCTGGGGAGTTGTGTGAAATGTGGCCTGTTTAGAAAATGTTTCTGTTATCCCTGCTGTTCTTGGAATAAATGAATCATGGTCAGGGGCTTTATCTTCATTTGTCAGACTTATTTTCCAGCAGCCAACATGCTTTATAAAGCAGCATGGTGTATGTGGCAGGCATGGTGAAAAGCCCCCTCCAGACAGCTAGGACAGCTGGTTTACTTGTGCATTTCTTTTCTTCATGATTTAAACTGATGTGTACATCTTCTCTTCTGAGTTTAGAAAAAGTTTTAAAAGTTCCTTCATATAATGGCTATCTGATCTGATGTTTCAGGAAGATCTTTCTAGAGCAGATAGTCAGATTCATGCTGGTTGAAGCTGCCTTTCCTTCCCACCCACGCTTCCAAGTCTCCTCACGTTATATTTCGTCTTAGAAAGACATGTACCAATGTAGGGACTAGGTGTCCTTTGAAATGGTGTTAGTCTTTGTCCTTGAGGTGACTGTATTAAAACTAAAACAAACCCCTCCACCTCCAACCACTCCAGAACAAAGTGAACAAAAATATTTGGTCATGAGCGAGCAGCTGCTTTGCTGCTGTGCTACATCACTGTCCAGAGTTGCTGTGTGCCTTAGACAGGCGAGAGAGCATTTTCCTAAGGTACACCTTGTAAAACTTTATCTAAATTCCAATCTGTATTTGTTTTATTAAATAGAGGTAGTTCTGTTTAAAAACAGTCACAGTTCTTGCATGCTGCAGTACATCCACACTGATCTGTTTTTTCAGATGTCCGAGTATTGGGTTGCAACATTAGAATTCAAAGTCATTTAGATGTACCCTTGTTCCTACAATCTGTTGTGTCTGTTTGCATAAAATCTCCCTGTTTCAGACTCATGTACGCTGTTGAATAGTGAATTTGTTTTGAGCATGTTTTCATAGCTGACCTTATGTACTCATGGGTTTGAAAAAGGCACATCAGTGCTATCCAGGGTGACATGTGAGTTTCAGAAACTGCTTCACAAAGTCCATGCACCCAAAGAAGGGGGGTTAAATATTTTATTTTTTAAAAAAGAATCAAAATTTTATTTGGGGAAAAGAAACAACTTATGAAAATTATTTTTGATCTGCAAATTCCAAATTTGTCCATGAGTGCAGTAAAAGTGGTAGGGATGGGGGAAATCTAAGCATATTCTTGTCACTTCCTTAAAGTAATTTCTGAAACTAGCTTGGAAGCCAGTGTTTTAGTCTGCATGTTTAAAATCTTTAAAATGTTCTACCTGAGTTCTGCAGCAATTATATCAAACTGCTATGAATCTTTTTTTGAAACATGGAGTCATTATAAATAATGAAGATGCCTTCATCTGTGGGTTAACAGCTTATGTTTGCTAATTAATATTGTGTATATATCCATTATAGCACTATGCATGCTAATAGGTAGTACATTAGATCATGGAAATCACAGGAAGTAGTTATTAATATTTCTAGAGATGACATTATTTACATTTTATAATAATTACAGGTTAGGGTAGTTAGAATTTAATATGCATATCTCTATATAAAACCCTAATTTACATCTCAAGATTACAATGGAAGGCTAATAATAGTACAGTCATTTTTTTTTTAACAATTTACCTAAAATTAGTCCTTCCTATCTAGATTTGGACAGTAATTGCTTGCAAAAACATAAATATTGAAGTCACACTAACAAAATCATGAAGTGGTTGCCTGCAGTAACAAAATATTGTATATTGTGTCCTGAATAATTTGTATGTTGTCTTCCAGACAAATGAGTTGTCTTCCAGTTGTGTGTTTCTAAAGGTGGCTTAAAATTACAGCTTGGAACTCCACTAAATAAGTTTTCTATAATTATGCTTATACTTGAGCAAGATAATGCAAACCCTAAGAATGAAATCACTGAAATTTAATGTTACATTTAGAGTTTCAATCTTGTAGCTTTGCTTGGCAGTCTGGTGAGACATTTGATTTTGGAAACTGGATGAAACCCCTGCAAGTGTCCCACAACACTGGAAGTACGCATAGAATCCAAGTAGTGTTCAGGTCTGTTAATCAGGGAGGTGAAAGGAAAAGGAAACATTTATTAGCTAAAAAGAAGTTTTTAAAGTGTCACTGGTTTAGAGACTGTTAGTGCTTCACTGCCTTAGTTTAGCTGAAGGGGACCACTAAGGATGGATTTTGTCACCTGCTAATTTTTGACCTCTAGCCTCTGTGCTGTTATGTTTCATCCCAGAAGACTCTGGTTTTAATACACAAGAGCACTGAATGAAAATGAGTTTCTTCTTAAGGTTTCTTTGTTCTGATCTTAGATCTCTGGTGGAAGAGGAGGACCCTCATATGAAAGTATCTCTTGGTAGCAGCGATATGGGCGTTTCTGCCCACCTACAGTCTTCTAAGACAGGAACCACAAGATTTTTCACCAGCAATACTCACAGTTCTGTGGTATTACAGGTAATTAAATCTTCTTGTGTCAGTATTGATCTGCACTCAGAATTTTGGCTGCTCTAAACAATGTTTCCACTCAATAGACTTTATCAGACAAGTAATTCCTAAAAAGCCTCAAAAACCCACACATATCAGTGTGCTGTGCTGACACTGCCCACAAGCAACCATGGCTTGTAACTTTTTTTCCTGTGTTATCCTCTCTAAAGCTTTAAAAATATAGAAGTAAAGTCATCTTATCCTCTCATTTCTGCTGGAGATTTACATGTCGTGCTGAGTCAAGCTTACAGATTGCAGAGCTCCTGCTAATTTGCAGTGCAGTGGTTCTTAGGAGTGCAGATGACTTCTGTATGGTGTGACTCTTTGGAGAATTGCCACTTTTTTGAATTGCTGCCTAAATAGATTGCCTAAGTTTTGTAAAAATTGACTTTTTTTTTTTTAATTCAGAGAACCCAGTGATTCTTTTCTTTCAGTTTCTAAGGCCTGGTCATCTGCACACTGTTCTCCCTCGTTTGAACACTAAGCCAAATGTTTAGAGCTTTTTTGCTCATCATTCAATTTTTGTCTTAAAAAAATGAGTAAATGGAGAACTGGTAGTTGTAAAGCCTTTCTGGTAGAAACTGCAGGCAAGTTGAGTCACTGAAATACATTCGTTTTATATAATCCTGTGTTTACCTTCTGATTTGTTGGAGCAAATACTATTTTTTTTTTTTATTTTTTTTTTCAAATGCACTATACTTTTTATGGGGCAAATTTGAATGTTCATTTACCTTGGCTGTTCTAAAAATACAGCCTTACTGTACCTTAGATTTAAAACCATCTGGACTGATTCCAAGACTTCTCTAAGTGTTAAATCTATAAAGACAATATTTATATTCTTGGCAGTACTAGAAAAGCATCAGATATGCAGACATGTCTGGCTGAAGGAAATTGGTTTGTGTCTGAGCCATGGTTCCACAGGGCATGAAGGAGGTGAGAATTCCAGCCATCCTCCAGTATCCTCAACCAGGCATATCTTTGGAAGAAAATCTTACTCCAGGATGCTGTGGTAGATGATTTTTTTTATTACAGTTAGCCATTATAAGTAATTCAGAAAAAGTATTTTATATATATATATATGTATTTATATATGATGTGAGTTTTTGCCCAGTAATCATCAGTAACATGTTTGATAATCATGGAACCAGGTGACAGCTTTCCTTTCAGACCCCAGTATTTTGCAGCCTCTTAGGTTGCAAAGCACTTTCACTGGTGTGGAACAGAAATGTGTCTCCAATGCATCTATGTCTATAAAGGGTAGGTTGAAAAAAAGATCCCTACCTGCAAGTGTACAAAAAACCTCCTTCCTGAAAATAACTACTTTAGCACTTTGCATTCTTCAGCCATTTCTGGAAAATAATAATTATTCTGCTTGTTTTCCAATGAATAATTATCTCTGTCATCATCGTTATCTCCAATATATTCAATTTTTATCTTGGTGCCTTTTGCGACTATGGTGCATATGTACAGAAAAATAAGGGAAACAAAAGTGTTTCCTGCTCTCCTCCCAGATTAAGAGATAGCTCCACATTGTGCTCTCCTTGCAGGGTTTTGACCAGCTGCGAGTGGAAGGTTTGCTTTGTGATGTGACACTTGTTCCAGGAGATGGTGACGAAGTATTTCCAGTTCATAGAGCAATGATGGCTTCAGCAAGTGATTACTTCAAGGCCATGTTCACAGGTGCTGTTCCTGTTAAAGTCATAGAATAGTTTGGGTTGGAAAGGATCTTAAAGATCATGTAGTTCCAACCCCCCTGCATGAGTAGGGACACCTCCCACTAGACCAGATTGCTCCAAGCCCCATCCAACCTGCCCTTCAACACTTCCAGGGATGGGGCTTCCGCAACTTCCCTGGGCAACCTGGGCCAGTGTCTCACCACCCTCACACTAAAGAATTTATTCTTAATGTCTGACCTAAATCTTCCTTCTTCCAGTTTTGATCCATTACCCCTTGTCCTCTCACTACAAGCGCTTGTGAAAAGCCCCTCCCCAGCTTTCTTGAAGCCCCTTCAGGCACTGGTAGGTGCTATGAGGTCTCCTCAGAGCCTTCTCTCCAGGCTGAAAAGCCCCAACTCTTTCAGCCTGTCCTTGCAGGAGAGCTGCTCCAGCCCTCTGATAATCTTTGTGGCCCTTCTCTGGATTCTCTTCATGAGCTCCATGTCCTTCTTATGTTAGGGGCTCCAGAACTGGATGCAGTACTCCAGGTGGGGTCTCACAAAAGCCAAGTAAAGGGGGGGAATCACCTCCCTTGACCTGCAGGCTATGCTGCTTTTGATGCAGCCCAGGACATGGTTGGTTTTTGGACTGCAAGTGCACATTGCTGGCATTCTCTTCTCTCCAAATTGCCATTGGTCACTCAGACATAGGTTCAGTGGGGTGTGGGAATCAGCTCAGGGCTGAAAACAACTCTACTGTTTATGAAATTATTTCAACCCAATCAAAATGATCATATAAACTCACCTACATGTCTTTTTCAGGAGGAATGAAGGAACAGGATCTGATGTGCATTAAGCTTCATGGTGTGAACAAAATAGGCCTAAAGAAGATCATTGATTTCATTTATACTGCAAAACTTTCCCTTAACATGGACAACCTTCAGGACACTCTGGAAGCTGCCAGTTTTTTGCAGATTTTACCTGTTTTGGACTTCTGCAAAGTGTTTCTTATCTCTGGGGTAAGACTTACTATTTGTTTCACATTTAAAATTATTATGTTTGAGTTTTTTAAAGAACAATGGCTATGTAATAGTAGAAGTTAACTCTAAAACTTGCCAATATTCATTATTTGGATTCACTGAGAACAAGTTTGCTTGAAAATCTTTTTTTTTAGTATCTTGCACAGTGTGAGTCTGATAGAAATGTCATACCACATGAAAATTCTTCCAATTCCTGAGTGTATTGCAGTGATGATGGCAGAAATGATAATCTTGGTTCCCAGATTAATTACTGGATTTCTTAGTTCATGCCCTCACACTCTGTATCATTCTATGAGAAAGCTACATGGTGAGTTAAATTGGAAGAAGTAATAGAAGAGCAAGCTGCTGTTGCTGTCTGTTAATATACTTTCTTGGAACCTCTTTGTTTTGAGGAATGAAGCCCACAGTTGTCGTGATCATCAGAGACCATTACACAGTCCTTTAGAATAATATGCCCTCTAATAGGGATGTTATGGAAATGTTTGTTATATGAGAAAAGTAGCTACAAGGTTTTCATGTTGATGGCCATATTTTGCTAGAAGGAAAAATGGCTTTCAATGCCTACTGGGAAGTGTTTTTTTCACAATCTCCAAACTAAGTGCTTTTCTAAGCAGGGGACAGCCCCCAGAGCAGCAACCCTTTCCTCTTCTACCAGTAATTGTTAGTTAAAAGATCAATACTTATGTAGCACAGCTGCTTTTGTGCAATTGGAACACATAGAAAGTTTGCCTTACAAAGCAGCATACTGGCATTCCAGTGCAGTACAGTCTGTTTATGGCTTAGCCCTGCTGATTTTTATTATAGAGATTAAAGCCTTAGGTCATGAACCCACTCTTGGGGGAAGGGAACTTTGCTGACAACCTTTTTTCCTCCTCCTTTCCTTGGTGTCCTGTTCTGTTTTGAGGCTGTGCTCTGGAGAAGAATGCTGTGCTAATTTCAAGTTGAATGTCAAACAGTTTTGCAATTTTCTCTATTAAAAGCCTATTCTCTGTTGCTCAGGTGTTTGTTTTTTTTTACTTTTCAAAGTGCTGCAGTCTATCTCTCTAGAGTTAATGTTGCTGTAAATCCCAAGGTGGAATAAGGTCTTGGTGTCTTTTGGAGTGGCCTCCCATTGATAGGAGTTGAGCCCCAGGGATATTATGTTGCCCTTTTCCCTTTCTGGGTAGGGTAGCTGGTTTCTTATTTTGCTTTCTTAGGGAGCTTCTTTCCTGTTAAATAATATCATTTGGAAGAATTTTTTGAATGTTTAAAAGACTTGTTTTCTGAAGGGTCCTTCATTTACCATGTTGACTCATTTTTCTTCAAGTAAGAAAAGTGTCTTGTTTGACACTGCATTTTGAAAGAACAAGGAAGGCTTTATTAATTCTCTTAATGTTATTGATTCTCTTTTCTTAAATACTTCACTTTATACCTATGTCTAAGGGAACAATCTCATTCATTGTGTAACTGTAGAGGAAGTACAAAACCATGTTTGTGCTGCTAACCTAGTTGTGTTCCCTTGTATAAGGAATTTCGGAATGAACTTCCTTTTGAATTTTTTGAAACAGGAACAAGAGTTGGTGAGCAAATGGGTTGGAGTTGTTTTTTTCCTTTTTTAACCAACATATCTTAGTTTTACAAAGATTACTCCCCATTATAAAGGAGTATTCCTGTAATTTAAATGAGTTTTCTGAGCAAGTCTTGAGTTGATTTCTTAGTGAAATTAGCTGACTGAGAGCAGCATCTGAGAGCTGATGTAACTGTTCCCAGACGGTTCAATTGTCTTGAAACTGCCTAGAGAGTCCATTATTAAAGAGATTATAGGAGTCAGTTTATGTAAAGCATAATGTAGCTGTGTTAGTTCATAAAAGGGTATTGAAAGTATTTACAAAGAAGAACATTAGCTTAAGCTAACAGTTGTGCAAAAGAAAAAAAGAGCCCTTCTAAGAATAGTATGTATTGTAGCTGACTTGTAAGTGGTATTTTTTTCTGCCTTTACACACCTCCTGTCAAGCAGCCTATAGTTCTGATAATCTTTACTCTGCAGCCAAACAGACTCCCAGAGAAACACTGGAATATTTCCTAAAATGTTTTCTGTCTTGCTTTTAGTACTGGTTTTAACCATCTGTAGCTGTATGATACACTAGGACTGCTCCCAGGTTCACACCTAAATGAGTCGCAGTGTAATTAAAATTTATAAAAATGCCCTGGGAATGTTTTTCAGAGTAATGAGTGCTAGAGTGCACGAGTAGCAGCAGTGCACAAATTGGAGAAAGAAGGGAAACCTATCCAAAGAAATTCCAGCACTCAGGAAAATTAAAGGGTACTTTAATGTTACACTGGAATTAAAGGAAACACTCCAAAACATTGAAATCAATGTCTTGGCTATACCGTTCACACAGCTGCAGAAGAACATTTCATTCCTTCTGTGGTTCTGTGCTTTGCACTTGTGTAACAACTAGCAAATAGTCCAGTGGTCTCAGTGTTTGGAAGTCCTGTCTTGGCATAAGAGCACTGTTAACCGAAGATGGAGCAAGATGGTCTCAGTTTTGTGGGAGCATTGGATCTAACACTGGGGCCAGCTCTGACAGCCACCAGCAATTCACCTTTTCTGTCATGGAGGTGTGATTGATTCTGTTTTCCAAGCTGGTCAAATTTCTGTGCTGTTATTTCTGGAGTTCTGCGTGTGGGAAGCCACAGAAAACGTGAGGATTTCAGGGGAATGTAAGCTCTTAACACAAACCCTTTGAATCCCCATGTGAAGAGCTGAAGTGTCTTAACAGTCACTGAAATAAAAGAAAATTAGATGACTAAATATTTTGTGGTACTGGGCTCGAGGACTTAATTTTTCTGTGCATGTTTTTCCTGCTG
>NW_009954536.1:91041-99714 GCF_000747805.2 Chaetura pelagica | reverse complement strand
TTTGTTTATGATAATTTTGCTCTGTGTCCAGTTTTCTGGTATTTTATAGTCAATTAAGTATTTACCAGAGCCTGCAAAGTGTTTGCTTCAAAATTTCAAAAAATTAAGTCAGCTGCTTTCTCCAGGAAGTGCTTTGGCTTTTGCATTTGGCTTTTCAGGCTGTAATAATCCTGTGCTGTGCTTGACCTTTATTTCTTGAAAAGCTTTTTAGTACTTTCTGGAACTTTTACTTCTGCTTTGTAATGAGCAATTACAGTGAGTAATGTGAATAAGCAATTCTGCTCAGTAGTCAAAGCTCAAGTAAAATAGTGTTTATTTAAAATTCTTGACTTTTTTTTTTTAACTGTTTGAGCAGTTATGGCTTTTAGCTCTTTCTGTGTGAGTATCTTTGCTAATTATTTGATTCACTGTATTGCCAGTCTTATTTTTTCATCCGATTTTTCCATTCCTGCCATTCACTGCAGTGGGATTTCCAGAACTAGCAATTCCTTCTGGTTGTTGATGGGTGCCTGATGGACTGACTGCCGTAGAGATTGGTTTCCACACCTCTCCTCACTACCATAGCAGAACTCAAACTGGATTTTTTGGAAACCAACACTCGATTAACTTAAGTACTAAAGTGTTTAAATAGCATTAATGTACTTTAACACAGTTCAATGTTGAGTATTTAGGCAGAAGTAACTATTGCATATCCTTCTGTTGAAGGATTATTTTTTTGGCTCAGGACTTCTCCAGAGTATATCATTTTATGACCGTGAAGTCTTTGCAATATAATTTAACCTGGTACATTTGATTGACCTTAGAGCACAGTAAAATTGGTAATAGTGCTTTTGCCAAGGAAAGTAACCCTTAAGAAAGTATTTCTTATGGTACCCTGATTTGAGGTGAGTGGGGGAATTTGCTGGCAAGCCAAGCAAAGAGCACAATCTCATAAGCGTAACGGGGAGTACTTGCAAGTATAGTATGGAAAAAAAATAACCCTGTTGGTATCCACAATTCCAGTGGGTTAATTAAGGCAGTATAAGTTAAATTTTCTGAGAATTAGGGAATGACTGAAAATTACTGATGACATGTTCATCAGTCATTAACAGTGTGTCATGTTTCAAAATGTTTCTCACATGTAAGCATTCCAGGAATATGTTCAATTGCTTAGATTTGCAGTGTAACATAGTTATAAGAATACCCGAACTAGATGCATGCTGGGCACTGGATCAATGGCCTGCATTCTGCACGAGGTCTGGATGCTGCATTGCAATCTGAGCACCATCCACCCCTGGAACACGATCTGTACCTTTTTTGCTTTGCTCTTAACTTCAAGCATGCCTTTTCTGTCTGCAATAGTATCTTTCTGTCACTTACCTTGATATGGAGAAAGTGCTGCATCTCTGTAGTAAATGTATTCCTGGTTAGTTTTTAAATACAATAACTGCATAGCAAGAGTGAAGATTTGTGGTAAACTGCAAGTCAGCTGTTTGTTAAAAGGTGATTTTTTTTTCCCTTGCTTTATTTTTGTTACAGAACTTGAAAGAAATATTGTAAGTAAGAATGTCCTGCTTTTATTTCCTTAATTTAAGGTGTGCTCTTACCTCCATTATGCAATTAATTTATGGAAATTAAAAAGCCTAAAAGGAAATGAACAGAAATTAGTTTTATGCTGACTCTTCAAAACAGTCAAAGGAAAAAAAAATGTTTCTTAAGCATCAGAGAATGTTTTACAGGTCATTGTTGGCTAATGTGATTATATTTTGGTATAAAAAAATGTGATCTGTCTTGTAATACAAACATAATTTCCATGTATGTATTGCATGGATATTTTTATAACAGAGCTTCTGTCAGTTTGCCACACATTCATTTTATAGATAGGACCTTATTACAGGATTAGTATTCCTGGAGATGAAGATTAAGATTTGGAACCTTTGGCTGTGTGAAGACATTTCAGGATGTGTGAGTGAAGACTTTGGATAGCTGCAGATCTTAACTCTAAGGGCACATTAGATCAGTTTCTAGTGGATTTAAAAAAATCTCCTCATTAGACTTTTAAATTGTCTAGCATTAAAGGGCAATGATCAGATTGAGTTATACAGTATTAAAATCATGTAATCTCCATCATGACCAGAAGGTCATTTGAAGGTCTTTGAATTCTTAGGCTGCAATCAGGTCATAGTCCTTTTTTTAAATCACCATGAGATTTAGAAGCTTAAATTCTTTTGGCATTACAAATATAATGAGAATCACGATGTTGTGGAGGTTGTCAGCGTGGAGCAGAGCTGATATGCAGAGAGACTAGAAAGTGTGTCTAAATGAAGTTTGGGTTAGAATAAGAATCGAATGCGAAAAAAGCTGCTATTCTAAGCAAGAAGGATTTGAAAACTGACTTTGAATATGTGCCATAGAGCCTACTGAAATGCAGTGGCAGGGTTCACTGGAGACGCACTTAAAGTAATGTCCCATCCCTGCTGTCTTTATTCCTCGCTCTGTCTTGGATCCCAAGTGACCTCAGAAGTGTAGGAGCCAAAGATGTAAGAAAGGCAGATGCAGCAACAGTGTAAAAGAGGTGGTTACCAAGGTATGGTCACTCCAGTACTGAATTAAATGAGGGTATGATCCATGTTCCTAATGCATCTCATCTGCTGGGGATTCCTAGGGGAAATCCTCCCCTCACATAAGTTAAAATCACTACCTTTGTCTTCTGACATTTATTTAATTTTGAACATCCTCTGTAAGAGCACCACCTCGATCCAATTTTGTTCATTTCTAAGGTATGTATTCATGGGACTGAACACTGTAAAGAAGTTATCTGTATTATGTGTCATAGGAGAGGTAGCTGTGCCATTCTTTTTGGCTGCTTTATGACAATACTGTTTGAATAACATTAGAAAATGTCTAATTGCATTATTCTCTGTAATCTTGGGCTGATCACCTCTGCCTTAACTGTATTTTCCACGTGTCTTGTCTTACAAAGGTGTTTGCAGAGCTTTTTGAGGATGAAGTGCTGCATAATTGCTGTGTATCATCATTGTGTCATGTATTTGACATAGTTAATATATGCCATCTGCTTGTTACTTGTCTCATTGGGTCTCCCCTTGCAGTCATGACTATATACATTGCACTGAGTATTTATTTTGCTCTTGTGTAAATCACCTTGAGCGTTGTGAAAACGATTAAATGTTGCTGATTCTGTAGCATTAATTAAATTCTACATGATCAGTTAGACACCAAATTAAGAAAGTGTTTTGATTCCTCTTTCTGTTTACTTAATAGGTTTCGTTGGAAAACTGTGTTGAGGTTGGGCGAATTGCCAACACCTACAACCTCACAGAAGTGGATAAATACGTTAATAATTTCATCCTGAAGAACTTCCCTGCGTTATTAAGTACTGGTGAATTTGTGAAACTCCCCTTTGAACGTCTTGCCTTTGTGCTTTCAAGTAATAGCCTTAAGCACTGCACTGAACTTGAACTCTTCAAGGCGGCTTGTCGCTGGCTGCGGTACGAGGAGCCGCGGATGGAGTACGCTGCCAAGCTCATGAAGAACATCAGGTTTCCACTGATGACGCCCCAGGATCTTATTAACTACGTTCAGACAGTGGACTTCATGAGAACTGACAACACCTGTGTGAACTTGCTTTTGGAAGCCAGCAACTACCAAATGATGCCATACATGCAACCGGTGATGCAGTCGGAGAGGACTGCCATTCGGTCGGACAGTACCCACTTGGTGACCTTGGGCGGAGTGCTGAGGCAGCAGCTGGTGGTCAGCAAGGAGTTACGGATGTACGACGAGAAGGCTCACGAGTGGAAATCCTTGGCTCCCATGGATGCACCAAGGTACCAGCACGGCATCGCCGTGATCGGAAACTTCCTGTACGTAGTGGGGGGGCAGAGCAATTACGACACGAAGGGAAAGACGGCGGTGGACACGGTCTTCAGGTTTGATCCTCGCTACAACAAGTGGATGCAAGTGGCATCTTTGAACGAGAAGCGCACCTTCTTCCACCTAAGTGCCCTCAAAGGACATTTGTACGCAGTCGGTGGCCGGAACGCAGCGGGTGAGCTAGGTGAGTGCTTCACCTGCAGCAGGGTGTCTTGTCTTGCCTTCTTCTTGGGCCTTGGAATGCTGGGTTGCCCTGGTGGAGAAGGAAACAAGTTGAAGTTGTTGGTGTGCAGCTTCTTTCTGGAAGTACTGCAAATGCCTAGAGGAATTTGGATGCTGTTAGCGGTTAATTTTAGAAGGGCTTCCACAAAAACAATTTCAAATACATGTATCTTGATGCATAACATCCAATGTCTTCACCTTTATCACCAGACATGAAGTGTGTGTCTACCTGTGTGTGTATGTATATATAAATATGCAACTAGCCACAAAAAAATCATGAAGCCTAGAAATCAAACTCCCTCTTTTCACACTTAAGGGGTCATGACTTCCTAACTGAAACTGACTGTTGAGTGAAGATTGCATTTTAAAAGACATATTTTGTGGAATAGTAATTTTGCAGTGCTAGTAAATGACTGGGTGATTTGTTTCACCCACAGATCAGTGAGATTGACATCTCCTGACATTCTGGGCTTTTTAATGACTAAAAATGTTGTATTTTGCCTGTGATCTTGTGAAAATGCAGTTAACTTATTTATATGAATGACCCTGTCTTGCTGCCTCCTTTTTAACTGTTTTGCAAATGCTGATTCATTTGGCTTGACCTGACAATCAATTTCAGAGAAATAAGATGGTTGGAAACAAAGGATAAACATGTGGCAGCTTTTAATTTAACAAAAGTCTGTAGAGAATGGCCCATAGTGATCCACTGCCTTTTCTAAAGCTATAGTGGTTAGCATTCACAACAGGTCTAGGAGGGTGCACTCACTTTTAATTTATCTGTGCTTTAAAATGAAAAAGTTACACTGATATGCTTGGCATTTTAGCACAATATTGTATCTAAATCAGATATAACACTTCATTATTCGGTTTGCTGCTTTCAGCCTCGTCCTTAGCAATGTCTTGTCAAGTCTTTGTAACAGCGTCTCTTGCTCCTGAGATGTGCTCTTTAGAAATGCTCTGATATCTTTAAGTACGGTGAGAAACATGTTTAGTTGAAACAATGCGAAACCTAATTTGTGTTGCAGCATCTGTGTTTGGTTTTTTTTAATGCATTTCAGTCACGTGTACATTTTTTTCATTATCACATTCAGACTTTCTTAGGAAACAGTACATTGCTTCCACTATCAAAAAAATGGGTTTTTTTTCTAGAAATCTTAAATCCATTTTTGTTTGAAATGAGACATTTAAAAGCCCCTCCTGTTTCCAAAAAATCATGGGAAACTTCTGCAGCATCTCGTTTTCCCTCAACAGTCATTTCCTGATGCAGATCCAGAGGTTTTCAGTTTTTAAGTCACTTCACCTGAAAATACACTCTAAAAGCAAGCTTAATACCCTGTAAAAGGCCAAATGTACAAACTAAAGTGTATTGATCTCAGAGTATGAGAAACGACCTTAATTGAGCTATTTTCTAATGGTATGAATGAATAGCAGATGATCAGACTGCTGTCCTACCCTACCAGGGTAGGGTTATAAGAATGTCGGTGAAAAAATTGCAAGTCTAACAAAATCAATATGAAATAATCGTGTCCCTAAGCCAGTGCAATCTGTATAGCACCTTTTGAGCACAGTGTTTTTCCTAAATCAGATCAAGCAGTATCATTCTGCTGACCTCCACTCTTCTGCAGCATGAATTAAAATAAAAAAATCTATCACCTGTCTAAAATTCTTCTGTAAAAATATCATTAAAAGGCTGCAAAAATTTCTACACAAACCTGAAAAATGTCATTGATCATTCTGTGGGAAGAGCACTCTATAAATGCTAAGTATTGTAGCTGTCTGATGCTTTGATTTGGGGCTTCAGGTTCTTTGCTTGCTAATTGTGAGGCAAGTCACTTTTCATTTTCAGGTTTCTTTTCATAAACCTTGACAGCTAAAAGATAAAATCCAGCTTAAATTTCCCATGCTCTTCAGATGAGAAAAAGTCTCAAGCTTTTCATAGAAAAGAAGGTCAAATGTGTGTTGGACAAGTATTAAAAAAGTTGCCCTTGAGTTCAAACTAATTTCAATGTGTTGTTAGAGAGAAAAATTTCTCAAAACCTGAATTTAGCTTTCCAGAAGATCAGCTCTTGTGGAAAAGGGCCAAGGGATTAAAGTTACTAAAAATAATTTCTTTACTGTTTTTTCTCTTGAAATTCACTACAATAAAAAGTAGAGTTTTTTGAGGCTCTCTATCAAGCCTTTCAAAAACAGTTATCAAATGTTCAGTCTTCTGAGAACTTTGTAAATACCACTTTCTATCCCACTAGTATGCGCTTTTGCAGTAATGAACAGCTCGTGTTTGAACAGTGCATGCCACCAAGAGAAGTTGGGTTCATTGCTTGGAATATGGTAACTGTATCTTTGAAGGATACTGAATTATGAAATTATAATTCAGATTTTTCAACCCTGTGACAGATTAGGGCTGTGCAGAAGTGTTCCCCACTCCTAGGAGGGTTGTGCATCATTCTGGTTGGTGCTTCTGAAATATCCAAGTAGGCATTTGCCGAAGTTTTATTCCCAGAAGGCAGAGAGAACAGCAGTCCAGCATGAGGAGGAGGCCAGCCAGGAGAAGGCAGGTGTGCAACAGGCAGGACTTTTTGCAAAAGGACACAGAGGGAAGACCAGGTGTGGTTCACCCAGATACTCATGAAGCGGAGCTGAGTAGCAGTTACCTGCTCTTGTGGTGTTCAGATCAGTGACTGTGGTTTTCTCTTCTCAGACAAGTAGGTTTGTCAAGCTTTATTTTTATTTTTTAAAGAGTTCATTGTGGTGCTAGCTGATGGTGGCAGAAGCTGTGCCTTCAAGTGTTAGAGAACTTGTGCAGTTTGGTGCTCTCCAGATACGTCAGGCTTGAGCGGAGTTGGAGATGTTTATGGATGGTCTTTTCCTGAACACTTTAGGGGAAATGCTGGGTTGTGACTAAACCACGTTATTTATCAACAGCTTCACCATCATGCTGCAATGAAGACAGAAAGAGCAGGCTCCTAGTGCAGGGTAGGACAGTTCTGTGCTCTTCTGATCCCCTGCACAAAAAGTGGGAAGGCATTTATTTTTCAAGTGCCCTCTATGATGCTTAACCCTCAATTCAAGCAACTCCTTGTTTATGTAAAACGTCTTGTGTGAGCCTATATAGTATCTATATTTTAAATGTTTTTACTGAAGAAATAGAATAAACATAATTACCTCGTTGGGTATTTTGTTGCCAGTGTAGTACTCTGAATGTCAAACCAAAGCATGAACTGGAGGACCTCTTGCACGTCCTTATTTTGAAGTGACTCCTTGCTGTGCTAGGGACAAAATTACTCAGGTTTAATTTAACCAAGTCAGCTTTGAGTTCTACAGAAGCAAGCTGTGCTATAGAAATAATCTAACAAAACTAAGATCCTGGGTTTAGGGACATCATACAGTTGCTAAGTGCTGCTGTAATAAACCTCAAGACACATTACAAGCTGCTGACAGAGAGGTGGTAAATATCTGTACTCCTCAAATAGCATCACAGATGGCACAATAAAGTGAGTGCAGACAGCATCCCTTGGGACTGCCAAAGCTTTGTGGTTTGTTGAGATTGCTTAATTCTACTAAAATGAGGCCTGTCTTCCCTGGATTATGGTAATGAAGAGATCAGAAGTTCTGCTATTAAACATAAAGCCTGGTTTGAATCATTCACTGGGAGAATGAATTCATCAATCTCATGCTATATAGGACACAGTAGCAGTTCTTTTGAGTGTTTTGCAAACTGCTCTGTCTGGACATGATGCACAGGACATCCTGATGCCTCTCCAATTGCCAGGCACATTTGATTGCTGGAATTTTTTAATAACTTTTCCTTTTCAGTAAAGAGGGAGATACTGTTAAAAGAGAGAAATGGAATGACCTTGTAAGGTAATGGGGGAACAACTACATGGAACAACCAAACAGAATAATAGAGTTTTTTCAGCTGGGAAATAATTAGCTTTGGTTTAGAGCATGGCAGATTTGAGATGTAAGTTGTGGTGGCTTGTCTGAAATACTGTTAAGCACTACTTTGGCTGTATTCGTGATGTTCAAGAGAATTTTGAAGCCACATCAGAAAGTGATGTATCTTGGACTCACGTGTCCTTTCCCATGTAATTAGTGTCTGTACAATGTGGTGACAGTGGCAGTGATGAGTACCAATTCCTGCATGTTTTATCTTCCTGTTAAAGTGATCTTTTGGCTCTGGTTTCTCTCTGAACTGCAGGTTGTGGTGCAAAGTTAGATAAACAGCTATCCAGAGGTGAATGTCACGTTAATCTGGTTGCTGCTGACTTTCTGATTGCCTTGCATATACTCAGCTCTTTCTGCCCCTCCAGTGTATTAGAATTTCAAGTTCCTCACCCCAGCACGGGGTGGAAGCTCTGTGGGAAGGAAGATGCCTTTATTTCTGTGGAAGCAAGTATAAAGCTGATTTAGGAGCTGCCTAGCAATGAACAGCATGTCTAAAGGGTCTGCTGGCAGGGTGGAACCTGGATGGCTATAATTACATGCACATCAGATCTCTTTTACTCTATTCTTGACATTTCTGCACATCTTTGTTTTCTTCTGCTTGCTAAATAGAGCGGAGTAGAGAGGAACTTTCCT
>NW_009954536.1:51513-90994 GCF_000747805.2 Chaetura pelagica | reverse complement strand
AAGACTGGGCAAATATTGCATGTGGTGTCAAACAGCAGTCCACAGAAATGCAACTCATTGATTTAGATCTAGCTGTAATTTGTGGAATCAATTTTTTGTGCCTTTACCTTGATTTAGGCAAGAGGCTGTCTCCAGCATTCCCTGACTTGATGGCTGTGTAAGTCCTTGATGGATATATAGAATCCATGAAATCTGAAAAATAAGAAGGTATATTTTACTTTATTAAAAAAATAAGAAAACCAAGTCTGACTTTAAAAATTTGAATTAGTGACTGTTTGAATTAGTGACTTGTGCTCTGCTGTATGTGGCTGTGCAAGTACTTCATAAAGCATTGCAAGACAATAGAAAATTAGTCAACAGCTGCTGCCCCCTTTTGAGGGCACAGCACCATTTTGATGCAAAATACCAAGAAGAAAATCTAGTCTGGTTTTTCTGCATGGATGGGACGTTGCTGAAGACATGGGCCTGTTCTGATTGCCAGATGCATCGATCCTCTGACACAGGTTTAAAGTTCACTGTCTCTCTGCAGCAGACACTGAAAGGAGCTGCACAAGAGAAAGGGTAGAAAATTCACCCAGCTTCCTTTCTATTTTCTCTGGTGTCCCACAGCGGTACCCCTGGCAGGATTCATGAGCTGGGGCAGGTTGTGTGTCGGAGCCAAGTGGAAGGCAAGAATGCAAGAGGGCTCTTTTTTCCTCTCTGTTCCTATGGGACAAGCCCTTGAGATTTTTCTGTGTTGTCACTTGACATAATACTTCATAATTCCCTTGACACTTCCTCAGCTGAACAGTGTTTCTCATTGATACTTCCCCTGCTTCTGAATGTGTTACTGCCACTGTGACTGTGCTCAAACTGCCACGCTAGCTTCAGTATCTTTATATTCTCATTTCTTTCCCACAGCCACAGTGGAATGTTACAATCCCAGAATGAATGAATGGAGCTACGTCGCAAAAATGAACGAGCCCCACTACGGTCACGCTGGAACTGTGTATGGGGGATTAATGTATATTTCAGGTAAATCATTCCTATGATCATATCTCTGTGAAACAATTCCTTACCTAACTTCTATTTCAGTGGGAGACAATCAAAATGAGTCTGCATGCAGTAGGTTTGCTGTGGAGTAAAAATTGATGCCATTTTGTATGAAGCCAGTCAAACAGCACATGAGTCTGACAGAATTATTTTAGATAGAATATTATGTGTTTACATATAAATGACAGCTCTGAATTCCAAAGTCCTTACTATTTAACTGTCAGAATACCATTTTCTGTTGCAATACTATATGTATGCATTTATATAGGAATATAACAATTAAACACATCCTCTTTGATACATTTTGGAAAGCATTGGAAATGTTAAGACTTTAAAGAACATCTGCCTTTATTGAGATAATGGAAAGGGATAAATTTTCATGGTAATAACAATATTAGGTTAGATATCAGGAAGAAATTCTTCTCCATGAGGGTAGGAAGATACTGGAATAGGTTGCCCAGGGAGGTTGTTGATGCCCCCTCCCTCAGGTGTTCAAGGACAGGTTGGATGAGGCTTGTGCAGCCTGGTCTGGTGGGAGGTGTCCCTGCTCATGGCAGGGAGGGTGGAATCTGATGATCTTTAAGGTCCCTTCCAACCTTCACCATTCTATGATGTCTCATACAGAAAAGAAATCTGTACTTTAAGTGGTCTTTCATTTTTAATATGCTTAGTCCTATAAATCACTGAAGCTATAGTTTCATTCCATTTTTTTCCAAACTGGGGCTGTAGGTTTTCTGAAAATCTGGTATCTGTTCAACTTTTAAAGAAGGTCTAATCTACCTGTCAGTGATCTCTACAGAGATTAACAAGCCTGTCTATGTTCTACTGCAATTTTAAGGGTTGTTTTCTAAGAACTAAGCTGAATTGTAGGGCAGGAGGTAGGACAATGTTGCTTAGCTGTAAAGAACTGGTCTGGAGTAGCACTGAAGCAGATTGATCCTCAGAGTATTTTGAATCAGGCCAGGAGACTAGGAGGAATTTGTTTTAAAATTTACCATGAAGTACAGCTTCTTATTTTTCTCTGAGCAAGTCCATGAAGCTACCTTCTGTGTGGTGCTGTTTGTAATTTCCTGCTCATTTTACTACTTTTACTGCAGGTGGCACGTGTGTATGCTCCCTGCTGTGTCTTTTCATGTAGATGCTGCTTATTTCCCATAGATTTTTACTGTCCTCTTTTCCTCTCAGATATCCCCTTGAGTCTAGACATTTTGGGATTGCAAATGTGAAGATTGGTTCCTTTGTCATTAAAGCCTCTTATCTCTGACAGGCTCCCACCACTACTCTGGTTGTCATTAAGTGTCAGGACTGGATAGTCGTATTTTTTCAGTGTTTAATCCTTGCTGTCCAGTTAAAGAATTAAGTACTGTCTTGCATAACTGCTGTAGACATTGTGCCATCTTTGGCTAATAATCCAAGTGTGATAATTCGGTGTTGAATGGTTAGCCCAGCAGGAGGCTGCTCAGTAGCAGTGTGTTCTCTGCCTGTTTTCTAGCACCTCAAATAGAGTTGCTTTATGGCCTTAAACCATAGCTAATAAGCCTACAGTGTCTGAAATTGGTGTGACTGCTTTCTGACCTGCCTGGTGACCTTGTGAAAAGGTGGGACATTTCATCCTCTGATGGGAAATTGCCCTGTGATTTCCCATGAAGCCTCTCTGACAGCTTTTGCAGGGAGCCATGGAGAAGGTAAATACAGAGACCAGCAGGCATCTATTAGCAGAAGAGTATTAGAAATCTGTGTCCTTTCTCTCTTGAAGTTGATGAAAAAGATTTTCTAAAGAAAATTCTGCTCTGTGATAGGATCCCTTAAAACACAATAGCATAGTATCAAAATTTGAAAGGGAAATGGATTTTTGTTTTCTTGATGGTAAGAGAAGAAACTGGTAAAGTGAGTATAGGTAAGTCAAGAAATATTTGTGCCAGAATGAAGCACAGGTTACAATTTTTTACCCTTTTAAACTGCCAGTAGGATCTTCTGTAAGGAGACACTGCTGCTTTCCATATTCAGATTTAAAGGAAGAAGGTGTATTTTTTAAAAGTCACTTGAAATGGAGCATGTGTAGTGATCTAAGCTAATGTGAAGCAGGTTGAGGGAAGGCTGAACTCAGTAATGACAATGTTTGTTTCTGCTAATTATTGCTTACCAGGTTGAGCTCTAATGTGTGTTTTATTTCTCTAGGGGGAATTACCCACGATACTTTCCAAAAGGAACTTATGTGTTTTGACCCTGACACAGACAAATGGACTCAGAAAGCTCCAATGACCACAGTCAGAGGTCTGCACTGCATGTGTACTGTAGGAGACAAGCTCTATGTGATTGGTGGAAACCACTTTAGAGGAACGAGTGATTATGATGATGTTCTAAGCTGTGAATATTACTCGCCAACTCTAGACCAGTGGACTCCAATTGCTGCCATGTTACGTGGGCAAAGTGATGTTGGGGTTGCTGTCTTTGAAAATAAAATCTATGTTGTTGGAGGATATTCTTGGAATAATCGGTGTATGGTGGAAATAGTTCAGAAATATGATCCAGAGAAAGATGAGTGGCATAAAGTGTTTGACCTCCCAGAATCCCTTGGTGGCATTCGAGCCTGCACTCTTACTGTTTTCCCACCAGAGGACAACACAGGGTCACCATCTAGAGAATCTCCTCTTTCAGCACCTTAGGAACATCCCGGGACTTACAGTGTTGTAGTAACACCTCTGATCTGCATCATGGAATCTAATATTTTTTCTTCAGTAGTTCCTGTTAGGCTTAGCCTACAGCATTTCGTACAATTACTGGAAAAGAAAAAAGACTTTGACATTATTTGTGCTGTTTGTTTGGCCTAGAATGTTTGTCAAGTGGTTAACAAAAAAGGTGTTCTTGCCCAAGCCAAATGTTGAACCAATGAGAAGATATTGTCCATAAAATGTATGAACTAGGTACGTTATTCATGTTGTGTTTTGGGTGTGAGGTACCTGATAGTTTACATTTGGAAGCCAAATGATTCAAATTTGAAGGCTTTGTATTGAACATGTTCTTGCCCTAAATTTCGTAGTTGAAATCCTTTTTCCTTCCATTTCTGACTGCAGGTTCCAAGGGGGGAGGTAGATCACACCAATGTGAACTGTGACAGAAGGTTGCCAAGGGGCCTGAGCTACCTCCCTCGTTCCAGAGTATTTTTGACATATCTGTTTAACCACCTGACTTTGTGGGTACTTTCAGAGCATGTGAAGTTTCTTAGGCAGAGGGGAGAAATAAAATAATTTAAAAATCTTACCACTATACAGGAAGTGGATCTTGTAGAGGCGGGGAGGTTTTTTTTATAACATATTACAAGTGTGTTACCTGGGTCGGTTGGGTGATGCTTCAAACAAATGATTTCAAGTGTTTGAGGTTTTTAATTTGGGTTTTTTCAAGAACTGGCTTCCACTTGCATGGGAGCACACACTATTAATGAATGGGAATTCAGTGCAGTTGTATATTCTGGTGGATGCCTGTACTGAATATAGGTAGATAAGGGCTAGAAACATTAATATAAGCCACTGAATTTGACCAAATCCGTTCCATCAGTTCAAATTTAATCTACCTTTTCTCCTTTGCTGTTGAGGTAACTTGCATAATGTGTCCTCTGTATAGTCTCAGTTAATAAGGTTATTTAGCACAAAATGCAGCTTCAGCAGAGAGCTGCTTTTGCTCAGTGAACTTGGACTACCACATTTTATCTTCTTTTGTTCAATAAAACTTTTAACTGCGTTATTCAGTCTAAGCTACCTCATTAATGTATTTTGTTTTCTTCCTCTGCCTCACTGTCTCCAGGATACACATTATATATATATCTGTGTGGGTAGATGAATTTGCTAGGAAACCAATGCAGAAGTAATCACAAATGGATATTTCTGACCTACTTTTAAGAAACTGTTTTGGCCTGATGTGTTCATTTTATTGTTAAGGACTGACAAAAGAACAAACTGTCTTATTTTTTTCCTGGGAGAGCTACTGCTTATGTCTGCAGTCGTGTACATTTCCAGAAATGTTTATCTGCTCCAAAATAGGGTGCACTGCTGCCAAGTTGCAGCTCCAAGTGCTTCTTGATGACTAATACCATCATGCTTGTTCTGAACTTCCCTCACATGTTACAAATGTGTTTGCTGATTAAACACAGAGGAGCATAATTTAGGGACACCTTTTTAAATCCATTAGCTTATTTTATTCCTCTACCTATGACCAATAACCATGTAAAGTCTATTAAGCTTTTGTTGGGAGTCTGCTCTTTGTATTTTGTCCCTGCTTGATGCATCAAGCATCTGTGTTACTATGGTGTTAATTTTGGAAGTACTGATATTTATTCTTTATGCAGTTTACTCGTAGTGATCACTACCAAAATGTATGTGTAAGCTTTAGGCTTTCTAGTTGTTTTGGTTAAAATCAAAAGCAATTCTTCCTCTTAAAAAAAAAAAAAAGAACCTGAATTCTGCATAAGTGTTCAAGGTTGTTCCAGGTGTCATAGTGGTACCAATGGGTACTCTTGGAAAGCAACCAGGCAAGATGCATTGGTTCAGCACCTTAAGAACACTCTTCTAATACTGTGCCAAGCACTAGATGGGGAAATGTTGCTCTGTTGTTTTAAGGATGTGTCAGTCATTTCAATGTCACATGCTACTAATTTATTTTTTTTCACAGATTTTGGAGCCTACTTGGGCTTGTATCCCTTGAAATACATATTCCATTTCTATTCTATTAATTAAACTAAAAAGTAGTTGAAGTAGTTGTAACTCCTTTTGGGTAATGCACATATATCCTGCTGTCTGTGTGCTGGGGATGAGGAGATGCAGTTTAAAAGTGGTGTCTTCATTGGTACCTCCCTTTGGAAGGAGCATATTCTAACCATTGTGAGGTGGGTTAGAAGTCAGATTGTCCAAGTCTTGTGTCTGAGCCCTGGGAATAGCCCAGGAGCTGGTATATAACCACCATGTAGAGATCTTTTTTTTAGTGACTCATTATCTGTTCTACTTAAAGTGGAAGAATTATTTTTGAAGGTCATTTTGCCACCAGTGTTGGACATAGCACAGTGGATTAAATGTATTGCTTCAATCCAATTAATCTCTAAGGTTTTTCTTATACCTCCCTCTGAATTAAAGTGTTCATAATGCCATTAGTTAACACCTACTCACCAGGACTGAGAAGCAAACATCAAAGATTTGCTTAAAAACTTCAAACTGTTTTCCTTTGTAATGCAGTGTAAAATGACTTGATACTAGTTACATATTTCTCAACCACAGCATAACCAGCCCTTTCTATCTCTGAAGATACAGCTGTGGCTTCAGCAGATACTTGATATCCATTTTTGGTGAAGCTGCTTTGATGATGAGTAAACCCATCAGTATCTAGAGCCAGTCCTATCTGATATGATAAAGCAGCTGCTTCTTTTTTCATAAATCTGGAATGCTTTTGGTTTTGCAGTTCCAGTACCTAAATTAGAAAACATCTGGATAAAAAGCAATAGGTAGATACTTAACCTGAATGCAACTAGACCCCCCCAGTGTGCTGGCAGGGAGAGCTGCTGGAGCTGCCTCAGGATGCCAGACCCAACTGAAACCTCAGGAGTCATTTGGACTTGACCTTTTTTGGGAGGTGGTTGAATCACCATCCCTGGATCTGTTTTTTAGTTGAAATGTGTGTTCGTTGTGTACAGACTTAGAAGAAACCCACAAACTTAAAATGCAGAGTTATGCTTTGCTTAAAGCTAAAACTTTGGATGCCATGGGTATTGCAGCTGTGAAAAGGTGATGCCAATTTTGAGAATGAGCAAGGGAATTAGGATGACTGTATTGATTGGCATCAGTTTACATGTCCTTGTTGCCAGTCCTTTGCAGATCATTAAGTGAATTTTTCTCAGTCCTTAGGCTCCATCTTTTGATGTCCAGCCCTGTTGGACCTGCTGATTACCTCTTCTGGGGAAAAAGTGGTGGGATTTTTTCCACAACGTTTTACTCAGTAAAACAGTATCTAGTTTTTGTCAGGAATTCCAGCATGGGGGCAGCAGCAGGAGCCCTGCCTGGCTGCATTCCTGAAGGGATGATCTGGAATGGGGAATGCCTCCTCCTTTGTGGATAATTTTGGATCTTGAATGCTGGGGTTGTTTTCCTCATCTTGAGGAGTGTTTGTTGCTGCTATTTGGGTTTTTCACTTTTTATTCATGAGATGACTAATGCCCCTCTGAATCTGTGGTGGGAGTGAAAGGCTCAGTTGGTTCTTTCTGAGCTAGCTCCATGCTGCCAGCCCGCCCAGACATCCAGTAAAAAGGTCTGTATTTAGGGCTCTGTTACCTAAGAATTTTGATGAATTCAGATTGCAATGTGAAAAGATACCAGATGAAAACATCTTTGGGACTGGAAACTTGCAACGCCAGTACATTTGCAGGGTAAAATTATTCTAGGCAGGAAAAAAAAAAAAGGCATTTTTTAGTGTCTGTTGGTGTGGTTCAGAGGCTCATTTGGACACTGGGCTCCCACAGACTGTCTGGAGCATTATTATTTATGTATTTTTATAAGAACTTGCAGTTGGCTCAGCTAAACCACAGCTCAGTTTATACCTGTGTGCACTTTTGGCTGGCCTGGTGCTGTGTTCTCCCTTAGGCTGCAGCATTCCATGTTGGCTGGGGTCTGTTTTCTCTGGGCAAGTGTAGAAGCACCTCTCCCATCTCCCATATTGCCTGTTGATTGAATTCCAAAATCAATCTGGGCTTTGATTCTTCTATCTAAAGTACATCATGGCCCTAGCCTGTTAAAGGTCATGTAGAGCTGGGGAGTGAGGACCTTGCCTTTGACATACCCACCAGGAAATATCCCCAAACCCAGATAGAAATTCTGCAGGAGGAAAATCTCTTGAGGCTGAGCTAAAATTTTAATTACCCTGGCATCTAAAGACCACTGAAATCCCCTCATCCTCTTTTCAAGAAGGGTTGTGTTCTAGAGCCGCTGAGTCCTCTGGGAGGATGTCAATACAGTAATTCTTTGGTATTTAATACTCCTTTCTTGGCCATTGCTTCTGCCCTTTCTTCTGTCCCTGTGTGGATGTTGCAAGAGGGAGGAGCAGGGTTTGGTCACTGGATCATGGTAGAGAACAACCTTGTTTATTTTCATCCATCTGTCTGCACAACACTGTGGGGAAAAAGACCTGTAGGGATGCAGCAGATTTTAGACATGAACTCACGTAACTATCAATGAATGAAGGAAAGAATGAAGATTGGTCCATTTTAACATGTATTCCCCATATCCAGGATTGTTCCAAAATACTTGGCCTCTGTTGAATTAACTTTGCCTTTACCTCCCTTGTTCTAACATCACTGTAAAAAAAAACAACACAAAACTGCTTGGTTTCTTCTCCAGTTGTTTTTCATTGCTTGTAACCTTTTCTTAGAAGTGTGGAAATAATTTTCCTGACATGTTTTATGCACCGAAATAAACACATCACTGATCACCTGAGTCCCCTCCACATGTTTTTTATGCAGTGCCTGCCAGTGTATCTTGCCATATTTTTACCCAAACCTTTGACAAGAAGTATCATTACAAAGTCGTGGAACTCCTGCTAATGGGTGCAGGCTCCTGTTAGGTGAGGTGAAGAGGGGGTCCTCTCTTCTTTTTTAAACAGAATCACAGAATGCCAGGTTGGAAGGGACCTCGAGGATCATCTGGTCCAACCAGGTAATACTATAGTGTGTGTTGGAGAACAGACCTGCCCTGAATCAGGCATTTAAATGCAGGTTATTTAGGCCTGTGCTTGTTAATTCAGCTTTACATATTCTTTTAGATTTTTTTGCTATTTTTGCTAGTGCCTATGTAGGTTTTTTTATAGGGTGTATTCCCTGCTATGAGGTGGGTAGAGCTTTGGCTTGTGAAGTTGGCTCTGCCCCTGCTTGCAAGGCTCCCTTTCTGCCCACAAAGGCATGTTGAGAGCAATGCTGTCCCAGCTTCAAAGGAACATCTTCATGTAATTAAAGAACCTGCACCAGGGACAGGAGAACTGAACTCAGGTGGAAAATCAAAGCAGCTTCTTAATTGCAGTTAAGAAAGAAAAGTCCTCATCTGTCTGGGTTTGAAAGCTTCAGTTTCTGGAGAGGGAGAGTTGCTGCCTCTCAGGCATGTTTTGTTGGGAGTTGAGGGTATTAACAATGAAAAGATGGTTGCTGTAAATAAAGGCAAATAAGTAAATCCCCCAGTCTGTCCCCAAAACAGATTGCTTCTGTTGATACAACACTATTAGTGTTTGATTGTGTGTACATATAGGATGTCTCAAGTGCTTATGGATAACAAGCACCTCACTTTGCTGCTGTAATCACATGAATGATGCCCTAGTTCCCATGAGACCAGTGTGTTCTTTATATTTAATTCTAAATAATGTTTTAAAATTATATAGAATATTAGAGGATATACTTCTGTTTGGGTATTTTTGTTAAAAAACAAAACAAACAATTTTAAAAGCTATTTTCTCTAACTAGTCTGGCATTATTGCATTTACTTGAACCCAGCAAAAACATGACATGTCAAGTTCTGGTTAATCATTCAGGGTTTTTGGCATTGCTGCTGTTGCTTTTTGCTGTAGAGATTTAAGGAGGGAATGTTTCTTCCTGTGGCAAGAAGGAACAAAGAAAAGGAAACATCAGCTGCCAACCAGCTGATCGGGTATGCTCACAGCACCTCTGCAATTTGAGACAAATTTATGATTTACAATCCTGTCAAATTTATCTTGTTTAATAACCCAGGAGGTTTCTGTTTGGCCTGCAGTGACAGAGTGCTGAGGAAGGAAAAAATCCAACATCTTTGCCTTATTCCCTAAGCTGTGACTTTTGTCATTGGCTGTGGAATAACAATGTACACTTATCTGCACGGAAGCAGCAAGCCTGGAGTTCCTGTTTCCATGCACCTGCCTGGAGGGTGGGTTGGATCCCTGCAGTGAGAGAGGCCACCCAAAGCCAAGGCCCATCGTGTGGCTGCTTCTGTCCCCACTGGGGCTCCAGCCCAGGGCACTGGAAAGGTGAAGGTGACAGTGGAGGAAACACGAGTTTGGGAAGGCAGAGTGTGGGTTGTGCCTGGCTGAGCAGGGACAAGCTGGGTTTATAACATGGTTCCTGCTCAGGGGAACCCTGAAAGTATCTTTGTCTGACAGCATGGAAGAAGGATTGGTTTTCTTTTTTTAATCCTTGATTGTTCATGGGAAGACTTTGAGTCTTTGCTCTCCAGAGGGTGGGACAAGCTGAAGTAACTTGTGGAGGGGTCTCTGTGTGAGGGTGTTGAGATGAGACCGCTCAGTTTTATCACTCGTCAGCTGCTGGTTTTGGGGAGGACCAGGGTTGTTTGGTTTGATGTTTGTTTTTTTCTTCCATGTTCTGCTTAGTGCTTAAACATTTCTCTTACACTAGGGAGAGACTAAGCAGTTAGGAACATGACTGACCTTATGCCACCAAGCATGTGTCCTGTACATAGTGATGCTGATGGGGAAAAAAGCCCTGTTTCCTCCCCTTCCTTACTTCCTCCCTGAAAAAAACCCATCCTATTTCTAAACATACATTTGCATCAGACAAGGTGTTAGATCTGAGAGCTTTAGAAGATGTCTCACATTCTACATCTCACTTCTCATTTTTGCTGTCTATTCCAAATTAAGATGAATTTTTTTTAGTCTTCTGTTAACACCACATGCCACGAGAACCCAAGTCATTCCACAAACAGCTGCACCACTTCTTAAGGAATCACATTTCATTTCCTCCTTCCATATTTATACACTTTTAAATGTGGGCTTTTTGGAATCTAGATGACTTGAGAGTTAGTGGGTGCCATATGGTTGCTGGGACAAATTACAACTTCATTACCAATCCACTGGCTGAAGGGAAAAGCAGCTACTATTTTGAGCAGCATCGAATCAGCCTCTCAATTAGCCAAGAAGTTAAAAATCACAGGAGTTTCTTTTTACAGAAGTTCCTGCTCTTGAGTCTTCTCCTTTCCATGCCACACAGAGAGATGACTTTGCAGTATCAAACCCTGTGTTCTTCTTCTCTGGGTGTATTCCTTGGGGTTTTTTTGAGAAGCCAAAGTAAGCCATGCCAAGACCCTGGCAAGGGAGACCCTAGCTATCTGAATTTGCTACCACTAGAGATGTTCATTTAAGTTTCATCAGCTATTCCTTTGTTTTCCCTCTTCACCCTGGTCCCCCCCTGGCCCCTACCCCTTTGCTTGGAAAAGACACAGATGACTGAGTCTGACAACTCAGAATATTGGAGGAGAGTGTTTCCCCACAGGCACCTCTGCTCCTGCAGCTCAGAGCAGCTGTGGCACTGCAGAGCCTGTCACGCCAGCTCCTGTTGCCATAGCACTGCAGAGGTAGCATCAAGGAGAAGGTCACCAGTGCACAAGCTGAGCTGCAATAATTATTTTAGTTACTCTGCTAACGATGGTGAAACTGAGCAGAAAATGTTCCTTTCTGAGAGAGCTGAGTCACAGAAAGCCACCTTCTTTTCCTCTGTAATTCAGCAGAAACTCTTGTTCCTAAATGCAGTCAGTTTTGAAACCTAACCCTGACTGGGATTGCAGGGGTTAATGCCCATCTCCCCTCTCAGATGGAAACTTCAAGTCTGGTGGGTATGTCTCAGCCTGCAAAGTAGCTTGCAGTCCCATTGCGTGTCTTCTGCTGTGCTGTCTGCTCTGTATTTAGGCTGTCTTGTCTTGCTAATCACATCACATCTGGCAGCTGTCGGTGGCTGGAAACAAATTGTAAACAAGCTGTCAAGGTGGAGCAGGATGCATTGTTTAAAAAAAAAGAAAAGGGCAAAAAATCAAACCACCTTGGATGGCTAAATAGAAAAGCTGAAGGGCTAAAGAGCAGCTAAATGGTCACTCTTGCAGTTTGAGTGTTTGTTCCATCATAGATGGTGGTTTATACATCAATGTTGGGTTGTAAAAATGTACACTGCAGTGACAAATATCTGGCAGTTTCAGCCCTGCTCCTTCTCATTGCCTGTGGTAATGGTTTTAAACTTGAAGAGGGGAGACTGAGGTCAGACAGTAGGAAGAAACTCTTCAGTATGAGGGTGATGAGACCCTGGCCCAGGTTGCCCAGGGAAGCTGTGGCTGCCCCATCCCTGGCAGTGTTGAAGGGCAGGTTGGATGGGGCTTGGAGCAACCTGGGCTGGTGGGAGGTGTCCCTGCCCATGCAGGGGGTTGGATCTAGATGATCTTTAAGGTCCCTTCCAATCCAAACCATTCTGTGACTCTGCACAAGCTCCCACCTTTGCTTTCCATCATTAGGGCACAAAGGTGCATTATGGAAAGAGCTGCAGTAAGTTTAGAGGCAACTTGTTCTTCGTTCTGTACAGCCCCACCAGCCATTTCACCAGAATCATTTCTCATATTCAGATCTTTCAAATTACCATGTATTTTGTACTTCCTTGACAGTAATTGTGTGACTCCAGTAGTATAACCACAGACAAGAAGAGCAAATATATTCTGTAGGCCCCCAAGAAAGCTTTACAGTTTACTTGTTCTGTTCAAGTAGATTTGGTTACTTAGTGGAATATCTGTCACCAATAATTGTGTGTTCAGAGCTGAACAAAGTGATAAAGAAGCAGGATGTAACCAGAGAGCTGGTTTCCCTCAGGTGAAAAAGAAAGAATATTAAATACTGACAGGCAAAGTTTTATGTTTATTTAAGGTTTCTTTTCCTTCCAACTCCAGTGAGTGATGTGGAACAATGTGAGAAGTTCGTGTGTGGGTCACAGATTTATGTGTCTTGAAAAGCTATGTCAAGTAATCTTAGGCTCATAAAAAAATCTGGAGTGTATGGGTAGCATTGCTAGAGGCACAGGGTGCAGTAAGTTTTTTTTGTGGCTGTCACCAAGCAATGAAGGAGGTTTTTTTTCTTTGTTTTATCCAAAACAGCATGATAAAATTACTGGTGAAATGAGAGCTTTATAAAAGCTATGGTGACTTTAAAGTAATTGTAATGAAAGTGCTGCTTACCTTTAAGCTTGCTTGATAGATTTCTAGATTCCTTGCTGAAAGAAGGTGGTGGAGGCCAGGGAAGAACTCAGGCCTTGTGCAAGGTACCCACGAGCTTCAACAGCCTCCCAGCTTTCCTCCAGGTAAGGCAGCATCCCCCCTGCAGCCAGGCTCACTGCAGTTGTGCTCAGCCTCATCTCTCTCAGCCCATTTTCATTTGTGAGAGGGGCCAAATCCAGCACTCACCTGCCCAGCAGCTTGGGGCTGCCTCTGTTGCTACTGGCTGCCCCATGCTCTCCAAACTGATGCCTTCTGGAGAACATGATCATTGCGTTGGTCACTTCATTTTCTCAATAAAGAAGCTAAATGAAGCAGAGAAAGCAAACGAGCTCCTGCATGCAAAGTGGTATTTGCTGTCTAACCAGATCCCAAGAGGGTCCCACTGCCAGACAAAATCTGTAAGTCTGGGGTTTTGTTTTAATTTTTTTTACCCACAAAAAGTTGTTTTGTATTTTAAAAAGTGTCATTGTGTTTCTTCACTGATGGGTTATCTTTGTTCCTACAATACAAATAAGCCCGTGGGTGTGATTTTTCTTGCCTTCCTGATGCTGTTGTGCAAGGTGATGAGCTTCTTCCTCTTGCCCAAAAGTCATCTAAACAAATAGCATCGTTGCTGCTCAATAAGGGAACTGACCTTGAGGGGCAGGGAGGAGACAAAGGAAGATCCTGATTTATGCAGTGGTTGAGCCCAAACCAACCTGGTAGATTGCTTTAACACTTCTGTAAAACATGCATTCATTTTTTTTCCAAATTAAGCCTTCCTGTGGAAGGGCAACACAGGGACTCGTGCTGTGTCCTGCAGGCTGGAGAATCTCTGCAGGGATGGTGTGAAAGCAGCACCCACTTTGGAGCAATTCAACAAGCAACTGCCTGCTCTTTGGGGGCCAGGTCCTTGCAATGAAGAGATGTTGGAGACCCATGACAAAAGAAACCAAAATGAGCCTGGCACAGAAGCAGAGCCCTTGGACGGGTTGTTTCCAGCTGGCACATAACCCTGCCAGGTGGGTGTGACTCATGTCGGGGACCTCCAAGAGGTGCCATAAAGGGAATTAAAGGATGGAGCTTTGGGTGTCATGCGTGGTGTGAGCACAGTGAAGTAAATGGTCTGATTTATAGATGCACAAGCTCATTTTTAGCTTTTGCATGCCATGGTTTTGGTTTTTTCCCCCTGTTATATTCTCACAAGAAAATAACTGATAGCTTTGACCATTTTCACCCCACAGAAGGGCACAAAGCTGTCGTTTAGTTTCTTTGATGTATTTTCCATGTATATTAGTCTGTGCTGTTGTATTAGATAAGACTAACCATGATTTGCTAATGAGAATTACTGTATTCCCAGAGACAAACCAAGAGTATTTTTAGCAAGAGGATAGACTAACAAGATCACCAAGAGGGTATATGCAGACATTAAATATTGCTAGTTAATATGCAGACATTTTGCAGAGGATTAGACATTGTAAATCCAGTGCTCTTTCCAAGGAGAATAAGTATCACTTTGAAATTATAGTTAATTGTCCACTCTAGACTTTTATGTCATTTAGTGTGTCTAGCCATGCTATTAGTGACTTATGTCAGGGAAAGCCTGCTGTGACCTTACAATGCACAAACCTCTAGAGAGTCCCTCTCCATCCTTCTCTCAGGGCAGCCTGTTGTTCAGGAGTGAAGGCTTGACATTAAGGAAAATAAGCTCAAGCTGTACCAATGGAGGCTGGAAAAGAAGCCTATTTTTTATGTATAGAAGAGCCCTTGAGGGTGATGGTGTCAGGATATCTGGGTTGGTCTGTGAGCTCTGGATCCGGCCTACCTTAGAGAAGGTCCTGAAATTGCCATTGTAGAAAGACAACCTGCTTTGAGGCTGAGAAGTCTCTGCAAGAGATGAGCAATGGGGACTAAAATACTTTCTTTAAAATAATGAAACCCAGAGGTTTAGCAGCAACTTGAAAATGGGTTGCCTCCTCCTAAGTGTCTGCTGGCATGAGAACCGACATGCAGGGCTCCTGCCAAGCTGCACTAAATGAACTCCGATGGCATTTCTCCTCCAGCAGGATTAAAGCTGCCTTCCCCAGGTTTAAGCTGCCTTTCTCATGGAACAAGTGCAAAAGAACCACAGGAACCCCGGAGCACGTTTCCCAGAGCACCAGAGGGGGAGAACTCAGGATCAAGCTGGGGAGGAAAGCCCTCCCAGGCTCCCATCTCAGGGGAAGAGGCTGCAATTAAAGCCGGCTCCCACAGCAGGTAGGTTTTCCAGTTCTCCTCGCTCATTTCCCTGTGTGACACCAAGGAGAGAGCAAGGGAGTTGCTGCTGGCCAGCACATGGCTGCCTTTCACAGAATCACAGAATCACGGAATCCCAGGGGTTGGAAGGGACCTCGAAAGATCATCTAGTCCAACCCCCCCTGCCAGAGCAGGGTCACCCAGAGTACATCACACAGGAACGTGTCCAGGTGGGTTTTGAATGTCTCCAGTGAAGGAGACTCCACACCCTCCCTGGGCAGCCTGTCCCAGGGCTCTCTCACTCTCACAGTAAAAAATGTTTTCGGATATTCACCTTGAACCTCCTATGCTCCAATTTGCACCCATTACCCCTTGTCCTATCCCTGGTCATCACTGAGAAAAGCCTAACTCCATCTCCCTGACACTCACCCCTTACATATTTGTAAACATTGATGAGGTCACCCCTCAGTCTCCTTTTCTCCAAGCTAAAGAGACCCAGCTCCCTCAGCCTTTCCTCATAAGGGAGATGTTCCACTCCCTCCATCATCTTTGTAGCTCTGCGCTGGACTCTTTCAAGCAGTTCCCTGTCCTTCTGGAACTGAGGGACCCAGAACTGGACACAATACTCCAGATGTGGCCTCACCAATGCAGAATAGAGGGAGAGGAGAACCTCTCTTGACCGACTAACCACCCTTTTTCTAATGCACCCCAGGAGGCCACTGGCCTTCTTGGCCACAAGGGCACACTGCTGGCTCATGCTCATCCTCCTGCCCACCAGGACCCCCAGGTCCCTTTCCCCTACCCTGCTCTCCAGCAGCTCAGCTCCAGCACTGGGCTTCGAGGCAGCAGCCCAGCCCAGCAGCCATTTGCCTGCTGCCCTGCCCACCTCTCCAGCACGGGCACCATGTTCTGAGGTGGCAGGTGCAGTGAGTCCTCTGGGCAGGGTGAGCTCTGTGTGTGCACCTTCCTGATGGCAGCGGGGACTGACCCTCTGCGTGAGCAGGAAACCTCCTTCCTTGAGCGCAGGGGGACAGAGCACAGCTTGGTGCCCGGTTCTCCGCAGGGATTTTGAGCTGCTCAAGGCCAGATGTGTGCATCTACAGTCTTTGGGGCCCCCTCTTCGTCGGTGTCCCCCTGTGTTGTGGCTGCTGTCCCCTCCTGCTGCGGGAAGACCCCCCTCTCTAGAGGACAGTGTCTCGCAGGGGCCTTGCCTTGCTGGGCGGTGGCTGCGCAGCTGCAGGGGCTCCGTCCTGCGCTGTGAGCGCTGCCAAAAGGTGGGTGTTCCCAGCAGGATCCGTGCCCCACACAGCCTGGAATGCTGTGCTGATAGGGTAAGGGGTTAATTTTGAGGGTCTTGAGCCTGATGGAGCAAATACTGAAGTCGTTGTCATGGTTTAACCCCAGCTGGGAACTAGGCCCCGCTCTCCTCACTGGCTGGTGGGGAAGGGGATTGGAAGGGTAACAGTGGGAAAACGTGTGGGTTGAGATGATCACCAGTTCAATAATTGAGATGCATTTAAGTAAGGGAGTATTCCTTAGAACAGGAGGATGTGCAGGAGAAAAAGTGCTTTTGTATCACAGAATCATAGGGTGGTTAAGGTTGGAAAGGACTGTAAAGATCAACAGGTTCCAACCTCCCAAGGGCAGATCCGTGCCCTTGGATGACCCCTCTGGCTCCCAGGTGGTATTTTGGAAGGTCTGGATGGCCTGGGATTTCCAATCCATGTCTTGGTGGTGCTCAGGAGGACAACTGCTGTGCTCAGGGGGCAGGCTGCACCTTCTTAAGGGTGGAACTGGGAGCAGGGCCGAGCCCTTTGCTTGCCTCTCTTCTCTGCACCCGCCGTGACTGGGACTCTCACACCCCAGGTTGTAATGAGCTTGTCAGACAGAGCAAAAGGGGGTATTAAAAAAAATTAATAAATGTCAAAAACCTCTGTAAAAAAAAACCCTAGTCCTCATTACTCACTCAGCATGACACCCCCAGAATTGTAATTTCCAATTTCATCTCCTCTGGCTGACTGCAGATGTGAATTCATTCGAATAGCAAGGAAGGAATTAAGTGTTAATTTAACAAAAAGAAAAGGCTACTAAGGACTTAGATTAGATTCTTAAATTAAATATAGACCTGTAAAAAAGGCTTTCTGAGTGTTCCCAGCTTGTCTCCTTGATGACTTTCTGCAGTAATAAGACAAAATGGTACCAAGCATCTGGCTGAAGCACTGCCCCCAAGCAGGACAGACTTGTGCTAATCCTTATAATGTCCCTTTTTTTGGAATAAGCTTGAAAATGTTGGTTTCTTTCTTTCCTTTCTTTCCACTGCAGTTCATGCACCCAAACCAGCCCAGCATAAACTTCTGGCAGAAGGAGGTGGGTTAAAGGAGGCCTGGGCTGAACATAATCTGTACTTAGCAGTGAGGTGTGGAGGCTTGTGTGTCAAACTTTAAATAGGGTTTTAAAAGCCCTTTCTTTAACAGAGCATCTGATTTTTCTCCATAATGAAAGATCATGGTGCAGCCAGCTTTGCCTGCTGAGGGGGAGGCAGACCCTGTGAGCTGCTGCTCACTCCTCCTATCTTCCTGCTTTGGCAAAAGAGGCTTCAGAGACCTGTCCCAACCCAGATAAGGGCAGAAGCAAATTAAGATTTAGGAATTTCTTCTGGATCTTTTCTAGGCAAAAAGAGGTTTTTAATTGCTTTTCAGTTCTGTGGCAGCCAAAGTTCTTTAATTATATTTTACACCATTCTCTGGTGTTGCTCTCTTTTTCTATGTTTAGCTCACTGGGATTTGGGCCTCTTTGAACAGATTAAACATTTATTGTATGTCTTTGTTTTAAAAAATCAAGGTCCTGAGTAATTTAATGTAGATGCTAAATAGCAAATTAATTGTTGAAACAAACCTGCTAAAGACAGTGCTTTAGTCTAGTGCTGCTATATTTAGATTGTCTGATAAATGTAGTATTAAAGGCCTGTTAATTTCATTTTTAATTATTTTTGTTTGTTTTGCTTTGTTTAGCTGGTGAACTGGCTTTATAGTTTTCAGCTGGAGCTCTTTATTTGTTTACTCACTTTCTCAATTTTTAAAATCTATTAAATAGCCTTACAAATACCCAAAAACCTTACAGAGCTCTGCTCTGGCATTGACAGTTTACAGAGATAATTTAGGCACCTGTAAAAAGAAAAAAAGTGTATGTTTGTATAATCCTTAATAAGGTCTTCTGTTTTTTTTTCTCTACAGAGTAATAGCTGGGACCAGCAGCTGTGTAAAAATGGTCTTTCTGTCTTCTGAAGGCTTAAGGTTGGACCCAAATGTGTCAATACTCTACTAAGAGTCCAGGTGGTGGATTATTACTCAAGTCCAGTCACCAGCTTTGTTACAAACCAACCAAACAGGTGAGGAATCACACAGGCATTCATCCTGTCTGCTTGAATATGAATTAAATCTTGGGACTAAATGATTTTATGGATATTTTCATAGATTGAACTGGATTTACTGAGTGCTGCTCTGCTGTGCTGCAATGTTATCAGGAAAGAAACATTTTCAGGAGGTGGGGAGATTTGTCTCTGTATACTGATTTTCTCTATCCCCAAAAATGTGCTGCACCCATGTCCCCTGTGTTTCTTCAGCTCCCAGCAGTGCAAAACAGGAGGTTCATCTGGATTAAAACAAGGCCTTATGATAATAAATAAATTATACAATAAGGGCTTTATCCAGGGGAGAGGGAAAAACCTAAATGTGTGGTCAAATCACCAAATTAGTCAAACTGCTCTAATTAATTCCAAAATTGGTCAAATTAGTTCCACTATTTATTATTAGTGTGTCTGCATGGGAGAGGTTGCTGGTTTTGCTAGTAATTCCCATGAGGAAAGGCCTTGTCATATCCACCTGGGTGCTGCAGGCTCTGGAGGGAGATGCTGGTGCTGCTGGCTTATGGAATGGGCCAGGCCTTGTGTTTTAGCATTAACTGATCATTAATTAAATCATAAGCTGCTGTTCATTAGTCAACAGCTGTGGCTGTACAATTTGTTCCACCTTCTCTCCAGGGCCCTGTTCTCCATGCTTCCTGCTGGATTTTCCTTAAGGACAGCCTGAGTTCAGCATGGCTGCCTGTGATGCTCAATACCCCATAGCAGCTGGAAGAAGTTCCCTAAACTTCTCCCACTCTCTTTGCTTCCTGTTACTTGCTCCAAGGAGGAGCTCAGCTCCCACTGGGACTCTGGGGGTAAATTTGATGCTCCCAGAAGGCTTGGTCACTGCCTCCATGTTTTTACCTGTGTTTCAGTCCCTTGTTACTGCACAGGAGCTGCAGGGAGGATCATCCTGCAGGCTCAGGGTGGCACAGATGGCAGAGATGACCCAGGGATACACTGGCCTGCACTGGGCTGGTTAGGGGGTCATAAATGCTAAGTCATGTGCACTGAAGCCCCTTCAGCAGCAGTCCTGATGGCTCTTCAAGAGGGATGGTTCTGCTGGAGTGGCCTTCCATTTGTTCCTGCCTCTTATGTCTCTCCTCTTCAGCACAGTGGTAGAAATTGCTTCATTATAAACTATTTCACAGCAGCAGATCTCAAAGGTTTCTGAATTAGAAGCAAATGGCACTGCTGATTACATCTTCCCCCCCCCTAGATCTGGATTCTTCAGGAAATGAAACATGTTTCTTGTTGCTTCCCATCCCAGGGGTCTGGGGCAGTAATTACCAGCCTGATGCTGGGCAGAGGTGAGTGTTTCTCTCTGCAGTGCACTCCAGTCCTTAGCTGTTTTAGTCCCTCTGATGTCAGCACCTTTTCTCTGACTCCCAGACTGTCCGTTTCAAGCTTTAAAATGGTAACAAAAAACCTGGCAGTTCAGTGCACTTTTACAGAGGTTTGATGTTACATCTTCCTCTCTAAGACAGCTATTGCCTTGGATGTGAGCCTAGAGTGTACCTTGAGCATCACAGCTCCTTCCTAGACCAGGGCCCTAAGGGTCACCATGAGCAGTGTTCTCATCACTGGTAATGTCTGAGCTCTGAGCAGCCCCATTCCAGCACAGCCTGCTGGCATTACCCATGGAGCTGGTTCCTGCTCTTAATTCCCAACCTCTCCACCTCCCAGCAGTAACTGACACAGGGAGATTTCACTGACTCCTGCACTCTGGATAGATGAGGACAAGTGTGTTTCCCCAGCCCAACAAGGTAGTTTTCTTATATGGAATGATGTTCTATTGGTCTGGCATGATTCCCCATGGGTGGGAACACATGGCATTTTATCCTGTTTTCCACTTGTTTTTATCCTGTTTTCTTAGAGCTGATTATTACATTCTGATAGACCAACAGAAGTGCTGTCCCCTTATTAAGATTTATCACAAATGCCCAGTCTCCCAAGTATTGACAATTAGAAAGTGTTTTCCAAATGGAGAAAATTGTCCAATATGGGAACATCAATAAAGCAACAGCATGATTAACAAAACACCCAATTTGTACAAATAAATCTGAGGCTCTCTGACCTGGATCTCCCCAAGCAGGCAAGCAAATAATAAGGTTAGTCAGAGGACAGATTCATCACCATCATGAAACCAAATTGATTTTTATAGGATCCCACAACTGAAAAAATTCTAGCAGCCTTATCTGGCTGGAGGCCAATGAGGTATGATTGAAGGTATTTGGGAGACTGCAGCTTCCTCATTGTAGCCTGCAAGAATTACTTAGAGCAAGGTCAGTCAATATCTGTCTGTATCTCCTGTTTATATTGCCTATAATTCACCTAATCTCATATGTACATCTTTTAAGAGGTACTTTTTTGTTCTGTGCATGGTGGTAGAGGAACAACAGAAACAAATATCCTTTACTAACAGTTCACATTGGTTCTTGCACTGGAGAAGGGGAAGGGTAACAAGGAGGCCTGTGCTCTCCCCAGGTAAAGCTGATGACTGTATCTAAACATCATGAAAATGTACAATCAGCCTTGCCATTTTGTCTTGTTATTAGCCACTTTCTGTGGTGCTGTACCAGGAACTCTTGGCCTCCACAGAGGTGGGCTGAGGGCATCTTCTCTTAGAATGTGTTACTCTTCCTGAACCTCTGGGTTTCAATGGTGTTTCTGGGTCTCACCACCAATTTCTGACCTTTTAAAGCATTTCAGTGCTGAAGATTTCCTCACTCTTTTCCTGGCACAAAGGAGAAACCTAAAGAAGCATGGCCAGCTGTCTGATCCCAAGCTCTTCCACTCTGGAAAGCAGGGAGGTGATTTATTGTACCAGCTAATTCTCACTGTTGTCTCTGCCTTGTTTTGTTCCTTGCCAAGTGCTAGGAAGCGGGTTGCTATTGTCTTAGGCTTCTGCTTGGAAGTATCAGTTCCATAAATAATTATGTATTAAATCAGACTGTTTTTTTAAAACACTTTGAAGTAT
The DNA here is from genome assembly GCF_000747805.2 of Chaetura pelagica. NCBI lineage: Eukaryota > Metazoa > Chordata > Aves > Apodiformes > Apodidae > Chaetura > Chaetura pelagica. The sequence goes on along the minus strand of NW_009954536.1, from coordinate 69,333 downwards.
TTACAAGCATGACCTAGAGTAAGAATAGTATGGAAATAGACTGGTTGTTTCCCCTTTGAAATTACTAAACCCACATCTAATTACAAAGTGATTAAGACTGTGTCACCAGAATTGTGTCTCTGCTGCACATAGTTTTCAAGCAGTATTAATACTCTGAAATGTAAGACCTTTCATACACAGGAGTGCAAGAGCTGTAAGGTTAGACTCCCTGTGCAGTCTGGATTTTATGCTGAACTCCAAGTTGCCTTGCAGTGAGGGACAGCACTGCATAAAACATCAAAGCCATTCTGTGTGCTGCATGGAAAATAAACCCACCTGCTTAAAAAAAGCAAAAGCAATGATGGAAGATATTGTTTGGTTGTCTGCTTCTACAAGTTTTCCTGGTCTTTTTAAAATAATGATTTATTTATAAGTTGTAGGATTAATGCCTGAGCTGCTTTAAAAGGAGGACCTAGGGACACACCAATGTTAACAATCATGTTTTTATTTTCATAGTGTTCTATTTCAGTTATTAAAAGCTCTTGCACTCAATGATAACAGTTACCCAGATGAAAAGATGATTGAATATATTTAATAGAGCCTTGATTTTAAAATACTTGCTTTGAATGGCAATGTGCAAAGTTAAATAAATGATGGTTGAGCCAGATTAAATGGAACAGAATTCTAATCTACCTCACATAATATAGAAGATATTAATATAATTCTAAAATACCTATGGTTGAACCCTATGAATGTCATAGTCAAGGAGAACATGACTGCCACTAGAAGTGTTATGTTCAGGGTCTGGGCACAGTTTTAGGCAGAGCAGGAGTCCCTGAGCAAGCTGAATACCTGAACATATCTACAAGGAAGAGAACATCATTGCTCTGACTCAGAGGGGTGGGTTAGTTTTGGATTAAGACTCAGGTCTTGTTGGGTTCATCTGGGCATTTGCTCTGCCTTCCTGTCCCCAGGGCACTCTGAAGTAAAGGAGTCATATCCCTTGCTATGGACAGTTTTGGAAGAGATTTCTGCAGAAATCCTCAACTTGTCTTTTTAAAACCCTTCAGGTGTGGAGAGAGCAGCTGGGACAAGGTTGTGTTACCCTACTACCCATTGATGCAAAAGCTCTCAGTATCATTTTGGCAATGATGCAAGGTTAGTGAACTGGCAGTGCTTCCAAACTATTTGAAAGAGACACATCAAGGTCATTTAGGGATTTAAAAATCCAATTACTGTTAGTTAAGCTTTCCTGCGTGTGTACGGGCCCAGTCAAGGAAGGAAACCTGTTGGCCACTGATCTCCTCCAACAAAGCCATCTGCAGTCCTGGCTGAAATTATGTGCTTTCATCTCAAGGAGATACTTTCCCTCTCTCTGCCAGGAGGTACTGTAGAAAACCAGGCAATGTCTTGATATTAAATGTATCTTTTCTAGTGTCATTGTGACCAGTGCTTAGTAGGTACAAATTAAAACAGTGGGATCTAACATGGGGTTAGAAGCTGTTCCTGTTATGTGACAACCCAGAAGAAAGTAGTATCAAAATAATTTTAAAAGTCACAAGTCTGCCCTGATTTGATGATGCACTGTTAAACACCACAAAGCCACTGATATATTGAGTGCAGTTACTTCCCAAAGTTTTTCAACAGCAGACCCCAAAGGAGCAGGCAGTTAGGAGTCAAGCCAGAAATGCCAGGGATAGAGGGTTTAAAAAGAGACTGATATTGCAAAGCAATATGCTTGGTGTGATCTGAGCCCCTGGGAAAGGCCACAGCTTTATGAATTTGGAGCTGTGTTTGTCCAGGATGTGGAGATGCAGCTCAGAGGAGCCCTGTGTCTTCACCCTGACCCCACAGACTCTCCATGCGCTGCTCTTGCAGGAGCATCACCAGCTTGGCTTGATCTGGAGATACTGCTGGACAAACACTTTCAAGAAGCTTAGACTTCTTTAGCACTTCCATTTTCACTGATTTTAATCACAAAGGGAAAGATACCCTACTTGTTCTCCCCCTGGAGACAGCTTTTCTCCCAGGCAAAACAGGGGCATACATGTTGGCACCCAGTTGGGGCTGGTTTTTTCAGGCCACCTTTTTAAGCATTCAGTTCAGAGCCATATTGCTTTTGCATTGAGTCGTCTGGATCAAGAAAAGGGCTGTTTTCAGCCACCAGACTAGGATGATAAACAAGTCCCATCAGATATTTTTCAGGGTCATGGGTTAATAAGACTATAAATCTAAGGGTCATTTCTCTGCAAACCACAATGAAGTCATAGTCTTGGGGATCAAATGTCACCTTTATTGTTCCAACATTATTTATCTGAGAGGAGCAGTTACAGTTAATTTGTGAATTGTGCAAAAACATGAACTCATGCATAACAAACTTAATGGAGCTTGTTTACATCTTCTTCTTGTGCATAATTAGGAAAACATATGATCCAAGTTGTTCTCCTCATTTAGAGCCCTGTTTTGGCTGGTCGACATAGCAGAGTTGGCGTTGCCAAGGGCTATGCTGGGTAATGTTTTCTGATGGATTTAGTGTGTGAGATCTGTGTGCAGCAGTAGGAGCTGTAAATTTATGACATAAAGATCAAGGCTTATCATAAACAGTAATATCTGCTGGAAATGAAAGCTGCAGCTCCAGCAGTGGCATCTCCTCCACGCCATGCACATGTGAGTGTTATCAGCTGTGCCTCATGTACAGATCTAACACTGGCTGATTATATCATGTCCTTGAGATTCTGCCTTCTCCTTGAATATGCAGAGTGAATAGTTTTAGTTCAATTAGGTGCTGCTGGCTGGACAACCATTATTAGCATTAATGCATGTCTATACTAAATATGATTGTTGAACTCTTTCATGTCTTTGATTACTGACACATACTGGAAATTGGTCTCTTGGGTTGTTTTGTATGTTTTCCTACTTTGGCATTGTTTTACAGCATCCAGCTAAATTGAAAACAGCAGTAGATGTTATTTAACATCTTTCTACACACTTCATAGGAAAGCCAGCATTGTTTGTATCACTGTAGTAATAATACTAGTTCTGAGGCAGATCAAGTGTTTGTTGCCAGTTAGGGTTTGGTGAACTTTTACCTTTTTTTAAAATGCTTTCAAGCCAATTCTGACTCATGCAGATGCAATAAGCTTCTGAGATATTGTTTCTGCAGCCTGCTCCAATGGGAGACTTATTTGCAGATAGATGTCAATGAGTTACCTCTCCCCTATTCACTATTCATTATGTTGCTAATTATGTTGTTTGCTCCCTTCTTGCATTTATGAAGCTCTTTTAACAGCAAAAATCAGCAGGATTGAATAACCCAAATGGATGGGCTCTCCCAGAGACCCCCACTGTACCCACTGCCCTCTCCATGGCCATCCCTGGTGTAGGTGCTGCCCTCCCACCCCTCCTTCTACCTCCATGTCTCCCAGGGCAGAACTGTCCCTCTCCTGCCTTCCTTTCCTTGCCTCCTTTGCTTGGACAAGAGCTGGAAGCTGCCCCCCCTGAGTACCTGGTGCAGAGCCCCTGCCTCTCCCCAGGGTTTTGGCTCCATTTTGGCTTGCTGCAGGTTTATTGTCTTGTGATTTCCCTGGAGTAAAGTGGAGGAAGGAGAAGGAGGTTTGGGCAACACATATTTGTCTGTTGTTGAAAGTGGTGCTGGAAGTGGAAAAATCTGGCAGCAAGAGCTTACACAGACTAAATGAGGAGAGATTGTAGCTGAAAGGAGGGAAAAGATCAAACTTTACAGCATTGGGGTGACCCTGATCAAACCCACTCAGACGAGTGGCTACAGCCACTCCCCCTCCCTGGAGCCCCTGGGCATCTTGCATGCTCCAGGAAGAGCTTGAATTGGAATTGGAAACACTGGGTCACTGCTGCTCTGGCTCTTCCTCATCACCTCATCTGGTAACATTTCATTTTAGCTGCTTTTTGGGATATACTTCAGCAGCCTTTGCATGAGAGCACCTCTTACCCATAAGGCAAGCAACTGTGCTTCTCCCTGACACCCCTTTGTGTTTTCACCCAGCTGCAAGATCTTTCTCCTTTGACTTTCATGCTGGCATCTTCAAATAATGACTGCTCATTAGTACAGTGGAGCTAGGCTTTAATTTTCAAAATCAAAAGCCTTCTGTAGCTCTGCAATGTGTGTGATCTGTCCAGAAGGTGTATCTGAGCTGCAGAGAACAGGTCTGCCCTGCACACAGCAGTGTCCCACGTGTATAGGCAGAGAAATTGTTTATCATGTCTTTCCTATAAACGAGGTTCTTGTGAATAGCTGAGGAGCCCAGCACAGACCCTTTGTGGTCCTGGAGTCTCATCTGAAACCTTTCACTGTGGGTTCTTTCTGGTCCCACTGAGCCTTAGTGGTGCCATGCTGTAGTATCTGCAGCACAAAGTGCTCCTGTGCTGCAGCTTTGCTGCAGGTACTGCTGGAGCAGAAATCCTAACCCTCTAGATGGTCTCTGTGGCACAGCCTGGGGTTTTGGTTCCTTATTAGTTTCTAAAAAAATAAAAAAGAACATTTTTCCTTGGTATTTCAGATACAGGGCCAAGATTTTGCCAGTCAGGGGTAGTTCACTTAGGGATGCTCTGACATTGTTGCTGCTCATGGGGGTGGAATTTTGCTGTGTTGATTCTTTACTCCAAGGTGTGGTGAACCTTGTCGTGGATCATCTGCTCTTGGCACGTCTCTGGGACCTGTAACATGTGGTTCTGCTGTGGGGCTGTTCCACTGCAGGCACTCCTGTGTCTCCACCAGCTCTGATTCCCCTGGTAGCATTGTGGTTCCCAGTGATGACCCTGGAGCCAGCAGGCAAGTGTCCTGGAGCAGGAACATGCCATGTGTATGCTGTAGACACTGTGGGATTTTCATTCACACCTCAGGTGAGGATGAGATTTGCCCTCAGCATGGGTACATGGATAGTATTCATTTGTATCAATACCCTGCTCCTTCCTGAAACTGCCTGGGTTCAACCCTGCCTGGTATTTCAGGAGCTGCCAGCCTGTTTCTTTGTGGCTGTTTATGGCTTCCAATGCTTTTCCTTTTATTGCATACTTCAGATTCAATAAAAGAGAAATGAAGGGGCCATTAAAGGAAACTGCTCTTCCCTGGCATCTACCTACTGTGGGATGCTTCTAGAATTGCTCCTGAGTGAACTCTGCTTATACCCCTGCACCATTCACCCCGAGAACTTCCTCATCATACTCTTTTCTTGCTGGTACCCCTTCTCTGTGGCTGGTTACCCTTTTGTTTGGCTGGTTTCCCACCCCTCCAGCCTGCTGTGCCATGCTCTGGGGACTTGTTTGCAAAAATCAAAGCTACAGAAGCCTGTGGCTGGGGGCTGTGCTGCAGGCAAAGCACAGCCAGTGCTTGGGGTACTTCAGCATTGTTTCTGAGCCAGTCCAGCTGGTCTCAGCCCTTGCTGAAAAGCTTGGCAAGTTGCTCCTCATTCCTTACCATGTTGCTGCTAAAGACTTGATACTTTAGGAAGCAAAGATTGAGGATGCAGCTCCAAGATCCTCTTTATGGCTTCAGAATTCAGCTCCTTCTAAATGTGTGGATGATGAGCCAGCCCTGCAGCATGTCCTGCTGGTCCAGCATAGGTCTGGGAATCTGGGGGAGAAAAATAGTGTGAAAGCATGTGATTCAAACTGGTTTAACCCATAGGCACATGCAGCATTTCTTGGAGCACAGATTTTCTGCATTCAGGTGTTAAGGAAATTCTGAACTGAGCCTGGTCACCTGTCAGGGGGATGCAAAAGGCACAGTCCCAGCAGAAGGGTCCTTCCCCTGCCAGTCCTCAGGAGTCTGCTCCAAAGGCATTAAAGAAAAGCAGCTGGGGACTTACTTGCAGGCAAAGTGCCATCTCTTCCCTTGGCTTTGGTCCTGGAAACAACTGAGCACTTTGGAGATTTCCAAAACAACTGCAGTGGGGTGTGGCCATGGTCTGGGGAGGCCTCTCAGACAGGAGCAAAAAAAAGGGTCCTCTCAGCATCAGCAGACATGCATCCCTCTTTTTCTTTTCAGCACTGATGCAGGAGGCATTAAATTGTGAGACTGCTATTGATTTTTCAATTACAGCTCTTGCCTTGCAACTTCTGCCATCTGCTAGGGGTGAAAATACCTTGAAGGCTTTTTTATTTTAAATCCTAGTTTATAACCAGTAAAATATTAAAGGAGGGCAAGCTAACCTTGTCATACAAATGTGATACTAGTTTTCTGATTGTTTTCTTTATAGTAAGTTTACAAGCTTGGCTGATTATGGTAAAAGGATTATAGGAGAGACTCTCCCACCTTGCAAATCTTTCCTTCTTTGAAAAGAACATGAAGAATTTATAATCTTCAGCAGCATAATTTGTATTCAGCACTGGACTGGTATAGAACAGGCTGATTTAAATATAACTAAATACAAGGTGAAGTACAAGACAAAATAAATGTAGGTGGTGTTGGAAAGACAGTTAAGTGTTTGCTTGAGTTACAGAGGAGAATTTATAATTTACAGTTGCCAGATGCTTTGGTGTATGCAGTGGCCCAGGGTTGCTGACCTGGGGGGTGGGTGGCTGGTATCAGCTCAGTTAGAGCCAAAAAACATCAGCTGCTTTCTGTTGTCCATGCTGCAGAGGCAAGAGGTGGCCACGCAGCTCTTAGCACCATTGCTGCTCTCACAGCATCATCCTGCACCTCCTCCAGCTGCCCCAGGTGCAACAGCTTCATCCTTGGCTTTTCCTTTGCCCAGATATCACTGTCCCCATGTGTTGCTTTTCTTTTCAGTCTTGCAAAGTCTTATAAAGACTTACAGAATCAGGGAATGGTGAAGGTTGGAAGGGACCTTAAAGATCATCAGGTCCCAACCTCCCTGCTATCAGCAGGGACACCTCCCACCAGCCCAGGCTGCACAAGCCTCATCCAACCTGCCCTTGAACACTTCCAGGGAGGGGCTTCCACAACCTCCCTGGGCAACCTGTTCCAGTGCCTTCCTACCCTTGTGGTGAAGAATTTCTTCCTGATGTCCAATCTAAATTTCCCCTCTTTCAGTTTAAAACCATTATCCCTTGTCTTATCACTGCCCTCTCTGGTGAAAAGCCCCTCCCCAGCTTTCCTGTAGCCCCTTCAGACACTGGAAGTCGCTCTGAGGTCTTCATAGCAGAGCTGTTCCAGCCCTTGGATCATCATTGTGCCTGGATTTGTGCCTGAGGTTTTGCTGACCCATGTGCAGGACCTTACACTTGGCCTTGTTGAACTTCATGGGGCTGGCATGGGCTCTCAAGCCTGTCAGGGTCCCTCTGGATGGCATCCCTTCTCTCTAGGGTGCCAGCTACTCCACACAGCTTGGTATCATCAGCAAACTTGCTGAGGAGGAAAACAACTATACTGGGAGGAAAAGCTTTCTTTGTGCTAGAGCTCAGAACTGCCAATGGAGACTTAATTTGTCTTGTACAATTTGCAGCTCTCTCTTGTCTCTGAGCTCCAGGCGTGACCCCATCAATACTCTTGGTGGGTGGAATTGGCAGTGATCTTGTGTAGGCAAGGAAATCTGTCTGCAAGCTTGTCATGAGGAGACTGCTTTAATATTGCTCCAGGTGAGCTCATGGGAGAGAAAGAGCTTGCAAGGTGTGTAAAAACCCACGTGTGTCTGGAGGCTGCAAGGACAGGGCTGACCAGGCAGCTGTGGGGGCTCAGAGCAGACCCCTCCCAGGGTGCTCATACACCCAGTGGGCTGCCTTTCCCTGGGGCTGCCTTTCCCTGGGAAGGGACTTCCCTTCCAAAATTTGCCTTTCTGTTTAACCACGTTTCAGGCCAGCCCAGGGTTGTGGTGGGAACAGCAAAACCTGACATTTTCTGGTAATTGCAGAGCAGCAGCCCTGGGCTGCAGGGATGTATTTGGCTCTCCAGCATTTTCTGCACAACCCTGCAATCTGTAGGTATATTTTTTGGAAAGAAAGAAAGAAAGAAAGAAAGAAAGAAAGAAAGAAAGAAAGAAAGAAAGAAAGAAAGAAAGAAAGAAAGAAAGAAAGAAAGAAAGAAAGAAAGAAAGAAAGAAAGAAAGAAAGAAAGAAAGAAAGAAAGAAAGAAAGAAAGAAAGAAAGAAAGAAAGAAAGAAAGAAAGAAAGAAAGAAAGAAAGAAAGAAAGAAAGAAAGAAAGAAAGAAAGAAAGAAAGAAAGAAAGAAACTTAATTTTTTGGCATCTGTCTCTGTTCTTTATAGAAAAGTAACAAAGGGAGAAGTTATTTCTTCTTTCCCCCCCCCCTTTTTTTTTTTTCTGTTCTAACTGCTCAACACAGCTCTCCTAGGTTGTGTGTGTTGATAGCAGGCATGTTTTTTTGTGAATAAAGGGGATTATTGATTGTTTCTTTTCAGTTAGGTCTATCCATGATGTGTGTGAACACAAGGCTCTTGTTGATCCCTCTGCTGGTATTCAGGAAGTCTCCCATAATTGAAGTATTTTTGTGGGGTTGGTTTGGTTGGTTGATTTTGACTTTTTTGTTTGGTTGGTTTGGTTTGTGTTTGTGTTTCTTTTTTAATTCTGAGGGCTGACAGCAACAGTATCTCCCAAGGAACTGTCAATGCATTGTTAGAAGCCACACTACCATAACATGATTTCTCTTGTGACATACTCTAGAGCATCAGACAAAGCTTTCTAAGCACCAACAAACATCAGCAAAGTTTCTTTCACAGGGCTCCTTGTGTCTCTTTGGGATGCATTGCAGTTGCCAATAGAGAAATTAGAGAGAATTTGTGGATATTAAGAAAAGACTGAATAACAGGGCTGTCAAGGAAGGCAGAAAGCCATCTTATCCTGTGCTTACTCCAAAGCAGGAACCACTTCCATGAAGATTCTGCCTGCCCTGATCTCAGGGAGCCTGTCTCAGGAACCTCAATGGATCAGTTTTCAGATGTCACAACCACCAACCCTGTGGTCCTGTCAAATCCTCCTTCCTTCTTTGGGGAACAGGCATCAAGCAATGTTCATCCTTGTCAGCTTCCTCAAGGTCTGTCACACTGACATTTAATTTGCTTTTTCTTTGCTTTCTTTATTTTGGTGAAGTTTGCTTGAAATCAGATTTCATCCCAGTGCTTCTCTCAGGGTGATGCCAAGCTCATTTGGGACTAACTCTTGAATTCATGTGCACAGAATCCCTGCTCATGTTATCTCCCTGCCTTGCACTGAAGTGGTTACGTTTCAAGCTGAGGCTTCTGTGGGTTAACTGTGAAAACCCCCAACATTTTCCATAGCCTGTGTACACTGAAGGAATTTCTGCTTTCATTCCTTCCCTTTCATCACCTCCCACTCATCTTAAAAGCCACCAGTGGTGGCTGTGCTGCTGCTCAGGGCAGGGTTTGTGGCTGCCACCCTGGCACTCCTGCACTTCATGAGGTCCACATGTGAAAAGCCACAGAGTAATCCCAAATGGCTCCATTCTTGGGCTGTCTGCAGCTTCAGAGAAGCAAGGAAACCTGAGGTGCTAACCCCTTGGGACAAGAGGATTCAGACATGCCTCAGCAGCTTCAGAATGCAGACTGTTCTATCACAGGATAAAATTAGACTCTGACCTTGAAACCTATCTGTGGCAGAGCAGGAGCTGGAGCCTTGAAGCCACCCACATCCCATGTAATTATCCGGAAATTATGCACTTTGAAAATCCCTCTCTTTCATTCTGACTAGTTTAAACCTTTTCTTATGGCACAAAGTACTCGTACTTTCTTTTCCAAACTTTGTCTCCCTCCTCTCTCCACTGTGCACCACACTTAGAACATTTTCTCCTGGAGCATCTTTACCAGCAAAGATCCTTTTTATCATGAAGGCAGCAGCCTGAGAGAGCCCTGCTCTTCTCCAGAGTCACTGCAGCCCATGTATTTATCTCCCAGTCTCAGCTCCCCTTGGCAGTCCAGGCAGGGAGGAAAAAAAAAAGAAAAACAAAACAAAACCAAGACACAAGCAAGCCTGGAGTCTTGTCTGTGGAGAAGCATTATTAGCTGCTCAAAGAGCAAGCAAGCAAAGATGCACACAAAGAAAGCCTGTCTCTCCTTTTTGACCTCTACCAGGTTGGATGAGGCTTGTGCAGCCTGGTCTGGTGTGAGGTGTCCCTGTTCATGGCAGGGAGGTTGGAACCTGATGATCTTTAAAGTCCCTTCCAACCTTAACCATTCTGTGATTCTATGAAGAACGTGTTGCTAACAAGCACTTATAGTAATACAAAGTATTTTTACAGTTGCTGGAGGTGGGGGCTCAGACTCACTCACGGACCTCAGGATTACAGCAAAAGAGACTCGAATGAGGTTAGGAAATGTTTGTTCTTGCAGGGAAATGATTAAAATAATCTCACCATACATAATACATAATGAGAATGCTGGTACCCTCCTGTGACAGCTGAGAAATCATTTAATAATGAAACACTTCACCTCTGACAAAGATGAGTCTTTTGAATTACTAGGTCTTGGAAGAAATAATTTCTGGTTTGATTGGGAAGGTCTGATTTATACCCAGATAAACTCTGGGCCAGACTGAAAATGTATCTTTGCTTGCTGGGAATATTTATACTGTCCTGGACACAAATGTGGGGGAGGGAATGGCTTCTGGGTCTGTGCTTGAAAGTGTTTCTGGTGTCTCTTGTCATGCTCAAGAGCTGGGAGAGACTTTGGAATGTTTGTTAGAGGATACATCTTCACTCCCACTTTCTCTCTGTCTTGGTCTCATGATCTCATCTTGTCTGTTCTCCTTTCTTTCATTAGCACTTCATATCATTTGACACTTCATCAAGATGATGCCCTGTTTACTGTATGCAAATAATTCCTGAATTATGCATGAATAATGATGAATGTGCCTGCGGGTTTCCTGAGCTGGCACGTTGCCAGGTAAAATTAGCTTCACTTGAGTGTGAGGGCAAAAACATGTCGAGGTGGTCAAGTTAAAATTGAAAGAAGAGCTCACCTTGAAGGGAACACAAAGTATCAAGCTGCTGCTAGACAAGAGCAAAGTGCAGCTGGAGCCTGGTAGATGCAGCAATGGTCTGAGGATTTGGAGGGGCAATGGGTTGCAATGGGACACGGTCTTTTCCCATGGTAACAGCTCTTCTAGTTGAAAGGGAACTTCCAGACATCTCTGCTCCTTGCTCCATCCAGCAAGTGACAGGAATCATGAAATGAATCCAAGCAACATCCTCACCTATGGCCAAAGTTGAAGGAGAGGGTCCCGTATGAGTGAATCATGAGTGCTTCCTCTTGCCTCCCTGCTTTCTAACCAGACTCCTGTATGGGATTCAGGACAGGGACCATCTTTTGGCTGCATGCACATGGTCATCACATGTAAATGAGCTGTGAATGTTAGTGGGGTTGATTAAAACTGTTGTGTTTCAGCGGTGTCTTCTCAACTTCCTGCTTTAAATCCTTTCCTTGCTCCCTGCCTGGGGAGGGCCTGAGGGATGCTGACCAGTGGTGGCCCTTTCCATAGCACTGAACTGTATGGATTTCTAGGCAGGTGGCCTGATCCCTCTTCCTCACCTTGCAGCTCCACAGACACTGCACAGGGCTGGTGCCATATGTCATTACCACCCTCTATGATTATTCACCACTTCGCTGACCGTTTCCCAGCTAGAACCCTTTTGGTTCTGAATCAGAAAGTGATGATGGGGTCTGTGATCACATTGCCTTTTCTGCTCACCTTTTCCCCTCTGCAGTTTATCCTTGACTCTTTAGAGCCCCTGTGGCTGAGGCTGTTGTGGCTGCAGCAGGTCTGTGGGCTCAGGAGGGCACACACCTGGTCCTGGCTCACCCACCATCGCCACCTCCCTTCTCACCCATTTGTGATTCATGTCTGGGTGCTGCTGGGCCCAGAGTGATAACCTTGTCTCTTGATGTGTGTGATTATTTCATTAACAGAAATTCAGGTTGATCCTCTGGGTGCAGACGTGTGTAATCTTCTGGATGGGAATTTCAACTGGAGAAATACAAACATCTGGCACTGGGTACAACTCACAAAGCTTAAAGAGTCCCAAGAGGGAGAAAGTAGATCAATAAAAAAGGGAATTTCTGGTCCCCCCATCAGAGAATGGAGGAAATGGGCAGGTTGTGAGCAGCCTCTTCCACTGCTATCCATGGGCACAGCTTGCTGCTGGGCTGTGTTTTCACCTGCAGACTGGCTGCCCCTCCCTGCCAAAACAAAAGGATGTTTAATTGGCATGAAAATTAGCCAGCAACATCCTACATCATCTTTCCTCTTCCTCAGAGGGTGAATGGGGATCTGAGTTTTGCAGAGATCTGAGATATTTTTTTTCCCCAAAATATTCAGCCTACTTTCCTCTTTCTCTGTCCTTTTATATTTTCCCTGTTTTTCGTCTGCTTTCCATGTTTTTCTTATCGTGACAATGTTGGTAGAAGATAAATGCTGCAGCCAGAAATGCTGCTCTAATAAAGCTGCAGTTAAAATAGCAAAGAGAATGCAAATTAAATACCACAATAATTTAGAAGCTGTAGTTTCTGTTAAATATAAGTACTTTCTACCTCAGCTTTAGAATGTGGGTGGATTCTATTAAGTGTAATTATTTTCCTAGAGGTTTGCAGGGTAAAGGTGTCTCACAAGTGCACAGATTGCAAATGAGGGTGATTTCTTTTTAAAACAGCACAGAAAGGCACAGTTGTTAAATACATGGATGATAAAGACATTGTTATTGACTCAACCTCTCTTTCAAGTCTGCATTTGTCTGATGTTGCTGTTCTCCAGAGCTCCCAGAATGAATATTTCAGAAATATTAATTATATATTTATGAATATAAACACTAGTGAAGTTTGCTCCTCAGTGCATTGGAAGGAACTTTCCTTTTGGCTTCAGTCAGAGCTGGATTGAGCACTCATAGAGCTGGGCTTTTGAGCTTTGTTGGACTTCAGTGCTGAAATCCAGCTCTCTGTTCAGCTGCTGCCTGTCTCCAGCAGCACTGCCTGGCTCTAGACACTATGGTTTTCAGTATTCACAGTTTGCACCTGGACATGGGAATGCTGTGCCCAAGTCTTGGCCAACAGAAGACATCTGCTTTCCTTCCAGATCTTTGAAGGCAGCTCCCATGTGGCACTCATGGAAATCATCCTGTGGCAACCTGCTCTGCCCAGCTACCATGCTTGAAATGGAGTCCAGCACTCAAACCCTTCCAGAGATCTGGCAACCATCTTCCCAGGTAATTCTAACTCTCCAGGAAAACTTGCCATCCTGTTATCTCTGCTTAGCCAGTAAATAAATGCCACTGCTTTATAGGAATGCTGAGCAAAGCTGACTTCTTGCAGTTCTGTGAGCACAGCTGAAGGTTGGCTGTAGTACACCCCAGTCATGTGCTGCCTTCCAGTTGGTTGTTGGCTCCTCTTGAGCCATCCTTTCTTGGTGACTTCACCTGTTGGTGTATTTGTCTGGAGCACTGGCAGGGTGTAGACCTGGCTTTGCTCTAAAGTTCCTGTAGTTCTTACCTGCCAGAGGATCTGAACTGTATTTTCCATTTCATTTGTGCTGAATTTTCCTTCTGAGAAAAAAAATAAATAAATGAAAGACTTGGAGCCAGGAGGTGGCTGAGGGAATATCCTTGCCTTTCCCACTGCCTACATCACTGAGCTGTGTGTGCTGCTTGCATGAAAATATGTTATGTCCAGGATCCTAGTGTTTGTCCATGTGATGCTTATGGAGTGCTCCAGTGGCATGGATGGCCACACTCCAGAAATGACCATGCTGAGCTGGAGGTTGCTGCCAGGCCTCTTGTTTTGCTGCCAGGCCTCTCTGTCTGCAGGCATTTGGTGCAGTGTGGGAAGGCACAGCATCCCCTGCCTGGGAGCAGCAGCACAACATGGATCAAGGGACACCACAGCATGACATTTTCCATAGGGAATCATCTCTGGTCAGAATTATCTGTGAAAAAAAATACACCACACTGGGTGGTGCAATTAAATTATGGATGATGCAGAGAGAAAGAGAAAACTAAAAAGTCCCTGTACCACCTTCTGTCCATCTGCTCTGCTGGTCAGCAACATGTGCTGAAAATACTGAGAGTCCCTTATCCATGGGGGGCTTGGGGGCATAAGGAGTTAAAAATCTGTGCTGGTTGTCTGACCAGAGATACCTGGTGGTGCCTGAGTTTGGGAAGGTCTCCTGAGTACCTGAAAAAATGGCAGCTGTGTCTGAGACCAGGACCCAGCTCCAGCAGAAAATGTGAATTAGGTTTTTTGAAACATCCCTAGTGCAGTATGGAGAACTGGCATCCCTGGGTGCTTTCCCGTTTATGTTTACATGAAGTACAGCAACTCTGCTGAAGTCTAGTCTGAGATAAACATGGGCATGTGAGAAGAAAATTAGCTTTCACATTATTCCATTTCATGAAAGCAAAATAATAACAAAGCCTGGGGATATTTTTCACTGTTTTAGGGTGAAAATAGAGTGAGGAAACAGATTCTGGGAACTGTTGGTGCTAAACCTCATCACCTGTGTGTGTCAGGTTTGGAGAGTAGCTGTTAGTAGATCTTTGAAGGTTAATGTAATTGATCTTGTTTTGTTGAATGAATAAATGATTAGTTCCAGAGGGATTAGTTATAATCCAGAAGTTAACGCATCATTTCATCCTTGATGGTGTTTGTCCAACTCTTTCATATAACCTTTCAGGCAAGCAGCCCTGCTAGCTCAGCACTTTTTATGGAGGGGTTTCTTCCAAATCCAACTATTGTGCTGGCTCTTCACATGAGAGCTAAAGGGAAATAATTTGTTGAGATGCGTTCTGCTATAAAAATGCCAGCTCATTGAAAATGAAGCATTCTGTAGAACTTTTGCCAAGATGTATGACCCGTCCTTGCTGCCTTGCCAGGGGGCATGCTGAGAATCCTGGGTTGCTACACCCACCTCCCTCGGAATCCTGATTTGCATGTGTCCTTTTAGACATCTGTAGCAGTTGTTAAAGGGCAAATTCTGCAAACCTTGTACTGAAAAGTCCCTCTGTGGATTTTGTACATGCACAAACATGGGTTGATGTGTCAGGAATGTGAAACGGGCTGGGAGGAAAGGAAGCTGGGGGGCATCTGAATGTGCCTCTTCTGTAGGATCTGCTGTTGTCTGCTCAGCCTGTGCAATGAAGTTACAAGTAGTAGGACAAGAGCTAATGGGCCTCCTTGAGCATCCTCTGCCTGGCTCTAAAGAAAGTACAGCTGGCAAATACATTCTTTGCTTCATCAACTATGGGGGTTTGTTCCAGGAGCAAACTGTTCCCACTGAGGGGATGAGATGTGCTGCTGGCCTTGGTCCCCACATCTTTTCCATCCCTCCCTGTGCCTGGTGCCTGCTGAAGCCCTTGGTGCAGGCAGGACCTAAATGCCTCCACTGGGGCTCACTGGAGCTGCCTAGGGCTGACTAAATTGAGATTGCAGTCTTGGAATTAATCACTATTTTGACAGGCTGCAAAAAAATATTGCTAGTGGCACCAGGAGCAGAAGGAACCCAAAACAAACAATGCTTGTCTGCCTGGGGGCTTTTCTCTCCCCTGAATTTCATTGTCTGGCAGCAAATGGCAGAGGTGTAAGACCTTCTCAGAAATAGTGTCAGGCACCATTTCCAATGGGAGGCATTAGACAAACTCAAGAAAGGGGCTGCAGGGAGAGGTGAGACCTCTCAGCTGGTTTGCTTATCAAATACACTTCCCATACCTAACAGCTTCCAGGCTTCAGGTGCAGGAATGATTTCAGTGTTCCTGTCAAAGACCAAATGAGCTGAGACTGTAAGCTTCACTGCCTAGACGTGCATATTCAGTGTTTCATAGGATGTAAAATTTTCCTCTTTCTATTTACTTGTGCACATAAGAGATTATATTGAACCTGTTGCATCTGCCAAGATGTGCTCCTTCTGGGGAAGATCCTTGCATATGTGTGAGGATGAGCTGAAGGGAAGGGAGACATTCCCAACCAGTGTTGCTTGTTTCTTATTTTCTTTACAGACATCTAATATTGTTATGCTCACCTTTCTCTTTACTGTTCTGGGCCATCTACCTGAACAAATCTGTACATCTGTGCTGCAGAGAAGTGTGGGAGATACTCTCACTGCTGCAGTTAACATCATGTTATACAGGATTTTCCATAATTAGCTTCTTTCAGCTGTAGTTTTTCCTTGCAGTTTTGTCATCCAAGGGGCATGACAGTCTCCTAATGCTACTGCTAACAGATTTATAAATACCAGTGGCACAAAATCTGATCTATAATTGTGGCTGTAGATCCTTTTCTATGATGTATTGATTTTTATTACTTGGCTTTGAATTAAGACATGGGGAAATAGGTATTACAGGTACTTTTATTGCTGCATGTGAATAAGTAGTGTATTAAAATGGTGTGTTTCCACTTTCTTTGCAAGCATATGGGAAGTTTTCTTTAGATATAAATTTTCCATCACTTGACACATAAGCACAAATGTGGGTGATTTTCAAAGCCCAGCATTTAAAAATCAATATTTTAACATTTTGCTGTTGGTTCTTGAGGAGATTATTCCAGGAAAATGAAAGAAATCAGCCAAAAGTTTAAAATTTCTTCCTGTGAGATGATCAATCTTTCTCAAATAGATTTGTTACCCCTAGATTGCTTAAAGTAATATTGATTTTATGGTAAAAAACCCTCAATTTTTATTAGTTTTTATTTTATTTGGCCTTTGCTCTTGGATCCCTCAATACCATAACAAGGTATACCAAAAAATTATGGTCATATAATAAATAGTCTTCACAATTCAATTAAAAAATCAAGCACCATAACTATTTATCAAGCCTGATAATTACAGATCCTGCCAATTTTGTGTCATAAATCAGAATATAGACTGTCAGTTTAATCTTCTCTGTTTTCAGCTGATGCACCCGTGGCATAACATTATGTTGGTTAGGAGCATTTTCTATAAATGCATCATCTAGCCCAAGAGCTTCAGTAAGTCCAGGCTGCATTTGTATGCCTTATTGCCCTCAGCAGTGGATTTTCCCTGCTCTTTGCTGGTATCTCCCTGTGCTGACCCATGTGTGGTGGCAGGTGATGCTGGGCATGGTGCTGTGTGGCTGCTTGGGTCCCCAGTCCAACATCTTTTGGATGCCTTTTGGCTCTTGCCACACGACAGTGACATTTTCTGGATGGGAATGTGTTGTTTAGTCTTATGGAAAGCCACTGGTGCCTGTTGGCATGTTGATATTTCAATGCTGTAAAGCTCTTCCTGTCATGGTGGTGGACAAATGGATGAGTTCATTTCCTGGTGTCCATGGGAAGGTCAGCTGCCTCTGCCCAGCTGGGGAGAGGTTTTGCAGCACCTCCAAGAGGAAGAGCTGGAGTGCCCTGTTGTTTTGTTGCAGTTTCTGTCTTGTGTAGACACCAAGATGGTTTAGGCTTCCCTGAATTTTATTCTGGGAGAGAAATAAACTGCAGGCAGATGGGGACCTGAAGCACAGCATGAGCTAATTGCATGAACTGGGCCAGGCCAAAGAAATGCAACCAGTGCTCTGGTCCTCCTGGTAATGATGAGGTGAACTGTACATTTTGGATGGGTGGGTAAGAGATGCTCCATAGTACCCTGATCACCAGAAGAATCTGTAGGTAAAACACTAAACATGCAGGGAATTGAAATTCAGTTCAAGCAAGGCAGATTGTTTAGACTTTAATCATGGATAAATCTTTTTAGTTAGGTAATTGTTCTACCAGCTGATAATTTGAATTGTATTAAAGAACAACACACCAACACAACTTCAATGAGAAGCAGCAAAGGAGATTATTTTGCATTCCTTTTTGTTAGTTTTTTTGTACATTATCCTGTCAGTTCTTCTGTTTTATAATTAATTTAGTTGCACTGCAGCCATTTTTCCCTCCAGACCCTG
>NW_009954536.1:42904-51487 GCF_000747805.2 Chaetura pelagica | reverse complement strand
ATTTCCTGCCACTGTGACATTATGGCTTGAGAAGCCTGGACTCATCACAAAGGTTGAGGTCTCTAATTTTTCTGGGCTCAGGAGATGTTGTTGCACTTCCAGCTGTGCAGTGGGAATTGGGGCAAATTTCCTAGCAAGGACTTTCCTGAGTTTTTCATTTGTATAATTTTAGGATGAGGGGTCTGTGTTTCTCACAGGCTTTGCTCTACTAAAAGCCAAGTTGCTTGATGGTTTCAAAGTCTGTGAATTAAAACCATATACTCTTTTTTTCAGTTGGAAATGAATTTAACCTGTGATTTGGTGCTTTGTTTTCTTCCCTGTATAACATTGCTGTGTGCTGGGACACAGAGCATTCCAAGTATAATGGCTTTTGTGTGGTCCTTTTGGAGGAGATAAGCCATTGCAGGGGGCTGTGTCTCCCCAAATGCTCTTCAGTGGGTGGCAGTGACCTTGACCCCTGCTGGGCTGGAGGAGCTCAGATGCTTGTGGCAGCTGCAGGAATTACTGTTTCCAGCCAGTTCCCTGCAGCTCCCTGGGCTGATGCTACAGTGAGAAAATCTGTGCACACTGCAAGTCATCAGATGTACCAAGTTCTTCATGTTACCAGGGAAACATCCAGTTTTAGACAGAGCTCTAAATGTGTTTTTTGTTCTGTTTGCTCAGTCCCACCTCCCTTGTGGAAGGCCAGTCTGACTGCTGGTGTTGGGAACTGGGATTGCTGCGAAATCGGAGAGGGAAAACTGGCTTGGAGACATTGGTAAAGGAGAAATGTACAAAGGAAATGGAAAATTAAGCAGGAAAAAGGAATGCATGTTGTTTAGTGGATTGATGTGTTTTTTCCATCTGAAGGCTGGAGGGCTTGGCTTTGCTTTGGGTACTTTGGGAATTTCCCGTGTAGGGGCCAAAAATCATAGAATGATAGAATGGTTTGGGTTGGAAGCAACCTTAAAGATCTTCAAGATTTAACCCCCCTGCATGGGCAGGGACACCTCCCACTAGATGGTGATTTCCCAGGAAGGGGATTGAAGTGACTCAGAGAGCCTCCAACTCTCCCCTGGGAGAGTCCATGAGATGAGATTGGTAAGGTCCAGGAGACGCTGAGCACCAGGGCTAAGGACCAGTGGTCTGGGACGTGCATTTCTGTGTGGCTCTGTCCCCATGCTGGGGCTCCACCTGCTCTGGGACATTAACACTGGCTTCACATCCAACTGGCAACTGGGTCCTGCTGCCAATGAAGCCAAGGGCACAGCAGAAACTGAACTCAGGAGCAGGCAGACTGAGCCAAAATTTGCTGCTGTTACGTCTCATTTACATGGAAGTTAATTACCTATACCTTCAGGTTCACTTATCTTTATGGAGATGGGCATTAAGTCCAGCTCTCCCCTGCTAGTATCCAAGTCTTTTTTGGGCTGCTTTCCAAAGGCTCTGTAGCAAGACCCATATCAGGTGGGCTTTTTTCTCATCTCTGCAAATAACGTCTTGGTTGGTGACACTCACATATTTCTCCCTGCTCCATTATTCAGCCCGTAAAGGAAAATTGCTAAGAACATAGTAGTGAGGTGGAAAATCTGCTTGGACTGCTAGTACATCTGCCAGATCTTAAACTTATAAATGGTTTTTTGAACATATCCCAAAACAGGATTTCCAAAGGAGATGTTCTATCTGAGTGTATGATCCTGAGAAACCTTGTCCAACTCTGAATTTGGCCCTCCTTTGAGCAGGGGATGGACTGGAGAACTCTAGAATCACTTTCCAGTCTAAGTTATTAATAGAATCTATTTATAATACTGCAGAGCACTTGTTTAAATGGAAGTCTAAAAATCCAGGTTCTGGTTACCCTAAATGCAGCCTGCAATCTTTCAGGGTTTTCTTTTTTTAGCTTTTGTTGCATTTTCTATCTGTACATGAATGCACTAATAAAGAGAGAATTAAAAAACAGGTCATATGACATGTCATGAACCTGGTAATGAAGCTAAGATTGCTAATTGCCTGTGGCTGTTTAAGCTCATTTCAAGCAGCTGTGATTCTGCAGTGGAGTATTTTACCATCTTGGCAAGTAAAACATGAAGTCTTTAAAAGTAAAGGGAAACCTTCTCCTTAGATGAGTAACTTGTTTCCCATGTTGGTCTTTCCACTGGGGAGCAGCCAGTGCCTTGCACTGGGAAAAGGAATATCAACTATTTGTGCAGTTATGGGCTGATATGGATGTCACCAGAGCTGGGGGGGCAGCAGGGCAGTGATCAGGCTGAGGTAGCTTCACTGCAGCCCTGAAAGCAGCCCAAAGTTTGGGGATATTTTAGGTCTTCGTTGTATCCCATCTGAAATACATTTTTTTTCCCCCTCTTATCTCCTCTTTTCCTCTCTCATCTATTGCTTAAATAGTTTTCTGGATTTAATAGTTAAGATTTGCCATTAAGAATCAAATGAAGTTTGCCTGGAAAATGATGAAGAAGAAGTATCCTGGGGTTTGCATTTGGATTGATGCCTGTTTTAAGGCTCTCTGCTGTCAAGATCATTTAATGGGTGGCAGGTTCCTGCTTGCGTTTTTCTTTCTTTGGCAATGGAAGGGGAGCAGGAAAGGAGATGAGAACAAAAAAACCCTCAAGTTAGATTAACAGAAAGAGTAAAGCCTTGAAAGAAAACCTGACACTGTTCATGCTCATGTGGTAAATATTAGAAAACACATGCACAGATTAAAGAAAGTGAGATGAGAGTAGTAAAAAAGCCTGGGAAGCAGCACCAGTGGGTTTATTTATAGAGGAAATTATCTGGGGTGGTAGTGACCAGCATTCCCTGAGTTGTTGTTGGACAAGGACTGTGGCAGAGGTTGGTGTTTAGCCCTGCTGGCAGGGGAGTGCTGGAGGAATGAAGACCCTGCAGGATGAAAGATGCACATCAAAAATTCAGAAGGAAACGGCAAGCAAAGTTTGAGGTGAAATAGCTGGTTTTCTTTGTGGCAAAGGTCAGCAGCCAGGGCCCTGAGGTCCTGCCCCAGGTACCACACTGCTCAACACCTGTTTTAATGATCTGGATATGGAATAACACAACCATCATGAAGACAACACAAAGATCTAGGAAGGACTGTGGGGATCTTCACAGAGATATTTTATATAAGTGAAATAAATGCGCAATATGGAGGGAATTATTCTGGAATACCATAAGGTTTTTGGTTGGTTGGTTTTTTGCACTGAATGCACTTCTTTACCCCCCCTCTT
This sequence comes from Chaetura pelagica, assembly GCF_000747805.2. Taxonomy (NCBI): domain Eukaryota; kingdom Metazoa; phylum Chordata; class Aves; order Apodiformes; family Apodidae; genus Chaetura; species Chaetura pelagica. The sequence goes on along the minus strand of NW_009954536.1, from coordinate 48,272 downwards.
TGTGGCTGTTGGTAGCTTCTTTCTATTCCAAGGTTTAAAAAATGTATATAATTTTTTTTTTTCCTAAGCACAGGAAGTCAAAGAGCTGAATTTTAGCTATTAAGGTAAAACAGCCTAGATAGGTGATTGTTGCTACATCAGGCAGCAACTGTGCACCCAGCCGTGTGGCCCTGAGAGGGGAAAATTACTTCTGTTTCATATGATGACTGAGTTGATTAAAATATTTAGTAGCTTTTCAGTTTTGTGCTTTATCAGGAATATTTGCATTCTCCCCTAGGTGAGAAGAGAGCACAGATTCCCTTCTTGGCACAAAGGGTAAAAATGACCCCGTTCACCTGCGTGCTCGATGTGCAGGACGTGCTGTGCTTGTGGGCAGAGGTTCATGCAGATGTTTGTGCCTGTCCACATGTTGTCCCTACCCTGTAACACATCTACATCTCTCAACTGTTAAAATGCAATGCCTTTGATTTTTTTTAGCTCATGTGGACCTGGGGTACTGCATGTTTCCACCTCTGCAGGACAGCACAGAGGTGGTACAGGAGTTTGCCAAGAGCCCTTTTGTTAGATGCATTGTGATTGTGCAAATGTAACTTCCCTGGAGAATTTTTGTGTTTGTTTTGGTAGATAGAATGAAATACCATCTACCTTATAACTACTCCCAGACACATAAGTATGTTAAACTGCCTTTTGTTCTCTCCAGCTTTTTGAGTGTTTGTGGAGCTTCAGCTGAATCCAATTTGTACCATCTGCAACTGGAGCTATTCTGCATTTGTCACTGTTGGCATTACATTTCTCCTAACCATAATGAGGTGACACTGAATTATTGAACTCTTTATGCTGCTTTAATAATGCCATCATTCAGGTGTTAGGCATCTGTAGCAAGGTTAAGGCAGTTAAGCTATATCTGGCCAGATGAAAAGGAAATAGTGTTTCCAAGGAATTTTTGACCAGGGAAACTTAATCACAACTTAAGCCAGAAATTAGTCTCCTGCATCTACCTCCCCTGCAGGCAGTCAGGAGGGTGTCTTCTGAGGGTCTTCCTAAAACTTCTCAAATAAATCTCAGCTTTCAGGTGGAGAAAGACAGGTATTGGGATAAAGCTTTTTGTGCAGAGACACTCAGGTCTAGCCATGCACTCAAAGGGTGGCTAAGGACACCCCTGACTAATTTAGAACCCAGTGTCTCACTGATGGTGCAGGGTACAGCCTTGCTAGACCCCACAGATAGATTCCTCTGAGCTCAAGGGCTCTGCTTCTGGATACTTAATCTGCTCTAAAGGAGGGTTGGAGAGACAGCAGGAAAGGGATGAGCTGCATCCCCCAGGATGGTGCCAACGACTTGGGGAGGGGGCTGGCTGTGCTGCTTGGCTCCCTCAAGTCCAGATCTAGGTTGCTCCTCCCTCTGTGCCTTGGCTTTCTTTTTGATTTTAAAACCAGTGTTTGGAGCCAGAGTGGCAAATCAGACACCAGTTGTGTGAGGACACTTATGGGGAGAGACCTGCCCACAGTAATGGGATATGTCTTGTGGGCCTGAAGTCTGCAAAAGGAACGGGGAGAAATAAGTGCTTTGGGGTGGGAATAAGGTTGCTCTTTCCTGCATTTTGCTGCCAGAGGGATGCTGGAGGTTGAGAGATACTGGAAAGCAAAGAGTTTTTCTGGCAGAGGAGTGTGGGCCTCCTGGCTACACCCTGCTGTGCTGAGGATTTGGCACCCAAACAAAGTAGTTGTGTGCGGAGGCACTTCCTCCCAAAGGTCTGTTTGAGGGGAGAAAAATAAAGAGCAGGAGTAGAAAAACAGCCAGCAGAAATCCCTTAGAAAGAGCAGCTCCTGGCTAACACTGCACTGCAAGCTTTGAAAATCAATGTTGACAATTGGAAAGTGCTGCACAAGAAGAAGAACCATTTGAATTGTAGACACAGAGCTCCAGATTATTTGCAGACACCTGGGCCAGCAGCAGGGTGGAAAACTACGTCTCAAAGTGCAGGAGTAGCAGTGTCATAGTGTGAATCATGGGGCAGGTGATGGCCCTCAAAATGTTATGGTGACACCATTAAATAGCATGCCCAGAGCTTCAGGCTGTCATAGAGTCAGCAGGGTTGGAACAGAGCTCTGAAGGTGTCTAAACCAGCTAATGGTTGCACTCAGTGATCTGGAAGGTCTTTTCCAAAATAAGTTATTCTGTGATTCTGTCTTTTAGGTGGAGATTTCTGGCTTGACCCTGTGTAGCTCTTTGCTTTCCCCAGTTCTCTCCAGCTCTGAGCATTCCCAGCCTGACCACCTCAGCACTGACTGGTGAGGAAACCTTGATGGTGAGGGTCAAGGAGCTGTGGGTGCCAGGATCTGAGCCACCAGAGGAGGATTAAAGCTCTGAAGGGCTCAGACTCCTTCATATGGTCTGTGTGGGGATATCTGAACCATATCAGACCATGGACATCTCTCCCCTGTGTCAGCCTTGTCATGTTGTGAAAACCACGTGTCAGTGTGTGTTTGCATTCAAATACAATTAATGGCCAAGATAATCCCTTTGTGGCTGATCATCCTCAATTTTCTCTCTTGCCCAAAGTTGCTTTTTGATGCCTCTCTTCTTTCCTATTAAGAGCTCAGCTCTATTTTCCAAAACTAATACTTATTTCTCTTTAAGTAAATACTTCATTAGCCAAAAGCTGTGCTAAAATATTTTTTAAAGAAAGAATGTAATCAATATACCAACTTTGCCATTGCAAAAATACTTACTATTCAGTAAGTGCCAGGATTCCCTTTTCCTGAATGATGAGTTCTGTGAAATGGATGGGGAAATGGAGGATGAAATTATCTGTAAATGCAAAAGCAGTTTCTTTCTTTTGACTCTCAGGAGGGCAAACTGGAGTCTTGATAATGCCAAGGTTTTTAATGGATTCATTTTTTTAACGATATGCAATATTTCTCTTAGGCTCCACTTCTCAGATGTGAGTCTGTGTATATATGTATAATTATTATCAAAATATGTTACATGTTGGAAGCAGTGGGGTTTGTGCTCTCCTCAGGTTTACTCTTCATGCTGGTCATTTTTTTTTGTGTTTATTTTATTTCTGTGGGTTCATTCATGCTCAAACTAGAAGCCAATGAGAGCAGTGCAGAGGGTGTTGTTGCAGTGAAAGGTTTTCTCTTGAAAGTGCCCTGAGTGAGGTGTGCAGATGCTGAGAGCCTGGCTGCTCCCTGCTCCCTTCCTGCAGGGATGGGCTCCTGTTCCTGCTCCTGTGTGACTCCAAGAAGCCTCCAGAAGTGCCTTCACATCTTGGAGGTGCCAGGTCCTTTCCCAAACATGCCCAAAGTGGGAAGGCAGGGAGGAGGACCATGGAAATAACCAGGCAGAGTAGTTTAGAGATCCTTTTCTTTGACCTCTTAAGGAACCACACTAACAAATCAGGCTTTAAAACACTCAGGATATAAATGTTTTATTTCCAGTAAAATAAATATTCTGCAGTCACTCCACTCCCTTACTGGTACTTGGAGGAGCTAAGCCAGAAACATAATGTGTCTGATTTAGTGTCCACACGTTCTCAGCAGGTACTTTCTCTCCTCCTGTTACTGCCTTACATGGTGTCAGTTGCACTGAGGTAATCAAGGTGAATTTTTGCAGCTGCTTGCTTTCCCCTGCAAAATATTCAGTGGTAAAAAAAGTCCTTGTGAAGAGAGTCTATCAGTTGGATTAGTTTACCTGTGCTCCTAATGCTAAGAACCTCAGTCTGCTTAAAAATAATAAAAATGAAATGTCAAGCAAATAAATGTTAATTAAATGCATAACGGAGGAGGTTTGATTTTAGTCCTACAAGGATCTGGGGATTTTGCAGAGCACACCTACAAAGGTAGCAAAATCCATGTCTGCAAGATGTAAAACATCCTCCCTCTCCCTGGCCAGATGGGTTTCTCTCAGGTTCTTTTCTTCTTCCTCTGCATCCTGGCTGCTTTTTCTTAGCATCATCTAGGAACTATTTACACCGAGTGGTTGATATTTTGGTAAATCCTCCACATCTAATCTTGAAGAACATAACAGTTTTGTTAATCACTGTAACAGATTAAACTAAATGCTCCTTTGAGCTGACCTAGTTTGGAGGTCAGTGTTATGCAGCAGAGATGGGGAAGAAAAAAAAAGATATGAAGAAAAAAAAAAGGCTCTCTCATCCCATTTGTATTATTTTGCAATATGAGAGGAAGCGAAAATTAGGAAAAGCAGATTTCATCTTGACAGGCAACTTTGTTTTGAAATGTTATTATAGGACCAGACTAGCAGCATGGAAAACCCCAAGGAAAATCAGTCATGGCTGTGCTGCAGTCACAGGCAGCCTGTCCTCTGGAGAGGCTCCCCAGTCTGTGACTCCAAAGTGTCACCTCTCACTCAGCTTTAAGTGGGGCAGGGACTGGAATTAGAGGCAGGCTGGGAAATTGTTTATCTGAAACCCAGACTTGATGCTGCTGGGTTACTTCTGTAGCTCCTGACCAGAGTGCAGGCTGCCAGCACCAACCTGTACAGGTCTGCTGATGCTGTCAAAGGCACGGAGATAGAAACTGCACTGGGCATCCTCACCATGGGCTGGGGTGGGATGGGGTGGGGTGGTTGCCTCTTTCCTGCAGAGGAAGGAGAGATAATGCCTTGCTTGCCTTGGCCCAACCGTTTAACCTCTGTGGGTGCCTGTGGGATCACACAGGACAACATGCAGAAGGAGCAGAAGCACATGTGAAATGTCCTCTTCTAACGTGGACAGAGCAGCTTGGCCCTGGGATGGTCCCTGGTGGGTCTGTGAGGTTAGTAGCATGTTCCCTGGGGCATGGCTGGGAATTTACAGATCAAGCAGGTTAAATCTGGTCTGTGGTCTGATGTGATGATGCTTCTGCTGTTGAAACTTACCCCTCTGGTGGTCTCAGCAGTGCTCTGAGAGACAAGGGCCTCACATCCCTGTTAACATCAACGTGCTGGAAGGAAGTTGTCTCTGTCTCAAACACCTCCTCTGTCAGGTGTCTGTATCCTTGGAGCTTGGGAGAAGGAGTGGGGATGAGGAAGGGGATAATAAAGCAGTGAGAGTATTTTTTTCAGTTTGCTTTATCAGTAATTAGAAAAGAAGTAGATCTTGTTACTCTGTTGAGGAGCTTGTGGTGCAGTGCAAAGAAAATCAGCCCCAATGTTGCTATTGGGTGCAGAATGTTCTAAATCCAGGAAGACATGAGAGGCCTTTGCTGGGTAGTGGCAGCCAGCCAGGGAGTACAGTGAGATGTCAAACCTTTTTTTTGTGGAGGGGCTGTGGGATTACCTGGACATCTTTATGAAGACAGGGAGCACTTTGCTAGACTTTCCCACCAGTGGTGGATGGTGTGGGCTCAGGATGAGAAAGGTT
>NW_009954536.1:38160-42510 GCF_000747805.2 Chaetura pelagica | reverse complement strand
TTCATTTCTAAAGAGGGGTCTATGAACATGTTCTCATTAGTTTCCACACTCAAGGCTCATGTCTACCCTTGTCTTGCCTTGCAGGACTGGCCACCAGAGTCTGTCCTGATGCTGTCTCTTGCCCCAGTATCTCCAGTGATATGCAAAGTGCTGGATGCTGCCTGCTCCTTTCAGATTTATCAGTGCAATTTGCAGGTGGCTAATATTTGTGCCTTACTGATGTAAAATTTGATTATTATTGGCCTTTACTAACTTTTTCTTGTGAAGGTCATTACATTGCTTTATGGGGGTGTTTAAAAAATGCAGAACTTGATGTAGACACATTGACTGCATACATAAAACTTGTAGGAGATACTGTGATAAAGCTTATTGAGCAGCCAGTAAATGTCCTCCTGTTTGGAAAGAACTGGATGTGCTTCATGATTCATCAACATTAAGGAACAATTTTCCATTTATCAGAGTGTATCTCAACTGCAACTTTCCTCATGTGCCTGTGTGGGTTAGGAAAGAACCAAGTGTCACTTCCCCCTGAGCCTGAATCTGCTGCCAGCCATGTGGGGAACCTTCCACCTCTTGCCAGTGCTCATCTCCTCTGTTACATAGTACAGAGTTCTTAAAATGCTGAAGAAGGAAAATGTAAAAGGTGGTGAAAATTTCACACTGAAGAGAAAAAAAAAAATCTTACTTGCTGGCTGGATATGATTGTTTTTAACAGGAAAAAAAAATACCCTCTTGTGCTTGCTGGAATGAGAACACAATTCAAAAAGACATGAAGCAATGTGAGGAAAGTTTTTTCTGCCAGGTGCAATATATCCAGCCAAACAGGCCTTCATGTTTGGCCATCCAGCTCCACTGGTGGCTGCTGAAGGTGTAAGACAAGGGAGAATTGGACTGGGCAACAGGAATCAGTCTTCCATCCATCCGCTGGTGCTGAGCTTGAAAACATCCTCAATGATCCATAATTTATCTTTCAGATATAGAGGTTCCTAGTGACTGATTTCCAGTTTGTGTGTCCTGAACTATAGTCAGGAACGAATGTTGAGCAATTAATTCATTTATCAATCATGTTTAGTAAATGGAGATTGTCTGAGCTGAATTACAGAGAGAAAAATTAGGGAGATTAATGCCTTTTCTCAACTGAAGCAAAAGCAGTGATCCGAGCTGGCTGAATGAAGCACAGGATGAAGTGCCATCATTCCTGCAGACACAAGTGGTTTCTGTTGTGTTTGGGGTTATGTTATTCATTGTCCTCCCAGCAGTTGAGCATGCTGGCAGACCTGGGACATTTCAGAACTTCAGCCCATGGGATCATTCATGCCAGTCTGCCAATATCCCATTTTTATTGGCCTTTATCCTTTCAAAGGAGGAGGGATGGCTTGGTGTTTCCACTCCTCTTCCTGTCAGTGCCTCAGCCATTGTGGGAGAAACTGATGATGGAGCCAAGAATGTTTAGTTCACAGATGAGAGGGGTGCAGCAAAAAGAGACCTCCCTCCCCCAGGGACAGCCTCTGCCTGCCTCCCAGCCAGGGAGCTGAGCTGCTGCACTCCCAGGGGGAGGGACCTCTATTTGCAAAGCAAATAGAGCCAGGCAGTCCTGGAAATGGGCCTGGCTGGAGGTAGCAGGGATGCTGTGTGCTGGGCAGACCATGTCGTTCCTTCCATCCCACTGCTGCTGGGAAGGGACTGTGGCATTTCTGAACCCACCTCCCTGCTGTCCTGCTGCTGGGGAAGTGGCTGAAGCCCTGGAGGAGGAGTGGACAGCAGGGGGTTTGTGCTGCTGAGTATTTAGGAGATGTAAACTGAAGAACTTGAGTTCTTGTCAAGCTCAGAAAATGCATTCAAAGAGGCCAGAGGGCTGCACGGTGCCTGCTGTTGTTGGCTCCCCGTGGAACCTGGGCTGAGAGCCTGAGCTGAAGGAGAGACCTGGAAAGTCTGTTGTTGGCTTGACCAGGGCTCTGAACTGGTGACACCATCATGAATGTAACAGGGGAAAATAGATCCATCCAGGAGGGCAAAAGCTGAAATGAGCCAAGTCAGTGGCTTCTCTGCCATGTGCCATAGCCTTCAATTGCTGCCCAGAAGCCACATCACCTCTTGGAAGCCGTGCAGGGGGGAGAGGAGCAGCTGAGCTGATCCACTTGGCTGTCCTTTTTATTCCTGGACAAGCTCATTACATTTAGAGCTTCTGAAAGCAAAGTCCTGCCCAGAGCCAAGCAGACTGTGGGAAAGCAGATCCCTGCCTGCCAGCATCCAGCTGCCCCTGGCAGGCAGCAGCCCCAGCCAGGCCATCCCATCCATCCCTGCCTTGCTCCCAGGGACACCCTGCCACTCAGTCTGCTCATCCTGCCAAGTTTTGCCCCGTGCTTTGTGCAAGTAAGTTACCCAGGGAGAACACAGAACTGCAGAGCTAATCTCTGCTCTTAATTTGTCATTAACATTTATTTTCAGCAAATTATTCATAAAATCCATAGCACAGCTGTTCCACATTAATCTCTTCCTTCTTGCAGATTTTTCTTTGGCAAAAGGCAGTTTCTCTCCCTCTTTTTTTGGTTGCAGAACCATGTACAGGAGACAGGAGTCTGAGCTGAGCACTTGGGGAGGGAGTCTATGGAAGTAGTTTTTATCTAGTAGGAATTAGGAGAGGAGATGAGGAAGAGAAACCTGTCACCTGAAACATCTCTGCCCCCAAGCCAGGGCAGGTCAGGAGGGTTCCTGGAGCACAGATTTGCCAGCCTGCTCTGAGGTTTGGGGAGAGGGGACGTGGTCCAATTTATCCTGCCAGGTTCATCACTAACAGCTGTAAAGTCCATACATGGACCATTTCATTTCCTTCTCTAGTGAGGAGATGAATAATTAATGTTTCCTTAAAATCAAATTAGTGCTGTGTTGCTCAGTGGGCAAGAAAGGGCTTCTTGGGTAACAGTGTCAAGTTGGGAATTTACTTTTCACTTGTTAAAATCACCCTTAGGGCAGCTGGAAACCACCCACTCCCAGGCATAATGGGAGTTCTTCAGCAGAGCTGTGCAGCCCCAGTGCTTCCAGTGAGGCCTGCCTCTGTGCTGGGGGAGGGATTTTCTCAGAATGCCTCATTTCTGTCTGTCACAAAGCTCTGCAAAAAGCCACAGCACGTGCCATCATACGTGTGTCAGGATGGCATTCCCTGACCAGCATTCCTCTAAAATTTAGAGCGCAGCATTTCAAGGGCTGGCTAAGGAAGGGTTTGTCAGCCCTGGTCCCCAGCACACACACTAAACAGGGACCACTGGTTGTGCCACTGGTCTGGGAGAGTTGGATCCCTCAGGGTCACAAGCAGGATGTTCATTGTTTCTCTCAGTGACCAATTAAGGAGCATTTTAAAGCAGAAATCCCCACTGGAATTAATCCAAAGGGTTGCATATCAGTTGATAGTGTGATACAACTGGTGGGTTAGGAGGGGGTTTGAATCTTTGTGATGGATTTCTGGTCTTTTAGCTCTGGTGCAAATTCTTTCCTGGGAATACTGTGATGTTGAAACAGCTTGTTGGTATTGTAGTCTTGAAAGCAAGTTCTCTTTACACAGGTCCCTGAAACATGAAATAGGTGACTTCAATGGAAGATTAACTATTATTGAATTTCATTCTTCAATATTTGTATTACATAATATTTAAATTAATAATATGTATAATTAATTTTAAAATGTTGCTGAATTAACTATTGACTGTTATGGAATATTATTAGCTACTACTTAAATTAACTATTAACTATAAATACAAGACAAATTGATGCCTTTGAATAAAACTATCCAAATTTATAAAGCAAAGTCACTTTGTCCAGGTAGTTTTAAGCTAATGGTTTGCAATTGCTGTCTTCTTTCTCAGTCCAGTTACTCAGAAACAGGTCTGCACTACTGTGATCTTTTTCAAAAAGTAATTTATTTTCCTGGCCAGTTCTATTTTCCCTTGTTAACAGACTCTGAAACAGACCAAATCAGAAGGAGAATGGGCATTCAGTCAGAGTGGGAAATGTCAATCCTGTAAGCTGGCAAATGTTGCATATCTCAAGATGGAGAGTTGAACACAGAAAATACACACAGCATCATTTTTCTTACAAATTTGAGGCTGAACTCTTCTGACCCATCCATCCTGTGTGCCATACTACTAAGTGTACCACTGGTTTGGCAGGCCTGCAGCTGGAGGGGGAGTATATGTCTTACTTGAAAATGTGTCTTGTTAGAAATTAGTTCATCCATTACATCTATTTTCTTATCAATCAACTGATCTTCAGCATTCCCTTTGAATTTACCCCATTCAGTAGCCTGAAAGCTTCGAGGTGTCTCAAAAGGGATATTTTCCTGCTGTTTAAATCCTGCTG
>NW_009954536.1:1620-38065 GCF_000747805.2 Chaetura pelagica | reverse complement strand
CTCAGATGGGTATCCCATGATATTCAACCAGAAATGTGCTGGAGAGCTGTTTTGGAGACTAGACTGGCAGGGCTGGGAGTGGGAGCCACGTACAGCAAATAACACTAAGTGAAGATTAATGCAGGAAAATCCATCTGAGGTCTGTGAGTTCAGTCTCCTCATACTCTCAAAACTCCTCATAACTCTCAAAAGGTTCTTCAGTGGGAAAAGGGAGGTGGTTTTTAGACTTCTCCTGCCTCATTTGGCTGGGAAGACACTGTGCAGTAGAAGTTAATTTATTTTTGTTTTCAGTTGCTCCAAAAGAGATGCAAGAAGTGAAGAGGAAAGTAAGAGAAGCAGAGCAAGATGCACTGGGGCAAGGTCGTGCCTTGGAAAGAGACACCATGGAAGGCATCATGGATGGAGGAAGGACTGAGGTAAGAGGATTTCATGTAAAAGGAAGAGAAAAATTATACTAGAGCAGGAAATTGTCGGCATGGGAAGGCAAAGCTGTGGCCAGTGTTTGGGGAGGGAGCCCTGGCTTCATCTAAGTCTATGGGAATTTTTCTGTGGAATTCTATGGAGCCAACATTTCTGCCTTCTAGCTTGTGGTGCCATGTTTTGAATCCTGAGCAAGATGCTTTTCTCCACTTAAGCAAAACTTGCAGTAGTCAGTGATGCACCTCCCAGAACTGGAGGCCATGAAATAGTCTTTAGTAGGTTTCTACCTGCCTTTCAGTTCAAAGGTTCCATCTTTGAATCTGAACCCCACACTATTAGATTCATGTGCTCTAGTAGATGCTGCAAGCACCTTATGCAAGAGGGTATCTGGAGGCATATTTTCTTTGGAAAATACTCATTCTGGGAAAAAACCTCAAACATTATTTTTCCCTAAACTGCCAGTATCCTTGGGCAGGGAATTGTATAATGTCTGGGAGAACTGCTTCATCCCCCCTACAGCTGGCTTAGACCAGGGGATTGTTCATGTGGAAAGTTAAAATTGCTGACCCAGTCAGCAAGTTTTGGGCTGCTCTGGGGGGACTTGGTGAGTTTTGTGAAAAACATCTCCTGAAAGCATTTTTGCTTCATCTTGCTGAGGAATGGGAAATCTTTGAACTCTCAGGAGGTGCTCAGATGAAATCAGACACCACTGAGAGAACAGAAGCTGCTTTCTGGGATCCTATCAACCACCACAGCCAGAACACACCCTTTCTTTAGGTAAGTGGAGTCTCTCCTAAGCTGTCCTTTTCTGCAAGCCAGAGCAGGGCTGAATTTCTTCACATCAAATGGATGTAATTTCCTCTTGATGCAAGTTCCTCCTGCTGTAAGGGCTAATTGATTGCTTGCAGGGCACTTGTGTTTTCCAGGCTGTTGGTTTTGCTCTGAGGACAAATTTACTCAGTGATGAGAATATTTTGACAACTCTGCCTAGCTGTGCTCAGGAACTGCAGTTTGGTGTGAATTTTCTGGGTGTGTTGACCCAGTTTTAAAGCTTAAAACGAGCATGCTCTAGATGAATATGGGAATACTGTAGCTGGCAAAATAAAACAAAGAAATGGGATAAATAAGCAGAACTACAGTATGTTCTTCACAAGAGCTTTCAGGAGAGGTTTTGCTTAGCTGGCAGCAGCATGTTGTTGTCCTGACACTTTCTCCAGAAGGTAATTGTTAAAAAGTTATGTGATTCAGTATGCAAGAATGTGTCATTCTGACCCACCTGCACATCCCCTGCTCTTATCTTCAGTAAATCCCTGCATAGCTGTAAACACACAAAAACGAATGTGTCAAACCCAGCAGAATTAGTTTGAAGATCAGGCACATGTTGCTGCATTATCCTGGATCTAATCTCTCATTTAGAATTCTCTCTCATTCGTATTAGTGGTGTTTATTTTTATGTCCTTCTCAAAGCTTAATTTTAGGCAACTTATGGATTGTTCTTTAGGAATTAAAAAATTGTTTCTGTTTTTATGTCTTAGTGTGTGAGTGGAGCTGGGAAGACTATGCTTGTTTTCTTTCAATGATATGGCAAATTAGCTTCTTCCAAAATATTATACTCTGGAGACTGTGATTGCAGGAAGCATGAGGAAATATTAGAATACATTACCAGCTCTCTGTGCAATACATTCATGTATGTTTGTTGTGTACACAGCAAGGTTTTAAGTAGAAATGTTCAAATCATTTTGCTACAAATCCTCCTAACAAAGTCTTTGTGCTGTCCAGAGTCAGAAGGAAATCTGGAAGTTTGCATGCTGCAGGGTGCTTGATTTGGGTGCATGTTTGGAATGTGGACAAGCGTTTATACTGGTTAGACACAAAAATAGGAAAGAAGCTCTCTGCTTCTCTATTTAATTTTTCAGATCCAAAATCTGGCTGTAAACAGAGGTGCATTTGATTAATAGAGAAGTATTATCACTTTGCTTCACCATTTGTCTCTTAACTAAGATTAGCTGGGTTGTTAAGTCATCAAAATGCAGCTGAAAGGCTGACAATGATGAGCCCAGCTGAGCACCTTGTGCTCCCATGGAGTGGTTCCTTGTCCTTCATTCCCTGCTGCCTTTTGTCTCTTCTTATCGAGGTGCACACAAATCAATCTGTTGCCATTAAGTGCAAGTTCATCTTAGCCACTACTTATTTCAGTGGCTGGTGGGAGGGTGACATTCACAGCCTCCCCTGTCCCCAGCCCCCAGTGCTGGGGGGCTGTTAAATTCTCTGTTAAGCTCTCTGGAGCTGACAAAAGAACCCCTGATGAGCCAGGTGTTGTGGTACCTTTGTTGGGTTAAATCTGGTGGCACTGAGACTGATTTCTGGTCTTACCCCCAGGCAGACAAATGAACAAATAACCACAGGGCAGATCTGCCTTAGTCTATAAAAACAGTTTCCATGGGAAGTGTTGCTCAGGTTTTCCATTGGATCAGTGGGTCTGGGAGGAAGCCTACCCTGTGGGTCAGGACAGCACCTCAGGAGACTTCTCAAGATGGAGTGACCTCATCTTTGGTGAGTGATAATTCTAGACATACCTTGGAGTGAGCCTTGCCCTGTTGGGCAGATGATTCCAGGTGTTTGAGGGGGAGGCTTTCCCTTTGTCTGAGCAAATGTGCACAGGTGGGATTATTATTATCCATGTTAAGACCAGTCAAAAATAAATCTTGGGAATCTTTAAGTAGCTGTGCTGTGGTGTATTAATCCTTTAGCAGTTGTGCTGTGGTGTTTTCCTGACTGACATCCTGACCTGTGACATTAGTTTTGTTTTATTGGAGTGCTAAATAGTGGTGATTAAAATAAATAATTCCTAGCAAATCCCTGTGTGTTTGTGGCTCTCTCCCTTACACTTTCCCAGAGGCTTTTTGACTGGGGCAGAATGAGGAATGTTCCTGCTGTACAAAGGCAACCAATTAGTGGTTGAAGCAGGTGGTTATGGTGCTGACTGCAGCTCAGAAAGTGAACATCTTGGCAACTGGTTTAATTTTAAAATCAAACTTCATCCACACTATGCTCTGTATGCAGAGGAACTGTGCTATTTGCATCTGCTCAAGCCAAAAGAGCAAATTTGGATCAGACTTCCCTCACATTGAGATGATAAGTGTGGGATTGCACATCTGGCCTTTCAGGCTGGGCTTGTTTTGATGAGGCACCAGCAGCAATTTCACTTTTTGAATAAAACCATCAGAAATTCCTTCCCAGGGTTTTACAGGGTGGTGAAGAGCTTCTTATGGCTTCTAAGTTTGCCTTGATGGGTTTCCTGTTCATCCCATTTGCTTTCATAGTGGAGAGGAGAGTCCCAGATGACAGAAACAGCAAGGAAAGGAAAATTGTGTTGGCAACTGCAAGCTGGGTGAACATTCAGCCTGCCCCCAGAGTGGGTGTCTGCAGAGTTCCTGCAGAGCATGGTGATGTTCATAAGCAGATTACTGAGTCATGAGCATGTTTTGAATGTGATTACAAGCAGAGAGACAGAATTAGTCTTTGATTTCCCTAAAAAATTAATGAGAGTGACAGACAGGGACAGACAAATTGAAGAGTTCACTTGGTTAATTTTCTAGCCAGCAGCTATTGTAAGTGTTTCTCTTCTTTAGCAAAGGATGACACTGAGTCTGTGTTGGTTACATTGGCCAAGAAGGACCATTAGTATGCTGGAGGTTTACCTGAGGGCAAACTGCCAGCAAATTAAAAAGCAACAACGTGCTCATTTGGGGACATTTTGATGCATCTTCTACAAGTGCAGTCATTTAAGATCTCCTCTGGAGATGATGTTCAGCTGCTGTGCTCCTGTGTGGCAGTTCTGGCCTTGTGTGAGCAGCAGGGAAATAATTCCCTTCCATAAAACCAGAGTCCAGTTGTGTTTTAAAAGGTGATTCTTTAAGTTGTGTCCTGGTACAGATGGGATGAGCTGGGATGTGACCATCATTAGTACTACACAGACAGCAAGTGCAACATCTCTATGTTATAATTTAATTTCTTTTTAATGAATAGCTGCAGGCCTGTTTGGAATTGAAATAATACAACCCTAGCAGTAGGTCTGTGATGCAGGATAATGCAGTTCACACCCTTTTCCATGGATTCTTTTTTTGAATCTCCCAATCTCTTAGCAATCTTATTGTTAAGGTAGAAAGATGGATCGATACATGGGTTAAAAGTTTTCAGATCATAAAAAAACAAATCCCCAAATGAAGACACACAGAGTGGGTTAGAGCAGAACAGAAGCACAGGCAGAAGAAAAGGCAACACAGCCCAGAGAAACAGGAAGCAGTGCAGATACTCAGCCAAAAAAAGCCAGAGGAATATGTGCCTTGATTCCACATTGGGAAGCCCAAAAAGAGTCCAAGAAGTGGAAGCCCTAGTGACCAATCCATGAGGAAGCAAATGGTCTTTCCAGTACACTTAGTTTTCCTGTTTCAAGAGGCAAAACCAACACAATGGCTTTCTCTTCAGTTTTTATGTTTGTGGGAAAGTGTTGCAGTTTCTCTATAGGTCATCCCAGAATTTTCTTGAAGGCTCTTCATGCACATTAGACTTGAAACCTTTCCTTCAGCAGCAAGAGGCACCACCAGGCCCTTAGATCTTCTCTTCTGTTTTCCATATCTGTTACTTTAAGGATTGCCTTGTGTGTGAAGAAGCACAGAGAGGTGAGACATGATGACTTTGATAAATGTAGTAGCAGATGCACATGACCATATTTTCATATAAATCTGTATTTTCTAGGTGGAACTGAGTTTGTGGTTGTTACAGTTTCACCCTTCTCAAAGGTGTGGAAATTTCAGAGCCCAGAGGGGCACCATCTCACAGAATGTGCAGCTCACAGACATGATGGGTCCTCCTGTGACTCTTGTGCTCGTGGTGCAAGCCAATCTGTGCTGCTGAGGAGAGATGCAGGTGCTGCAACTGAGAAGCAAAGCCCTGGCTGGACACTGGACATACCTTTCCAGGTAAGCATCACATGGAGCTAAAAAGGAAAATAGCATTTGGAATTCTTATATAATCCTTATCTTTGTCTAAGTTGTTATCTGTGTTAGGTGGGACAGTGACCTTGGAGAGGTAGGCATTGATGCTGACATGCATTGACTTTTTAGAGATTGTCTAAAACTACCAGACTTCAGAGATGGATTTTAATCAGTGGACAAAGACCCCAGAACTTGAGCTGGGGTCTTTGCAACAGGAGGGTGGGTCTATCTTTTGAAATGCTTCCTATAGATACAAGCGTTTTTGACAAGGTCTATCTCTGGTGGAATTAATCACACCCAGATCTCACATCCTAACTCACTGCTATGTGAAAGAGTCAAACTTGGGTCTTGCTCTGAGGGAACCTAGGAACCTGCCATGAGCAGGGTGCTGGAGGGGAGCCATTCCTGCAAGAGGACACTGAGGTCATCCCTCCAGCTGGTGGGAACCCTGAACTGCAAAGAAAGTAGGAATGGAAACAGGGAGATGGTGGCTCTCAGGTCTCTGACTTCTAGAGTTACTGATCTATTGTACATTGTCTGTCTGCTTCTCTTCTCCTAGAAATATTATAACTTCTCTTACTCTGCTAAAATCCTTCATCTAAAATATATAAAAGGGTCTAAGCCTTGATTATATGTGGCATCAATCCTTCTTAATTAGAAAATACCAGTGTCTTTTTTTGTCTAACAAAGGTTAAGTTTAACCTTCAGGGCACAGTGCAAAGAACATCTGTTTATTCAGCTCTCTAGCCTGGGGGCTGAAAAGCAGAATTTTTATTTGGGACCTCCAGCTGACTTTTGTTAACTTAGTTTGCATACATTTAAATGTGGTTTCTTGTACCTAGAAGAGGTTGTTTGGAGTATAATATGCTAGGATAGATATAAATAAATATGGCCAAATTATTATTTCTCCAATTTATCCCTGCTGGAATATGAGGGAAACTATTTCCATGCCAAATATATCTTCCATGTGTGCACAGGCTGCATCCCTGCTTGTGGGGGGCACCTGGCCCCACCAGGTGGCTGAGTCTTGGGTCACTCCATGAGACCTCTCAGAACCATCCTTGCCAAAGCAATGCTGCATGAGATCTACAAAGAAATGTGTGTTTACAAGAAGGGCAGAATACATATATCCAGCAGAAATTATTCTAAGCATTACTTGGAACATTTTCATTGCTGTTATGATTATATAGAGCTTCTCTTAATGACACCTAAATATGGGGCTAAACTTAAGCTGGTGGCATCTCATAAAAGCCAACAGAATAAAAATTCAAATGTGCATCTTCCTCCAAGTGTTCATCTAGCAGCAGGGGCCTATTATCTTGTGTGACAATGTTATCTGCAGTGACTCTGTATCTCTACCAATTTGAAGGTAGAAACATTTCAACACAGAAGATTCTGAGTGTTTCTGATGCTCAAGATAACCAACAACCTACTTAAAGGATCAGTGTTGTTTGCTTAATGAAATCAAATATTCAAATGTGCTACTTTATTGTTGGCATTACTGCACTGCAGAAGCAAATTGAGGGACAGTCCCCCTGGCTGGTCAGGCCATCTGGGAACCCACAGCTGAGCTTTCTGGACCCACAGTGCCTGCAGACACTTTTGCTCACTTCTCTGACTATGTCCTCCTTGGTGAGAAAGCACTTTCTCAGCCTACTGTGTGGGGTTAATGAAAATTTTCCCCTGTTAGAAGGTCTTGTGCCTTCCCAGTCAGAGGCAAGCAAGAGGAAAACCATCCTTTCGTGACTTGGTAAGTAGATTAAATTATCATCTCCAGGGATGGAGTGTTAGTGTCTCTGTACAGGTTTGTAGGAAAAGCCACGTTATTGCTTGGAAACCACACACCCACTTGAGGATGATCATCTGCAGTGGCCTGCCTGTCCTTCAGCACGAGGCACTTCAGGAAAAACAACTCTTCAGGGGGGTAGAGAGTGGAAATCTTCATCCCAGTGTGAAAGGGAGAGGAAGGATCCCCAAATAAGCCATTTGGACTGCCTTCTTGTGCTTGACCCTGCAGGAGTTATCTACAGCCACACACCTGCTGTGAGGTGGGGACTCTGCTGTGGGAAGGGGGTTGGCTGCAGGGCTGGGGCTGCTCCAAGCTGCATGGCAGAGCAGGACTCTTCAGTGCTGCAGTTCCCCTGGGTTCCAGGGCAGAGGATTGGAACTGCCCCACTAGCACCAGCCCTGGGGAGTTATGGCCCCTTCTGTGATGCTCAGGGGCACTGTCTTTACTCTCTGCTATAGCTCAGAGGGATCTTTGCTTTCCAGGGCAGAAAATCTGCCTTCTTGGTCTTCCATTTCACAGGGTGCTTCTTTGTGGGAGAGTCTGGAAAATGCCCAGCTCAGCCAATGCATTCAGGCAGTTTGTAAGTGTTACATCCAGTAAGTTGCTGTATCCCTGCCTGCAGGGTGCTGTGGCCCTGGAGGTGCTTTTCATCCACTCTGGATACATTTCAGTATCACTCAATAGGGTGAAAGCTTATCATCATTAATTATGAAAGTTTATGTTGGCAGCCACTTAGTTCCTATGGTTACATCTCTAAGAAATTGTGAAATAAGTACTTCAAGACTCTGGGCAGAGAAACAAATTGACTGTTACAGAATTCATGAATTATAATAACTCATTTACTTACAATGCTAATAAATAATTGGTGTAAAATCATCTAGTGCAGCCTTAGAATGTGTAGGATATTTAAAGGTCAGTGCAGCTCTTAACTCTCCATTAAAACCCTCAAATTGCAAGAATGATCCCAGACAGCAATTACAGTGTTTCAGAGTATCCACTTAGTGAATCCATAATCTGCTCCTTTCCATAGGGTGCCCTGGGTTCCCCTGGCACCACAACATGCTTCCAAGCCTGTGTCAGGACAGTGCTGGGAAGCCCCATGTTTCTGGAAAGCTAAAGCTGTGCCATGGGAAAAACACACACTGCTTTAGTGAATGATGGAGCCCTTTGGCCAGGCCAGAGGAGGGTCCTGAAAGAAATGCTGCTCTGTGGCAGATAAATACCCCATTTTTGGCCAACCCTGTTATCCCACCCCATGAGGGGATCTGAGTCTTTCTGGTCTTTGAGTTCTTTGCCTGTTGTGCTCATTATCCACACCTTTCATTTTTCAGTGGTTACTGGGACCTGGAGAAACTGCTTTCCTAGCTCTCTTTTCCCCATATTTTCTTCTGGCTTGCACACTTTTTCATTTCTTTTTTACCTGTTCTCTGCCTGTCTCAGAGGCAATCAGGCACACACCAGGCTTTGCACTATTTTAGGATGATCTACTGTGTCCTGTCCTACTTGTCTCATCACTACACATACAACTTCAATTTTTGTCAGTCTTTCCCTCCACAGATCTTGCTCTGCCTACGATAAAGTTTGTATTCCTTTTCTCTAACTTGCTGCTTCTCCTACCTTCTCCCTTGAGAGCTGCCTACCCACAGTGAACCCTGGCTGAGGGAACAACATCCATTTCTATTACTGTGCTCCCATCCTTGCAGTACTGCTACTCTGCAGCTGAGCTACCCTCACCTTTTTCTTCTGCCCATCAGCAATGTGTACAAAGTGCAGGCTTTCCCAAGCTGCCCATGGTGTTGCCCAGTGACTCCAGTTAGTTTAGAGCTTACCAAAACATTGAGTTGACTTTAAATTATTCCTACATGATTCCAGGCATAGGATGAATCAAGATGAATCACTAAGTGATGGAGGTGATTCCTCTCATCAGCTGAGCAATGAACCAGTTGCTGTTTTTCACATAGTAAAGATGCCACTTTGTGTGTGTTACTAAATAATGTTCCCTGCTAAAATCATGAGGCTGAATAAAGTGGTCCATTAGGTACCAGCTTGCAGACTAATACACAAAATGAATGTCAGCAATATAGCCTTCAGTGGAAGCAAATGGTGTTTAATAATTTGGAGGAGGAATTCTGGCTCCAGATCAGGAGAAGTCTGAACACACCATCCTCCAGAACTGTATGAACAAGCTGTTGGTGCAGATGGGAAAACAGGCCCATCACAACCCTGTATTTCCTGAAGTCTCTGTAGATCCTGAAAGCAAACCCAGGACTCAGATCTACAGAATGTGTCTGACAGTAGGTGCTGCTGTTTGCAATATTTAAAAAAAACCACAACAAACAAAGAAACAACAACAAACAAACCAAACCAGAGAGTGACATTCCTTCAAAATACTCACAGAAATGTGATGCTACCTGTAGTCACCTACATTGTGTTTGAAGTCTGTGTGTTGTGGATCCAATGCATTCGTGGTGATTCAGCATTTCTGTTGGGTGGAAAAAGTTACTTGTTTCGTCCCTGGGCCAAAACCAAGATGTGAACTCTCTGGAGATAAGGGTGTAAAGCCTGGAAATGCTCTGGGCAGCTGGTCACTTTTTTCTGTCACTTCAAGTTAACAGGCTGTGGTATGGGAGCCAGGGGAGACACCAAGGCCATGTGGAGAGGTTGTGCTGTTGGGAGTGTGGGGTAGCAGGAGGATAACCTTGGAGTTCAGCCAGAGAACAGAGCTTCAGAGTGGGCTTGGGAGCATCCAGCCCTGCAGACTAATCCCTGGATCTCTCATGGCCACACTGCTTTGCCAGCTGTGCACCAGCAGCAGGCTGGCTCCACATGCTCCAGGAGAGCTGTCCTGGCTGGGAGATGCTTGCATGGCAAAGCCAGTGGGCTTCAGTGGCTCCTTGCTTAGATGGAGGAGGAAAATTGAAGAGCAGGAGATAGCATAAGGCCCAAGGCTCCTTGGCTAAAGGATCCAACCAAGTTCCATCTCTGTTGCACACTCCTCTTCTGGGCACAAAATAGCCCCCTTTTCTTGTGAATTGACCTGTTTGGGAAATAGCTTCACCTTCTTGTAGGTGTAAGGCTGAGAGATCTGCAACACAAACAGGAGCTTCTGCCCTTTGTTCATTATGTCTCTTCCAGCATTAGTTAAATAAAGAAAACCCTTGCTTGCTTCACTTAGACTTAAAATGACACCAAATCATGATTCAAACTTGCAGTGACATTTATCCAGTCAGATGATGTTTGCTATAGGTTGAAGGAACTCATAAATACAGTTGTCTTCATGTCTCAGGCACATTTCTTGGTGTTCCTTGACAGTTATCAAGTGCATTAATTCTTCTGATGCTAATGTCTGTGTAGTGCTGATGAAAAATGCATCTCTCCCAGGGAGCTGGCACTTGGCAAATATCTCGATGGCAATAAATTAAAGTACAAACTAAGTTTCTGTTGCCATGGTTTTCTTCTCCACTGATACCAGCAGGATGAGAGTCAGCTCTGATACTGTATCTTCACTTCAGCAAGGCTAAAGAAGCAAAACCAGAGCCCAGACCAGCTTGATGGATGAAATATTCTCTTCTCCTGGCTCTCTCTTGGGTTTCCCCTGCTGGTGCTCTCACTCCTTGCAAATTCCTGTACAAGCAAGTTGTTCTTATGCAGTCTTGCTGCACACTCAGACCCAGGAGGGCTCTGGTCCCTTTAGAAGCTGGATCAAAAAAAAATTGTATCTTGCTGAGGGGGGTGCCCAGACATGGGAGTTCTTCCCTCTGCCTTTCACGTGCCTCTCCACACGGTCACCCTGCTGCTTTGAGGTGATTAAAGAGGGGGCAGCCGGATAAAGGAACTGATTCCCTCTGCCTTTCACGTGCCCCTCCACACGGTCACCTGCTGCAAGGCAAACCTGGCCAGCACTGCTTCCCTCTTCTTCACCCCACTAGTTGATGAGGCTAAAAGCAAATTGAGCCCCAAAAATAAAGGAGCTAGATTCAGAGTTTGGTGCCCTCACCTGAAGTTTCCTGAGGCTTCCCAGATGCTTTTGAAGGAGTACAGAGGAACTCCAATGGCTCTGCCCTGCAGCAGAGGGTCGGCTCATTCTGCAGAAACACCTTTTGTTTCCCAAGGGGAGACAAGGCAGGGTCATAAACCAGTGCTGCTGTTTCCAAAGGTCTAAGGAGAAGACAGGGAGACAGCAGTGGTCAGAATATGTCCTTAGATTCTGGATGAAAGGAAAATACTGATTTGAGAAGACCTTCTGCTGCATGTGCAGTACTTCAGCTATAGCATTATGACAGTCCCATTTACCAGAAGAGCTCTTTTCCACCTGGTACTTGATGATTACCTCTGGTTAGAGGAAAATTAAGTCCTCAGGACTGCTGCTGAGGTCTCCCATCAAGCATATCAGCTAAATTCAGACAGGATCATGAACAGCATATGGAAGCAAAACTTCCCAGCATCCTAACCAAACCTTACCATTTGAAGCAATGATGGCAGCTATCTTGATCCAAAGGGAGCAAGCTCCTTAAGATTGTCCACTGGCTCATACAGCTGTGCAAGATCCTCTTATGTATCTAAGATCCTCTTATGTATCTTTTCTCTCATCTCAGGTCTGTCTTCTGCTTACCAGAGCAGGTGATCATCACATCCATCCATCACTGCTTTCACCTCTGAACTCTTGGCAGAAAGAAACTGCAGTTACACAGAGAACACTGAAAAATCAGTATGTGCACAACTTTTATTGATAATCTTGTTATTAATGCTAAATAGTTCACCTAGGAAAAAAATGGAACAAATGCAACTTCACAGAAACTTGTTCCCTACAGAAAAAAAAAAAAAAAAAATAGCAATTGATTGCCTGGCTGGCCAGGTCTCTGCTGAGCTTCTCTCTTTGATGGACTGGAAATAGCTCTTTGCTCTACAGCTGGAGACAAAAAAAAATATCCTTTCTCCCTTAAAAGAAAGACTGCAAATAAGTGGAGTATTTTGCTTCTTTCAAATCGTTAATGTATCTTTGCTCCTGGATAGAATCACAGTTCTGTTTTTCCTTTAAAGTTTGTTGGTTTTATTAAGGAAGACTCTTAACTGTCTTTGTTTCATCGACAAGAACTTGTAGCACTATTTTAGCCCCTCTAAATATGGTTAAGTATTTCTTTTTGCAATATACAAAGACCGTTCTCTGAATCAAGTAGAACACAAGTCCCTTTTTTGCACTGATCCAGAGATCTGTCCTCTCACTGAAACAAATACCAATGAGGGAGTTGCAGAGTTTCTAATCTTAAGATTTAGTAGTTTTATTAAATATATTTGTATACTTTGAGCAGAAAACGATACTGCTGAAAGACAAGGCAGAGTGCAAGCAAATAATAAACTACTCTGTGTGGTATTTTGGGGTGACTGTGCTGGGCTCCTTGGCAGTGGATGAGCTTGGGTGTAGCTGGAGCAAAGAGCTCTCCCTCAAGAGGCTCGTTTTATCCCTGGCTTAGTGCAGTCAGACCTTGCTCAGCACTGAGTACCCTGAGCTCTCCCTAAGCAAGGAGTTTGCAAGACCAAGCCCTTGTAGA
Source organism: Chaetura pelagica (assembly GCF_000747805.2). Classification (NCBI taxonomy): domain Eukaryota; kingdom Metazoa; phylum Chordata; class Aves; order Apodiformes; family Apodidae; genus Chaetura; species Chaetura pelagica. Next base: position 25,310 of record NW_009954536.1, on the reverse strand, counting down.
AAGGCTGATAATGTAATCTGCCTGTATCATGACTTCTTCAGGATGTAAAAATAGCACATAAAGAGGCCTAATCTACATTAGTTAAAGCAAACTGGAGTCTTGCTGCAGCCTGTGTTGAGCAGAGATACAAATCCTGGGTGCCAGGGTGCAGTTGCTGCCAGGCTGCAGTATGTGCTGACAGCTCCTCCGAGCCCTAGCAAGATTACAGCTGCTCTGGGATTTTCTCTTGATCAATATTCAGAGGGTTTGATTTAAGCACAGCAGCTCAACAGCAAAACTACCAGTGATCTGTGGTGTGAGGAGCAGGTCACAGTGAGATACACTCCCTGGCCCACGGGTTTGCAGCCTAAGCAGAAAGGAGAGGCAGGGGGAAACCATCTGCAGGCAATTAATATCTGACAGCCAGTCATCTCATTCTACATAACACATCTTTAAAAGCTTGATCATGGAGATCAGATCATAATTTTTCAAAGAACGTTTGTTAACAGGCAGCACAAAGTCCCTTCCTTTTTTTATTGCATCTGTTTGTCAGTGTAAAAGTAAAACCAAATAGCATTCCAGCTCTTTTACTTTAAACAATGGCACACCGAGGGTTCATACATTACTGAATGCTTCTATTTTTTCCCAATGACCTTTCCTTTTTTAAAAAAAAAATTCTAAAATCACCTGATCTTTGTGCAGCAATTCTCCTGTCACCAAGTTATACAAGTACTGACCTCAGAATTTCAGAAGAGCCTTTGCAAAAAAACCCCAAACAGACCTAAAAAACCCCCCAGTAGCTTAATTTACATCACCATTGCTGAGGGCTCTCATATTTCTATTCTAAACGCACAGTTTCAGCAGGCTGGACAAGATGGGTTGGTGTGGCTGCTTTCAGCTTTTAGGAGGGAATTTATTCTTAGAAATTGGGTCAAAGAATTTGGTTTGGCAGGCCTGACTCAGGGTGGTTCTGGTTCAAAATAGAAAACCTGCAGGCCAGCTCATTAATTTCAGCAATTAGGTTAAAACCTTCTTTGTTTTAAAAGTGAGAATAAACTTTAATCAGCTAAGTTATCTAAAGGTGAACTGAGATGTACAGGTGGAACAAACAAACAGGAGCCATCCAGAACCCAGGAAACAAAGCAAACTGACAGATGGATTTTTTGATATTCTTTTCCTGTCTTGCTTCTTAATCCTTCATAGTGTCAGTAAAACTGAGTCTTCAATATTGTGTGTCCTTTGTGCAGTTAGCTCTGACATTGAAGAACAGGGGTTATAAATTACACATCTGGCTTGTGGAGATGGGCTTTAAGCCTCCACGGACGCTGGTGGAGATGGGCTCTGAACCTCCATGGATGCAGACCTTCTCAGAAGCCTTTGTCAGAAGATCAGGCTCTAAAAATAAACACATTGCAATCCTGCTTTCCTTTGCTCCCTTTTCTCTGGGTCACAGGGATGTGGCAGCACAGCAGCAGTGCTAGGGTGGCTCATTTACCCCACCCTGAGGAGGGCAATGCCATCACACGAGTCCCCTGCATCCTGTGCCTTCCCAGGGCCCTCCTTAATGTGTCAGATGTTCTTAACGATCCTGAAGCTGCTTGGTTGAGAGTGTATTAATTGGGCAATTCCCCTGAGAGGCTCCAGCGCTCAACATTTGTGAACACTTGTCAATTAACTTCTTCCTTTCAGGGACTAATGACTCTAAATAACACCTTGAGCTCCTGCAGCATGGTTGCCACCTCAGGGCAGGGGGACCTTGCACTCAGCACAGCTCTAGATCTGGAAATACATCTGCTAAGAAGATTAAGGCTGCTATGCTAACCCATCAATATTTATACAGCAGGCAAAATCCCTATCAAACCTGTCAGGCACAATCTGTCACCCTGGTGTTTCTAAAAGGTTACCAGCCTTGGGATATATATATATATATTATTATTTTTTCACTTCTAAACAGGTTCTAAGATGAATTGTTTTGCAATTTGAGTCTTTGTTTACTGGTAAACTGCCATATTCCTTATTGAATTAATACATTTGCTCTGGTCAGTCCTCAGGCACTGCTCTTGTGCACACAATGAATAACAACCTGAAGGATCAAGAGGATCAGCTGGAAATGTTTTCACTTCAGAGAAAATGTCTGATTTGTTTGACTGCCCTTTATCTGTACAAAAGGCAAGTTCTCAGCAGGCATTGTTGGCCTCAGCCATGTGGTCTCTCTTCTGTGCAGCCTGCCCTTGGCAGTGGGGAGCCTGGAGAGGAGCACAAGTACCTCTTTAATATACCAAAAATCTGAGTTGAACATTACTGCAACAATTACCAAATTGCACCTCCCTGCCCCCAGAACTGGGCTGAGGGGCAGAGCTATTAGAACCTTTAGGGAATAAAAAAAAAGCAAGCAGGAGCTGAGCCTTTGCTCCCACCAAGTAGAAAGGGAAGAATCCCAACAAAATGGGTGGCACGGCAGAGCAAGATCTGCTATGCAGAGGGCTGTTAAACACAGTTCCTCTTCTGAAGCATCATTATGTGATGGACAAAACCAAGGAGGAGGTTACTTAAAATTTTTAGAGAACCACAAGACCTGGAGAGTGTCCTTCTCATCCCTGCCATCTCTGACAAGCACCCTCAGCTCCCTGCTCAGCATCCCAGCCCCTGTCCTTTCTCTTTCACCTGAAGACATGCAAACCAGGGAAGGGAAATTTTTCTGTTGTACACATGATATTGTGAGAGGAGGAAGATCAGTATGTAAGAAAATCATCCAGGTGATGTTTTCCTAGGGAGCAGAATCCCTCAGCCAGCTGATGCCTCCCCTGTGCTGCTGCAGCTCCCTGCTGCAGTGTGTGGGTGAGCAGGTGCAGTGGGAGGAACCCAGGCAGTGCTGACACTGCCTCTTTGCTGTTTTCTTTCCTTTGTCAGGCTCCAAATATGTAGTTTTGATTCTGCTTCTGTTGGTAAGAAAAGTTATTAACCGTGTTCCCAGGGCATTATCTTATTAGTGTGGCATAAGAGTTTCCAGCCTCCTGAAAATAATCTTCAGTACAGGCAGAGTCCTGCCAGGCCACTGCATGGTAAATACCCTCAGGTAGCTGGAAGTAATTGATAGAAGCTGCAGAGGGTGTAAGAGAAATACTTGCAGAGGATTGGCAGGCTCCTCTGTAGCTCCTGCAGGATGTGGCTCTGAAATTACTAGTTTAGAAACCCCAGTAAGGGAGCTTCACAGCTCAGAAGGGCAGGTAGTGACATTGGTGAGAGGGAAATAGACGAAAACTGAAAGAGGGGAGGTTTAGGTTAGACATTAGGAAGAAAAATGGTCATTTCATAAGCTTGAAATGAGCTGTTAGAATATGCAAATGTGGCTTGCAGATGATGGCCAGCATTGCTTTATCTTAAAGGCCTGCAGGTATGATGGTTAAACTTGATATATTTCATCCATGGTGTAAAAGCTGCCAAGTCCTTCAAAGTCTGATTCAAAGTGACATTTGTGTCACATTTTATCTGCTTCCATTGGTTTATGTTATGTCAACTGATGTGATGTAACCAGACACAGCCTAATAGCCAGTGATGTGCAAAAAAAGCCTTTTTTTCTTCTTCCTAGGCTTAGGACTATTGTAAGATAGCACAAAAGAGTCCTTGGCTTTGTAAATGTGACATTGTCAGGAGGCAGCTACTGTAGGGCTACACTCTGTGTTTGACCCCATGATGTGACCCATCTAAAGAAGCAACTCGGCTGCATCTTCAGAAATGCCAAAGAAGCACATGAAATGCCCTTAATGGCATTGGTGATTCCTGTCTCCAGGCATCAGCTGCAGTTCTTCCCATGGTGGTTTAGTTCAATGAAGATATATTAGAGGGCTCTTTCAGGCTAGTGAACATGGAAAGAGGGGAAGCATGCAAAGGGACCATATTCCTGCTCCGTACTTGGGAAAAGCTGGGTGACAGAGCTGTAGCAAAGCCTGAAGAGAGATGGAGCCAGAATATCCTGCTGGCTTTTGGTCCCAGCCAGTGCCACATATCTTAGGGCTCCTTTAAGCAAAGTACAATTTGGAGGGGCTGTGTTGAAGTTTCTCTGGGAGCAAATCCATTTCCAGCTGTTTGGAGGATCAAAGTATGAAGCACCCCAAGCTGCTGGGGACTGGTGCTGAGTGTGGCTGTGCCTGGGAGGGTGCACAGGGCAACTCTAGGGTGTCACAAACCCTCACTAGGCAAAAACCCAAAGACATGATGTGGCCTATTGAGCTGCTCTTTCAAAGTTGACTCATAATGGGTCTAAATGCCATAACTCAGAAGCACAGTATTCATTGTGTCATTTTGAATTTTGCCACCACCAGAAACCAATATATCAAATAGGTTTGGTGCCCATCACTCTACCAACTATAGGCATCATAAAACCCATGGGCAGGCACCTATTCTTGAAAAATGAGCCGAGGCAGCAGGATCACTCTCAAATACCTGAATTTCTATGGGACTGCTCCTCCTTTAAGTGATGGGTTCAGGCCAGCTGGTCACCACACTTCGCTTTAAAGACCACCTATGTTGTCAATATTCCACTTTCTACAAGGTGAAATACTGCTGGTAGAAGGTCTCTAAGCAGACTCTAAGTGTACAACACCAGGTGATGTATTTACAGCTAGGCAATCAAAAAGCTAGAAGAGGTATTTGTCAGGGCAGCAGTGGGCTGGGTAATTTAGATTTTGGATGAAAGGCCACTTAGAACACTTGAAAAACCAGCATGGGACTTGCTTCTCTGCAGTGAGCCAGTCCTTGTAGTCACACCAGCTGACATCCAGCCCCACAGGGAGGCAAGAGCAAACTGCCTCAGGATTGTCAGCAAGCAAAATGAACCTGTTCACTGAGCAAAGCAGGGCAGGAGCTGCTGCACATGCACCCGAGCATCAGCTGCTCTTTACCAGCCCTGCATGGTGAGGAAGGTCTGGCTGCTGGGTTGGATCACCCTCAGCCTGGTGACAGCCCGAATTCATAGCTAAATGTGGTGGAGAAGAAGATTAAAGGTGTCAGGAGATGCAGGATCCAAACCTGAGCTGGGAGACTGGCACATCTACTCCTTGGCTCAGCATTGTTATCAGAAATTGATTGCATCCAAGTGCATCAGCAGTTCTGTCACCAGTGCATTCCTGGACAGCTTCATCTGCTGGGCATCTGGCTTTCTTTCATAAATGATGTTATTTTTTTGACTAGCAAATTCTACTTGATAAAACCAGTCTTAGCCATGGTGTAGGGATATAAAAGCATCAGCTCTGCTAGGAATTCCATGCACAGGCAGTTTAAGCCAGTGTGCATGCCTGGAGGGTGCCCAAGTGGGACTGGTCCAGCGCAGGGACAGTGAGGATGGTGGGATTGGTCACACAGACACCCTCTCCTCCAACACCATGCTGAGGTAAGAGGTCCTTTGCACAAGCACAGCAGGGCAGGGCCCTACAGCAGGTGCTCTCTGCACAGACACAGCTCAGCAAAGGTGGGTGACACAGGGCTCAGCATTCACCTGTGCTTTCTGGATCTTGGTCAGGATTTGAACCTAGGTTTCCTAAAAGCCAGTGTTATCCCTCTCCTGAAACCTGTGAAGAGCAGAGTGAGGGCAAAGGTTTTCTTCTTCTTTCTGCCTCAACCTGAGCAGCACCACATTTGCAAACTCAAACACAGCTAGAGGGAAATTTTATTAGTGGTGCTGATCTGATTATGTTGGCAGCAGAACAGAGACAAATATAAACCCTTCCCACTAGTCATTACTATGTAAAAAATATCTCTGTGACACTGTAAAGGTCCTTTATGTTTTTCCCAGTTCAAGCCATTAATTTATATGGACTGCTCATTATTTTTTTCAATTCAGGAACTTACAGGAACTGTTGTGATAACATTTAAATGGCAAGAGGTGGCTGAACCATACGAGGATTGGTCTGAGTCCTCCCTCAATCCACTGACATTTCAGGAGGCCTCTCATTATCCATGCTGCTCAGCTGTTTCCAGCATGACCACTTCTGTAATTTTTTCCTAGGGACATATTCTCTTCCCTAACACTATCTTATGCTTTCTGTAACTCAAGCACCTCTGATGGGCAGATGCAATTTGACCACAGCAAAACCTGTAGCCCACTGTGAATGAACTGGCACGTTCTGGTTTCTCCTGACTGAGAAAACCCTGATTGCTTCAAGCTGGCTGCTGAGCAGGGTGTGCAGACTGTAACCAGTGACTGAGAAAACCCTGATTGCTTCAAGCTGGTTGCTGTGCAGACTGTAACCAGGGGGTGTTCAGAAATAATACCTCATGATCAGATGGGTATGGTCAGGAACCAATTTTTAACAACATTTTGCTAATTACAGTAAAAAGTTCTAACAAATGTGGCTTTCTCCTTTTGCAGCCATTTATAAACACACATTGATCTCCCTTCATGATTTCTCCTCATGATACCTGTAGCTGATAGAGTAGCTAATGCACACCTGCTTTGTCCAACACCTATAGCTAGTTTCTTACTGGGATGAAGTTCACTCCTCCAGAGAATGGTACAAAGTAACTTGCTGAGACACCATTTCTCAGCAAGACAAAACACTGACAGGCAGGAAAAGGCTTTGGAAATTCCCCCAAGGAGCAGAGGATTCAGTCAGAGGCCCCTCACATTAGTGTTCACTGGTTCTCTATATAACATCTTCAATATGTGAACCTCGGTAAGTGCTGCTTCCCAATTCCCTGTGTTGCATGCTCCAGGGAGAAGATCTAAACATCATCTGCAATGCCAAGAGAACCTGCCACTCTTTGACTAAGCCCAAAATACTGTGTTAACCATGAAGAACTAACAGTGGGTAGTAGTTACCCCTTGGGATCATTTTTGGGAATGGTGTCTTTTGTGCTCAGTACTCTGCCAAAACATTGCAAGAAAAAGAAACATGCTCTGCACTCACCCAGTGCTCAGGGCTCAAAGCCTTCAGTTATTCCTGATATTTTTGGTCTGCAGGTCCCTCACCCACAGGGTGGGGCAGTTGTGCACTGAACACTGCACTTCATGCAGGGCAGAGAACTGTAGTGACAACCTTGCAGGAAAAAACCTCTGGGGAGAACCCCCTGCCAGACACCACTGACCAGGAGGGTTTCTGTGCTCAGTGACCTGGTCATTCCAAGCCTCAGGGGGGACACCTCTGTCTGCATCTTGCTTTCCAGCAGTAAGAAGCCACAGATGTAAATTAAAGAATCAACATGTGCAGTCTTGACATCAGCAGTAGTTGAGCACCCAGGAGAGCTGCACCCAAGGGCCCTGCTGTGCAGGGGCTGCTCCCCTGCCATCCTGCAGTCCCTGCACCCACCTGGCTGTGCATGTGCTGGGAAGCAGCACAAGGAGACAAGGAACTCATTTTCTGCTGTGTTCTTGCAGGAACTTTTCAGATCATGACAGATTTTTTTGTTTGCTTGGGTTTTTTTGACCCATCCATTTATTTACAAACCTAATCTTGGGGCCTGAATTAACCTGTCAGGGTTCTCTTCAGCAGAAAGAACATTTAGACAATTAGCCCACTGCCCAGGGAAATGGAGGGACTGTTGTCATCAGCTCTTATGACAATCCTGTATTAAGGTTGCTTTAGGAATAAGAAATCAATGAGACATTGGCTTGAAATGACCTAAGGACTTTCCAACCCAGTGATTTAATAACATGGCAAATAAAAAAAAATAAATCTCAGTAAACACTAGTGTCCTAGAACAGAATCTGCCCTAAGGAGTTCTCTGATACTAGTTTTATTTGCTTGTCATAATACATTTCAGCTGTGTTTTTTCCCTTTCTGTTCCATATATTGTATTAAAGATGAAAAAAAGTTTCATATTGAGTTTTTCAGAGGCCTTTTTCCCTGCCAGTTAACTAGAAAGGCATTAAAATACAAATGTTTAATTAACTGAGAGAACATTGTAAGCCAAGTTTCAAAGGGGTTCTTCTGACCATAGACACGTGCCTGGAGAAGCAACAAGGAGAAAAATCCCTTCCTTTGAGATGTGTTTAAGTTTTTCTTTCTTCTTTTTGAGCAGCAATGAACCTTTTTGATCTCACTCTTTTGTAAAGTAACTCTTTGTCAGATGAAATATGAAGATCTCTATCAAAAGAACACTTGGCTTTGACAAGCTTGACAGTCCTATGTAGCCTGCAACTTGGTAATGGCTGGCACTGAAATGAGAAGCACTTGGATAATGAATAAAGATGATTTTAGTAGCATGATTCATAAGTAATACAAAGGCAGCTCTGGCAATGTCTGTACTAATTACAGACTAGTTGCTATGTTGCAACAATCATGGGTATTAAGTGTGTGGGATGCTGAAATGTGTGGGCATCCTGCTGAGCTTGAGCTCAGTTCCTTGCAACTACAATCCTGTCGGTCCCAGCTGGGAAGTGGGCAATGTATGTAGGTGCTTAAATATGGGCTGAGGATGACTACCTGGGGGTATATATTCAATTTCTTCTCTCTTTTTTTTTTGCTTAACCCTCCTGGTCACAAACCTTTTGAGCTGTCAGAAATCATGGAGATGATTAGGTGCTGCACCATTTAACAGCCAGGAATCCTGATGGGTTGCTCTGGGTCTCTTCCTCACCACCCAACACTGCCACAGTATTTCCAGACCATCTCGGTGTGACTGAAGAGCAGGACCAGCAGCATTTCCAAGCTAAGTTAGTTCTGTGCAGGCAGATGATGTTTGTTTTACCTCCAGGTAACATGAGCTATCATGGCTTTGAAAAGCAGAGTTGGGTTCAAAAGGCTGGTGGTAAATCTTAGATGGGCAACTTGGAGCTGCTTGATGGGAATGTCTGCAGTGGGACTGTCCCTCTGAGGGTTGGGCTTCCTAGTTTGGTTCCAGAGGGATGGACTTAGGCAGTAAGATGTCAATGTGACTCAAACCTGTAATTTCATGAAGCCAGGTCTAGATGTGGAATTTACTCCATTTCAACACTTAATGAATTGGAAAATTATCCAAGCTCAATTTTCTATTTCCTTCAAGGTTCTTGCTTCCTGAATATGAGTGATTATTTCCCTTGTCACCACTTGCCCTTGCCCACTCCTTGTCTTCCTGTCCTTCAGACTTGGAGGATTTCTCCCTCTTCTGAAAGAGGGGACCCTCTGCCCATTTTCCATATGCTTTGCAGATGTGAAGCACAGAGCATGACCACACAGAGCAGTGCTCAAAGGCTGCTCTGTCTTAAAAATGCCACGAGACTGTCCTACAGATGAATATTTAGGTGGTGTGTGGCGAGGAAGGTGCCCCCTGTGCTGGGAAAGCACAGAATCCATGGGTAATAACTATCTGTGGCTGCCATCTGATGATGTTTCAAAAATCATCTCAAGCATGCCAGCAAGCTGAAAGCTCACAGACTGCAGGTGGGAAGGAGAATGAAAGATGTGAGTAAGATTTTGGGAAGGAGGGCTAGGTTTGCATTTGAATTATTGTCTCCAGTAATGGAGAACTCGGAGTGGAAAGAAAATTCCTCTTGCACTGTGACCACCTTCTCTAATCATGCTAATGTGGCTGTAATGAAAATTACATTTAGCCTGTCATTATTCCCCATGTGATGCTCCCCTAGATTCCCTGCTTTGTTGCCAACATTCTGGTGGACAAAACCAGGGGTATTTTTCAAACATCTCAGTTGTAACAGAGAGAAGAAGCTGCCAGCAGACTGCACTCATGCATTTGCTTTGGCACCAGCTCTCCCTTGCTGGGTGGTGCAGGGTGCCAGCAAAGGCCAAGCTGGAGCAGAGCCAGGGCTCTGCTGTGCCCAGCTTCCATGTGCCCAGGAACTGGGGAGCAATGGGAAGAGGTCCCAAAAGGCTCAGCACAGCTCTCCTCCATCTCTCCCCAAGCTCCTCAGCACTTGGTGGCTCTTTAAGGCAGCAAAGTAGTACAGAGGATTTGCAGATTGTCTGATTGCCATTTGGGTAAAGGAGCCTCCTCCTTGTCTGGCAACTGCTCTAGATCTCAGCTGTTTTTTGTTGGTTTTTTTTGTTGTTGTTGTTTTTTTTAAAATATTAACTAGAACATAATCTTTGGTGAACTCTGCTGTTGAGCACCAATATATTGTTAGATCCTCTGCAGGTTCAAACTGGCCTGTGCCTCCTTCTTCCTTTCCCCTTAAAAGGGAGACAAGCTGAGACCAACCACCAGAACATTTTCCAGCTATTTTTACAAGTCTGTTTTGACTGTGTAACCACTAAACCCCCATCACTTTTGTTTTTATGTTTTAAAGAATGTGATTTCCCATGTACATTTAAATGAATAATTGCAACTACAGTAATGATGCAGGTTATTATTTAGCTCCTGAATGCACCTGGAGAAGGTCCTGGTGAAGGTGAGCTGTGAACTCAGCCCAGTGCCATGGTGATACTGGAAGATAAAGGATGAGGACAAAGCAGGTGGGACATGCAGAGGGGAGCTGGAGGGCATTCAGCATCCCTCTTGCTGCTCTTAGCAACAGTCTGGGCCAATCCCATTTCCAGGCAGCTCTAGCAGGAAGGGAGCAGAGCCCCAGCTCAGCCCAGGGGACATCACAGTCCCATGGGAGGGTCCAGGTTGAGCAGGCAGAGGGAGGGAGGATGTGGCAGGATACAGTGTCCCATGAGTCCAACAGCCCCATTGCCTCAAGCTTGCCCTTATTTTGCAGGCTGAATTATTTCCAATACCTCACCAGGGTGTGCAGAAGCAGGACAGAGATTGTTTTTGCATGGGTCCTGGCCCTCCCACTGCATGTGCAACTGTAGCTCTGCAGGACAAACACCACAGTCACTGGGGACAGATCACTGTGCTTCTGACAGCCTGATCACAGACCAGGAATATGTCCAAGAGGTTGCAGTGAGAAGAACACACATAGTGCAGGACACACACACTGTGCAGAGTTTGCTTTGTGTGTATGTTGCTTGAAAAGGTTTATCAATGGCACAATGGATGGCCTGCAGGCAGTGGGATGTCATTTCAACAAGCTAATAACTTGGTGTCCTCATTCAGGATTATCTTGAAGTATCCTTCATTACCAACTCTGTCAGCAAGGTCAGCACATTTGTGGAGGAACAAGCTCTGCTGTCATCTCCTTGGCCAGCATGTGGAGAGCTTTGCCAACACACCAGCAGCAGAGCTGCCCTTCCATGAAAGACAAACTCCTGAGCAGACCCTGAGATCAAGGGAAGCTCTCAGAAAGGCTCAGCCATTGTCCATCCCAGGGCATGAATGAGAGCAATCTCCCACCAGAGGGTAAGACAACCAGATGCCCTCCACGTCTGACACCACCCCCACCACTTAACTCCTGCCTATCAAATATTGCTGCACTTCAATAAGGCAGTAACAGGGCTCCAATAATTACATTCACTTTCCAGGTTAAATTTTAGGTGTTTACATTCCACACCCCAGGGTGGCCTTCCAAGTAGATCCTTTGTAAACCAGTGGTAAATCCATTCATTGCCAGCATGTCAGTGTGCTGTGTGTTGAACAGCAGCTGCCCATCATGCTCTGGAGTGTGCTTTTGTCTGGTCTTGAACAAGAGATGAGAGTAGACATCATCTTAAATATTCACAAAGAAATGCCAGCACAGATGAGGCAGTACAGAGGGAGGGATGGATGTGGGTTTGGCATAAATAATTCATGACCATGAGGCATTAATAGCTCTTCTGGTCACATAATTCTCAACAATATTAGTTTAAAAATGTGCTGCAAATCTTCTCTTTAATGGTAATCTATAAATAGAACAAGCACTTCTTATTGGAAATGTATTGGCTTGGGAAATCTGGTTGGCAGCTTGCAATTTTAAGAATTGTTGTGGGACGTGAATTAAATAACCCTGTGGGGAGAATCCTCCCCATTGCAAGCCCTGACAAAGCTGGTTTGCAGAAAGTAACCACCTGCACTGCTGCTGAGGGCAAGAGCCCAGCTGCTTGGGCATCTCCTAATTTCAGAAGTACCTGGAACACCTAAGCACCCAGAAACAGCAGCCTTGGGAAGGTGAAACTAACCCAGCCAAAGGTGAATTTCCTATTCCTCTCATGTACAGTGCAGCTGTGGGGGTGATGGGCCTCAAGGACTTAAGTGTGACCACTGTATGAGGCTCAACAACAAATCTCTCAGAACATGGTTTTGAGGTTGCTCTGTAAATTCCTATATGCTTTTGCTTTCTGCAGCCACCTTGAATTATGAACTGCTGGCTCAGCTGTGCTTCACAAGAGGCTCTGGCACAGAACAGTTGTGCTACAGCTGCATTACAGGCTATTGAACACCCTTGTTCCCAGGTAGGCTCCCCAAAGCCCCTGCAGGTAACCTCCTGAGGCTGCCCCTTGGTGTGCTGCTGCACGGGGGCTGCTCTGGGCTGCTTCTTGTGTCTGAAATTTCATGTATACTATTGATTTCTGCTGGGTAGTGTCAGCTACTTGCACTCTCCTTGCCTGAATCCCTGCCTGCTTCACATGGTGTGTATTTTCTTGTCTGCAGCCTTTGATATAATGATTTCTCTTGCCACTATCATTGAACATGACTTCACATATGAGACTTTTTCCATTACCATATTTTTTTTTGCCAATGTACTGACAAATCTTCCATTCCAGTTTGTTTATGTTCTCTTCTGTACTCTTTAAGGTGTTGTATTAACTTGGTGAGGTGTTAACAGGCTTGTCCTTCCAAGGCTTCCTTACACTTCTTGGAAAAATGAAATTTTTGCCTGCTTTTCTCAGGCTCTGGATGAGGACAAACTTTCTTCTAACATATAACATGGTAGACTTGGTCTGGCTTCTCATATTGTTCTTCTCCCACCATTCAGAGGAAATTTCTTAGTAATTCAAGGCATTACTAAGACAGGCAAAATAAATAAGGGAAAAAGCTGCCTGGTCTTATCTGAGTGTAAATTTATGTGTACCAGAATTAGCTGGATGATGCCATTCCCTGTCTGCTCTGCAGGACGCCATGGCTGGATAACCAACAAGGTGACTATCAGCAACAGAGAACTGTTGATGCTAAGACTGTACATCCTGAGTAGCAGAGAAGACTAAAATTAATTGGGGAAATCAGTGACAAAAGAGCAAAGCAGTCACATCAGTGTATCAGTGTTCTACATGACATGAGAAGCAGCAAGTAGGCTTGTGGGATGAAAAGCACTCAGGCTGGAACCAAGAATTTAGTCTGGGCCACAAGAGTGGCAAGTTGTTCTCTATCAAGACCTGTCATTAAAAAGCCAGCTCTGTCTGTGGCATTTGCTGACATGGAAAATCTGAGCTGCCAGGTATCATCTTCAACTTCATATTCTAGCTATCACTAAGGAAAAAAGAAATCTTGAACACACTAGGTTTATGTCTCAACTAGTGAGACATTTGAGAAAGACACACGTAGTTAGGAACAATGTTTTGATTTTTGTAATACCCAGGATAATTTTATCAGAGAGGGATTTGTGTGGTGATACATCACATTAGCCTGGTGCTGTGCAAGACATATGGAAATGAGTGATGGATTAGATTTTAGACAGCTTATAAAAAGAGCCTTGTAAGACCTTTAACCTTAAAATCATTCATAGCTGAGCAATCCATTAAAATCAGTATTGAAGTGATCCTTGGCTGGTACAGTAGTAAGAAATATGCTAGTGATTAATGGGCTTTGGTTGTTTTCTTAAAAGTGTAATTCATAGCAGCAGAGAAAATATCTCTGATAATGGCAGCCATGAGACCTCCCCCTGTTGTCAGAAGAGCTGGATCTAGAGCTGGGAAAGTTGCATGTGCTTTTTCCTAAGAGCACATGAACTTTGCTAAGAGCTGGACACCCTTTGCAGCCTCCCTGCTGGCTGCACTGGAGCCCAACACAGGGGTGGTTGCTGCCAGCAGCCTGAGATACCTTCTGCCAGGGCAACTACAATGCCAGGAGTTTTTGGGCTTTGCTTCACATGCAGCTCATGCACAAAGGTTTGTGTGAAGGCACTTTGGCTCTGCTTGGGGGTGCCTGGTGCTGGCCAAGCCACAGAGTGGTCAGGGTTGGAAGGGACCTCTGGAGATCATCTAGTCCAACCCCCTGCCAGAGCAGATCACATAGGAGTAAGTGCAGGCAGCCAGGCAACCTCCCTGGGCAGCTTGTCCCAGAGCTCTTTTTACTCTCAGAGTAAAGAAATATTTTCTTATATTCCCTTTAAACCTGTGTACCAGTTTGTGCCCATTGCCCCTTGTCTTTTCACTGGACACCACTGAGAGTCTGGCCCCATCCTCCTGACACTCCCTTTAGATATTTATAAGCACTGATGAGATCCCCCCTCAACCTCCTTGTCTCTAAGCTGAACAGCCCCAGCTCTCTCAGCCTTTCCTCACAGGGCAGATGCTCCAGTCCCTTCATCATCTAGTGGCCTGTGCTAGACTCCCTCCAGTAGTTCTTTGTCCTTCTTGAACTGGGGAGCCCAGAACTGCACACAGTGCTCCAGGTGAGGCCTCACCTGGAGCAGAGTAGAAGGGGAGGAGAACCTCCCTTGACCTGCTGGCCACGCTCTTCTTAATGCACCTCAGGAATGTGTGTCCCAAGCATTGGTGTCTCATGTGTGGAGCATCAAGAGTCCCCAGATCTTGTGGTGGCAGCACTGGTTTTCCACACTCATGCAAGTCACTGGCTGGGTCAGGGCTCAGATTTAGCCATGCACTGGTTTCCTCAGTGTCAGAGCAGATTATTCTGCCAAGGCAGTGACCTGACAGCCTTGTCTACACTGTTTTGTGGAGCCTGGGCTGCCTAACATCACCCAGCAGAATTTTAAGGGCTGGAAATAGAAGCTTAATGGTGGAAGTGCAAATCAGATGTTCCTTTTGGGACACCACCAGCACTGGCAGAGCATGGGTTTGCTGACTCCACAGGGAACAAGATCACTGGGGGAAGATGCATCACCAGTGACAAGTACTGGAATATAAACATCTGCCCAGAAAACCATTGCCAAAGGTCTGCATTTTGAGCTGCTGGGGAGAAGCTAAATGTTGCAGGAAAGGAATTTCTTCTGAAGTGCAAGGAAAATTCACTTCCACTACAAACTTGCCTTATTCCCAGTGACTCCTTTTGCTGCCAGTGTTCAATGCCAGCTGCAAAGAGGGACAGGCTGGCAGCACCAATTTTTGTCAGCAGCATTGGGTGCACTCTGGAGACCCCCAAGCTGTCAAGAGTCATAGTGTGAGCATCTCTGGCCTCGCTGGGCTGCCCTTGCTGCCACCTCCCACCAGGGGACTGCTGCAGGCAGCTTTGGTGTCAAAACTGATCTGGCAGTGTCACTGGCTTCTTTCGCAGGGAGAACCATGAGGGGGTGGTGGCTGTTCCTATGCAGGTCACATCATCCAGCTGAGCTATACCCATACCAGAAAAGAGCAGGTAGATCTGCCTCCCCCTTGGCAGCTAGGCACAAAGCAGAGGCAGGATGCACAGGCTGTGTTTCTGCACAGCTTCTGCAGAAGCAGCATCACCTGCACAGCACCAGCCTGCCAGGACCATCATCATTCAAGGACCAGAGCTGGTCTTTTACCAGGTGTCTAGAAATTAATCCCTTTACAGTTCTGCTGGTAGAACATTCTTCCATTTAACAAGCTATAACAATAATTTCTGTTCTGATCTGGGCCTTCAATTTGATGTACACTTGACACATGCTTTTTGTGCTTTTAAAAAGAATTCTCCAACTCATCCACCCACTTCTAACACATTACCTTAGTTTCCATAGGTACCTGCTGCTAATTCAAATGACCACCTACTCAGGCATAACAGACCATTTGATGGCATTTTTCCATCACTGTTCTCAAGACCTATTTGTTTTATAGGTGCAAGAATTGCCTTAGCTCTGCTGACCAACTAAGGCCATTACCCTTGGTTGCAGCAGCTGCTTGAACAGCTGAGACCATCAGTGTGCATCCTGCAGCAACTTTGAGAGCTTGCTTTGCCTCCCACCTTTCCCTTCCAGATGTCAGGTGTTAGTGCCAGGGTTTCAGAGCAGCAATCACATCAATTTGAGCAGAGAACAAGCTGTCATCATTCACTAATGAACATTATGATAACACCACAAAAGAAATCTTTGCCAACCTAATCATCTCACACCACCACAGCACGAAGTTATTTAAAGACTATCATTCTTTGCAGCATATACAAGCTTAGGAACAATTTCTAAAGGTGATTAGACACTAAAGTGGAGTTGTATGGGTAAGTTAGTTGCTGTTTTCAGAGCATGCATTCCACAGAATTTCACAGCATCGTCACAGAAAAGACCTCTAAGATCACCAAGTCCAACTAGGGATAAAACCTCAGAGCTCTACAACCCCCTCAGTAGCTGCTTCCAACCAAGCACAAGTCCAAGAAGCCAAACAGCTACAGAGCAGGCCTGCTGTGCACATCAGGGACACCACACTGCTGCAGCAACCTCCCCTCCCACCACCTCCAGACCCCAGCCCCAGAGAAGAAAGCAGCAGCACCTTCCCTTCCCACCAGATGAACCACGTGCACTGACCTCACTCCAGAGCCTTGGAGCCAACGCAGCAGATCTAGGCACACTTCCCAAATCAGGTACCACTACCCCTGCCAGAGGGAAGGACTGACCCCCAGCTGCTCATTTATCCCCCCAGGGCCTTGCTAACCACCTGCAGCTGCAGGCCCTGGAGATGGCAAGTGCAGGCACGTGTTCTGTGGGGGCTTCCCTGCCTGCCCACCCAGCTCCTGCTCTCCTTAAAGGTTCATCTTCAAGGTTTGGGCTGATGCATCAAAGGATATCTTGCTGCTGGTCACCTGGACATTATCTCTTAGTTCATATCTGAGACCAGCATGGTTACCAGTGCTGGCATTTCTTACCTTCCAAATCATTGCTGTGTTTCTGCAGCAGGACAATTCTTCAGAGAAGGGTTGCTTCCCTCTTTTTTCTTTTTTTTTGTTTTAATTTTTTGTTGCATTAAAGGCTTTACAAGATCTGATCCTCTCCTTACGCCCTCAGCTCCTTAAGTCCAGTGAAACTGGCTGCCTTTTGCCTTAAAAACTAAAAAAGAAGTCCTTAATCCTCCTACCTGACAAGAAGACAACAGATGAAGATCCCTAAGGTCTATACTGCAGTTCAAAAGAGCCCACAAGGTTTTTAGCTTTCAGTGTTTCCCGAGTTACTCCATGACTGTGAAAGCCCAACAATGGGACACTGAGCCCAGATCCTCCACTGTTGCACCCCAGGACACTGTACATTCCACCTCTTATCAGCCCTGATCCCACAGTGAGAAAAGAAAATTCTGTCTTAAAACTTCTCTAAGCACCAGCTTTATCCCCACTGGAGGAGAGAAAAGGTCAACAAAGGCAGCTAGAAGGTGGGGAAAATTATTTTTGGCCCAAGAAGTGCTCGGATTTCAGTGTTGCTGCCATGCAATAGGAAAGATAGACATGGGGATGCATACTCTGAATTTCCTCACTGTGGAATAAATAATAAATTAATTGGGGCAAAAAATTTGAGGAAGAACATGTGATCCAGCCTTTCAGTGGTGTGTTAGCTTAGCACCAGTGCAGAGGGAAAAGGAGACAAGTTCTGGGTCCTCTCCATCCCCAGCATAGAGTCATCACCATGTGTAATAAATACATGTATTTGCTTTATCATCATCTGGGGGGTGTATGTGGAGGAAAAAATCCTCAGAGGTTTACCAAGGGGGTAAAAAAACCCAACATGAATTCAAATTAGTTTAAGGGAGTTGGAAGAACTAGTTTGTATGATTTGATCTACTTCAAACTCTATCTGCAGCCATGACTCATGAAACAGAATGTCAAACTACAGCAAATTCAAGGAGCAGATATAGCATTCAAAGGCTGAAGGAAAGCCAAGATGAATGTGAAAGTGGGAAGTCACAAAGAAAAAAGAACAAACAGGGAGGCTAGTGGGAGGCTAGAGGGGGAGCAGAGGGAATCTGAGGCAAGGATGTGAACTGGGAATGTGACAATATGACTGATTCCACAGGAGGCTTCTCTTGTTTTGTTGTATATTCTCTACCACCTTATCTGGAGGTATTGTTTCTCAAAAGAAATCTGAAAAATTGGTTTGAAGGAGGAATGGGAGCCTCAGGGGGGCAAAGGGACAACTCTGTTCAGATCTGTTCCTCCTTGGCTGCTGGACAAGGCCAGGGAATATTACTTGGGCAGTGTGGTAATTCACATCTTGTGCTTGTCACTCAACTGAATGCCCAATTCCTGGGTTTCTGTGATGCACAGAAATACCTCATGTTGAAATACAAGGCACTCCTGGTACTTTCTCCAGAGGAAAGGTGGGCTGTGGAGTTGCAGAGGCTTCTGACAGCCCAGGGCCAGCAGCCCTGCAAGCACCTTGTTGGTTCTGTGCAATTTCTTGGCTTGGCCCTTCCCTGGGATGAATTTGCTTGGGCTGAGGATTGTCAGCCAAGCAGCCACAGCCATAATAACCTCAGAGGAGGAGATGATGACTGAAGACTGAAAAGAAAAATCATGGAAAGCCACAAAATTCAGGCTGGGGTGCTGATGAGGAAAGGATTTATACCTTAGCAGCTCTCAGCATCCTGCTCTTGTTTGACTCTGCAGAGCACCACTCTCATTGCATATTTAGTCAGAGTTGCTCACAGCCAGCCTGTGTGTACTGGGAAGATTTCTGCCCTGATTTCTGAAGGAAATGAGGTGTCTGCAGTCAGCATAACTTTTTCTCCCCATACCTGTCCCTGACCATCCTCTAATGATGTGTGACAGTATGGATACCCATCAGCCAGACTTCACAGGACTATAGGACTACTTGTCTATATAGACAAGGGAAACCTGCAAGCCTCAAAGGCTAGATGTGCAGATAACCCACCTATCTTTGTTGCTGCTCCCTATATCTAGAAAACATGTGAGTCCTCAGCAGCATAAGAAGGACTTCAGTGTAAGCTGGAGTAACAAGAATGCCTGCTACTGGTCTTAAACATAAGCCAAATCCGTGCAGAGCCAGCACAGGCTTCTCTGCCCTGCATCCCCCGGTACTCCCAGGTCCAGGGTGATGGCAACAGCTCTTCTCAATCATTCTCAGTCCAAGATATCTCACCAAGTGAGAGGAACACATACAAAGGCAACTTCAGTGGCTTCAGACCTGCTCAGCTCTGTGCCCTTTGAGCAGCTTATGGATACTGGGCGACTGACTGCAGGCACGTGATAAGATAAGAGCCTGTATTTATAAGGCATGAGGGCTCTTTTTATTGTACATCCCACTAAAGCATTTACTGTGCATTTCTCTCTGTTGATCTAGATCAACTGCATTTCCTTTCTTGGGATTTTAAGTCTCTCAGTTAAGGCAAAAAGAATATATCTTTCCTGTGCAAAAAGGCATTAAATTGCCAGTAAAGTCGTTTTGCTCATGCTAGAGTCTCCAAGAAATGCCTGTGTGTGCCTGGAGCCAGCACTCACAAGGCTGGTAAAGAAGGTGAGGGTGGGACCCAGCTTCTTGCCTGAGGTGACACCTCTCTGAGACCTGGGAGCCACAGGGAAAAACATACCAACCCAAAGGGAAAATTTTGGAAGAAGAGTTGGTGAAGTCTCAGTCCACACACTGCCTGAATTGCTGAACTCTTACAGGCTGGGAATCTGCCCTCCAAGAAATTCCTAGGATTTAAGCAAGAAAGTAGTGAAGGATGTGTTTTGATTCTAAAGAGGACAAGAGGGAAACGCAAATTGGAGAAATCTTTCAGAAGAATATCAGGTATGTGATGATGTTCTTCAAGCCTGTCTTGCATCTAAAGTGTAGCTTAGAAGGTTAACAAAATCCAGACAGCCTCACTGGGAGTGCTGAATCATTACATTTTACACAGTCCTCCGCACTAGGAAACCTGGATGGTTCCCAAGAGTGAGCAATCTGGAAATAAAAATGTGTCTGATCAATAAAATGAAATGGCTTGAAGAAACCTGAGTTCAGTCTCTGTAAGTCCTAATTGGTTTTGCAAGTATCAGAGGTGACCTTGCCCTTTGCAGATGAGCTGTTATAGTGGTGAGCCGGGTTATTGCGAGATAACAACAGTGCAGTGGTGATCCTGGTGCTGTTGGCAGCCCAAAAGACACTGGCCACGGGAGAAATCAGCAGTGAGAAGACTGGAAAGAAAGGCAGAATGTGCCAGTGGCACCTGATGAGCTGAGTTTTTATGCCTTGCTTGGGTTAGGAGGTTGTAACATCAACCGTCTCTCCATCAGACTCTGGCTAATACCTATTTGTAGCCCTACATGCTGATTTTTTTGAAAGACACCAGATGCAGACACACAAATTGCTAACGTGGGTGAGCTAATAAAGAGGCAAGTATGAGTATTGAAACGTCATGGGCTATTTAAATTGGGAAGTGAAACAAAATCCATCCCAACTGGCTTTCAACTTTCAGCCCCCTGATCTAAAAATCAATTGACTTTACTTCCAGAATCCTAACACCTCCAGAGGAAACCCTACACTCTTCTCAGCAGCATGTGTGGACAGAAAAAACTTCAGAGGTTTCAGGGTGGTTACCCAACAGAGACAGCCCAGCAGAGCCCAGGCATCTTCTTCCACAAGTGCTCTTGCTCTCTAGCAAGCTGCCCTGCCCTTCCATCAGCACAGTCATAAAAGAAGGGAAATTTACAGATCAAAATATATTGTGAGACCTCACAGAGAGAACTGGAAACACAGGGGGCTTTAACACACTGCTTGGCTTCAAAAAGAGTCAGATTTGAGTGGGATTTCCAGCACTTGCCAGAAGTATCCCTGGAGATATGGTTTTGAATCACTCTGCCACAAGTTCAGCAGAAGCTCCCAGAAGGTTTCCCTTCCCTTGCCAAGTGGATCTGAGCAGATGAGAGAGGTTTGCCTGCTGGACAACATGCAACCCTGCCAGGCTTTTGGTGCCATTGGTAAAAGTCTGCATATTTCATTACCTGTGCAGTGTAACCTGGCACTGAAAGCTCACTTTGAGCTACAACATGATGTTTCTCTCCTGTCATGAGAAAATCACACCTTCACCTACTTAAAAATTCTAATAATGCAAATTCAAAATGCATATTTAAACACTCTTAAATAAAACACTTGATGCTGGTGATGGATGAACAATGACAGCTCAGCCTAGGAGCAGGAGAACAGTTTTGGTGTTCATGCTCTCCATGCTCATCTCAGCTCTGAAGTTGGGATGCACTGGAAGGTGCTATAAGGTCTCCCCAAGAGCCTTCTCCTCTCCAGGCAGAACAACAGCCTGTCTCCATTGCAGAGCTGCTCCAGCCCTCAGGTCGCCTCCATGGCCCTCCTCTGGACTCACTTCAACAGCTCCATGTCCTTCCTGTGTTGGGGGCTCCAGAATTGGACACAGTGCTTGAGGTGGGGTCTCACAAGACTGGAGGAGAGGCTCACAACCACCTCCCTTGACCTGCTGGCCATGCTCCTTTTGATGCCAGAGCTTTCAATCAAGTGGTTTTCACAGGGCCTCTGCAGCTCCTGCAGGAAGGCAACCAGTGCCATCCTCATGGCTCTTTGGTTTGCCAACACAGTGGCCATAGCTATGAGGTTTGCTAAGCCTTGGGAACAAGGAATTGTCAGGAGGGGATAAAAAAACCCCAAAAAATCACTTTTCCATAGCTCTAGCAGTAAATCTATTGACATCCAGTGGCAAAACCAGTAACTAGGGACAAGCAGTGGTGCCCAGGATGATGTGCTGCTCTGGTGATGGCAAGGCAAAGAACCAGTGTCATTTCCTTGTAATGTACTTATTGCTTTATCAGGATAAACATTAAGAGAATACATCACATTTCTTTATGTTTTTCATTTCCTATTAAGCTCCTGGCTGCTTCAGTGAGCCCTCTGTACACAGCTTGGCTGTGGACTGGTGATCTGTAACTTTCTGCAGAGTGCTGCTATCATTTCTCAAGTCCTGTTCAACTCCAGCTGTGACTTTTCATGGACAAAGATGGATGCCATGAGCAAAACCCAGGCACAGGCAAAATTTATCTCAATTTATCCTGGAAAGAAAAAGTAACTGAGAGTACCTTGCTGAAAGCAAAATATACTGCCTGAATGAATTTACAATAAGTAATAAAATACAGCAGGGAGAGACCATTTAGTGTAGGGGAAAAAGGTAATATATTATGTCAGTAATTCACTTTAAAATGATGCTATTAAGCAAGTATAAAGGTGATTGTCACCTTTTTTAGGCAAGTTATAAGTTGCTGTGTGACATCTATCAATATGAAAGAGTCACTTCTAATTTACTCCAGAAAAAGCCATATATGTTTTACACCACTTCCAGGACTGGCAGCTCTCTCAGCAGCAGTGGAGGATGAAGGCAGGCTCACAGTTCTCATGAAGGCAAAGTTCACTCTCCTCAGGAGCAGGTTCTGAGCACTGAAAAGTAAAACAATTTGCCCAACCCATGGGGGAAATGCTGAGGTCAGACTAGGAATTAAACCAGTTCTTCTGACATTAGTCACAACAAACTCATGTTTGTCCCAGTGTTGCAGCAGCCAAACAAGAAACACTGTCACAGACAATGCAAGCCAGGAGCATCATATACAAAACCAGATTATTTTAGCATAGATTCAAAAGAGAATATATTTACATAATGAGGCATCTGTAGATGTTTCATCGACAGAGGCTCTTTGCAACTTTGGGCTCATTTCAGAGAAGCCACTTTTGGCTCCTCAACCCCAAATCACCATCCAGCTCCCTCCCCAGTCCCTCGAGTGCCCCCTAGTCCTGGAGCTGCCCCAATAAGCCACTTGGACCCCTGTTCTCTCTATTTCTGCTATGGATTTCTGGCTTCTTTGTTTGAATGTGTTCCCTGGGAATTATACAGAATGTGCTTGCACAACACCAGTAACTTTCCTGTCACTACAGCAAACACCATACCTGCAGCAGCTGGATATACCAGCTCTGAACCCCTGTGATCTCACCAGCTCTTCTGATACTGGGTCCCATCTGTGGAGCTACAGCTCCGAGAGGCAAGTGATTAAAGGGGGATCTCAGTGTCTTCTTTGCTTCCCTAAAAGGTTCAGAATAAGGGCTGAATATGTGAATTCTAGAGACCTAAATATTAGAAGGGAAGGGAAGAAAAAAAAAACAACAAACAAAACCAACAAACCCAGCTGTATGACTTTCTAAATCTCATGATTTGTGAATTCTAGAGACCTAAATATTAGAAGGGAAGGAAAGAAAAAAAAAACAACAAACAAACCAAACAAAACCAACAAACCCAGCTATATGACTTTCTAAATCTCATGATTTGTAAGTCAATTTCATGATTTCAGGGCATTTGGGCTGAGCAGTCAGTCAATTTCATGATTTCAGGGCATTTGGGCTTGGCGAGCAGTGTCAGAGCAGAATCACACTCCACAAACCCCCACACAGGGAGATTTTCCAACACAGGCTTGACCCGTCTGTCTCTACACAAGCAAATGCTGATGTGTTTCAGTGACCTGATGCCTTTGGGATTACATTTTGATCCTTCAGTGCAGGACAGTTTAAGGCTGGCTGTGCCAGGGCTGCAGGAACAGCCTTTGGTCTCCGTCAGGAGGGAGGCAGAGTTCAGCACCAGGGAAGTCATTGGACAGGAAGCAGCAACATCAATCCCTGCTGATCCTTCAGCTCAGTGCAACTGCAGTGGGATCAGAGCAGCTGGGGAAGGGGTGAGGAGTGGGAAAGGAGAGCTTTAACCAAAGATCTTCTGAATCCCTGGATGAAATGGCAACTGCCTCAACGGTTCCTTCTTTTAAACCAGTAGCTCCTTTCCCCATCAAGAAGTTGAACTCTGGCT
>NW_009954536.1:0-1582 GCF_000747805.2 Chaetura pelagica | reverse complement strand
GTATTTTATAAATATTGCTTTCACAGATAAGCTCTCCCCTTCCTCATTAGATTATTTAGAAACCCCCATAATTACCAGGGTTTAATTTATTAACAAGATGGGCAACTTAAAGACTATCTTTGGAGGTAGGGAAATTGTGCTAACTCTGAGGATGAGAAAGAGGACAGGAACACCATGGAATCTGTCACTGTCAAAAGCCATGACTCCACAGAGAGGTAGTTTGCCCACCTTTTGAGGACACCCAGCACAATTTCTCTTTTAATATGGGAACAGGACAAATATTACTCAGGCTGCACGTGATGCTGGCAGAGAACAAAGGACCAGTTTGTGGGTTTCCTTCAGTTGCTGCACCAGTTGTGGCACTGACATACCTGAGAGTCCTGAGAGGTGAGGCAGGATGCATTTGGTGCAAACTCCAGACCACGTTGAAGATAACTGATCTCTCCTGGCACTTCCAGAAATATGTTCCCTTCCCCAGAGGTGTATTAGATAAAATAGTGAAAAAAAGAAAAAAAACCAAATGGTTGCTTCTGCCTTTCCTTCTAGTATGAGGCTGTTCCCTAGCAATGACCCACACCGAGGTGCTGCACCCTGCCTGTAGAGCCCCAAGAACAGCAAGCACCCCACCTCTGCTCCCCACAAAGAGTGTTTCTTTTCCAAAAAGTCAAAATCTCAGGGGCTGCCTGTGAGGGACAGGGCCAGCCTACAGGAATTCCCTCTGTTCAGCAGCCCTGGGGACCTGGCTGAGCCTTTGGTAAACACCAACTGCCATCAGCAGTGACCCTTCCCTGGCAGATAAGTTGCTGCTAGTGGAGTAATCAGAGGGCTGAAGAAGGTATCTTTAGCTTTAGGGGCTCAGCAGCAAGATGTCAAGGGATGCTGTGAGAAAGACAGAGGATGCTGGAGAGCCCCAGATCTGGCACTAGGGTGGCCTCTCCTTGCAGAGCACAGGGAGACATATTGCTCCATAACACACCCCAAGACTTGGAAAAGGCAACAGGAGAGGTGAGGAAAGTCTTATTTTCTGGTGACAGAAATATTTCTGCCTCTTAGCTCGGGAGTAGAAATGCTGCCCTGTAATTACTCTTGATCCAGAGCACACGACAGCAGCTACATGCAAACCAGGCTTCCTGCCTGTAGAGACTTTAATGAGCAGGTCAGTGTATTTTGCATTAAGAGATTTGGGATTTGTACATTAACTGGAGTGGCACGTGTTAGAAGGACATGGGAATTAATGACATTATTCATAACCCATCTTGTTATCACACACAGCTTGATGTCTCAGACAGTTTCTAATTCTCTTAAGCAATTTCTATTGCTGGAAATAAACCCACTTTGCTTCAGCTGTGATCTGTTAGAAAAATGCTGTTGTTGTTAGGTTTCATTTTTTAATGCAAGAAACTCTTTTTAAAGAAAGGTTCCATGATTGCATGGTGGAACTCCCTGGAGTTCAAGTCTCAGATACAAAAATATTCATGTGAGTCTGATAAATGAACAAGGAACAAATTACATGCTTGATCCCCCTGCTTTGCCTTGCTTTTAATCTCTAGTATTATGTCACAGTTTGACTCAGGTCCGACAA
>NW_009954535.1:1294846-1295064 GCF_000747805.2 Chaetura pelagica | reverse complement strand
CTTTTGCGTTCGTTCAACCTGCAAGACTCTGCATTTGTACCGTCTCAGTCCCTGTCTCCGAATCTCACTATTCGGCTTTTTAAAATTTTATTTAGTATTTGCCCCATGCGGAGGGACGCCTGCCCAGCTGCAGGGCCCAAAGGGAGATGCTACCGACCCGCCCGGGAAACTCCCGGTCCGGAGCGGGGCACAAGTACCGCACAAGCAGGCGCCCCCAG
>NW_009954535.1:1280951-1294006 GCF_000747805.2 Chaetura pelagica | reverse complement strand
CTGGCCCCGGCGGGTCCCGCACCAGTGCCAGTGTTGGTGGCAACAAGACTGGCACTCGCCAGCGCTGCACTTTGGCTTATTGAAAGCACACTCCCCCGACACAACTGCACGCTCACTCCCCTCAAAAAAACCCAACAACCAACCCAGCAAACAACCCCCCTCTCCCGACCTGGTACCTTTCCGCTGCTCCCCCGGAGCGCAGCGCTGGCCCAGCCCGTTGTCTCCTCGGAGCTGCTCACCCTTCCTGAGCAGCTTCCCCCGGCAGCTCCGGCTGCGCAACCTGGCGGGTGCTCGGCGGGAGCCGGGCCCTCCAAGGCAGGACAAAGGCTGGGAAGTCAGACCTGCTCTCAGCAGACCCTGCCCCCAGCCCCTGCACCCGGAGCCGGACCAGGACCCCAGGCAGCTGCAGCCACAGCAGGCCCGGCCGTTCCTGAGCCCAGCGCTGCCAAAGGTCTCACCTTTTCTGCCTCGTGTGAAATTCCTCAAAGATTAAGGTGGTCTCCTCTGTCTTTCTACTTGCCAGTCTGAATATAGCACATGCAACTTAAATAACTCTGTTAACCATGAAGAGAAGGCTGGGGAATATGTTGCTTCAAGAGTTACATTTTTTTTCCAAATCTGTATAGTAGGCAGAAAAAAAACAAGACAGAAAATAAGCAAGAGCAGTAGTTCTAGCACAGTTCCTCCTCTGTGCAGTACTTCGCAAATCTAACATCTTTAAATTGTATCAGATACTCTAGCCAAATCTTGCACAATAAACAATTTACAGTAGTCAATATTTAAAATAAAAGCAAGAACAACTGAATGCTCTTCAACACATTATTTTTTTTGACAGAAACTTCACACAGCAACATAGAAAGAAGGACTCCAAAAAGAATTCATCTTCATTAACAGTGCTTTCCCCATCTACTCTTACGTATAGTTGCACTCAAATCTTTGCTCATCAAATTTATGAGGAGACACTGACTGTACAGCCCAGCATGAAATGAATGGAGCTTTGACAAGACATACAATCTGAATACAACAAATCAAATCTGTAAACTTTGTACACCAAGACACATGGATTAAAGAGTTAGCTTCTAAAGCTCTCAAAGCAAAGCTCTCTCCTCCTCTGGCTGAGGAAGTTCTGGAATGGTTAAATGTATTTTCCAGATTTGGATCTCCTCCTCCTCCACACTGATGGACAGGAATTCCCCTTCCCTATGGGGTACATTTTATACTGCATAGGTAAATAGAGGGGCTTGAAAGTACTTACTTCCTGATGTCTTACAGTCCTGCAGGCAACACTGTTTTTGATACCACAACAAAAAAGGAAAGATTCTGTCCTAAATACAATTTCAAAAGTGACAAGGTCTGTGCATTTGTTTTCAATAGCTTGGCTGGAAAAATGAACACTTCTGAAACTTCAAGCAGAATTTTCACATTTTTTCAAAATTATTTACAGCCAGATAAGATCCATAGTTGTTGCTATTTCAGCCATTAGTAACATGAAAGGTAATGTTATCTAAGTATTGATTTTTTTTTATCAGCATAGTAAATGCAAGTACAATGTAAGACAATGACACAGAGGCTGCATACAGACCCATCAGGAATTGTTCCAGTTAATACCATTCATTTATTGGAAAGTGAACATAATATCTCCGTTAAGGAAAGATGGAGCAGAAAAGATCTAATTGAAGCAAAGTGGAATGGAAAGTATCCTGCAGCATAAGTGTCTGTATGCCA
Source organism: Chaetura pelagica (assembly GCF_000747805.2). Classification (NCBI taxonomy): domain Eukaryota; kingdom Metazoa; phylum Chordata; class Aves; order Apodiformes; family Apodidae; genus Chaetura; species Chaetura pelagica. The sequence continues at coordinate 1,292,281 of NW_009954535.1, read as the reverse complement.
GCCCAGGGAAACTCCTGACTGTATCTCACTCTATCACAATCCACAGGTTTCCTATGGAGATCTTGCTATAACGAAGCCTGGTGAGTTCCTCTTTGAATTTCCACAAGTGTTTGTGGTCAATGGTTTCATGAGATACTGCTAAATGTTCCTACCTAACAAAGCACTCCAGTCTGTCTTCAGACTTCTCTCCCATACAGTTCTTTAGCTTCCCTATTCTCTTACCCTCAGCATGGAAATCGTTTTAAAATCCATCTCAGTATCCCAGCCAAAGTCCCCAGTTTTGTCTCTCCCCTCTTCACTACATCACTGACATCTCATCACCAAGAACACTGTCAGAAACTCTGCTGGTTTTGGCTGGGATATATTTAATTTTCTCTACAGTAGCTAGTGTGGGGCTAGTTTTGGATTTGTGCTTAAACCAGAGTTGATAGTGCAGTTATGTTTTTGTTACTGCTAAGCAGCGCTTGCACAGACCAAGGCCTTTTTCACAGAAATCAGAGAATCACAGAATCTTAGGGGTTGGAAAGGACCTGGAAAGCTCACCCAGTCCAACCCCGCTGCCAGGCAGGGTCACCTAGAGCACATCACACAGGAACGTGTCCAGGCAGGTTTGGAATGTCTCCTGTGAAGGAGACTCCACAGCCTCTCTGGGCAGCCTGGCCCAGGGCTCTGTCACTCTCACAGGGAAGAAGTTTTTTCTGATATTTACGTGGAACCCCACAGGTAAGGAGGCTGGGGGTGCACAGGAGGTTGGGAAGGGACACAGCCAGGACAACTGACCTCAAATGACCAAAGGGATATTCTGCACCACATGATGTCAAGCTCAGCATATAGCGCTGAGGGAAAAAGAAGGAGGGGAGAGATGTTCATAGTGCAGTGTTCGTCTTCCCACATCCTGTTACGTGTGATGGCTTTCCTGGAGATGGCTGAACACCTGCCTGCTGATGGGAAGCAGGGAGCAAGGTCCTCGTTTTGCTTTGTCTACTCATCTGTCATTATCTCAACTCAGACGTTTTCTCACTTTTAGCCTTCTGATTCTCCCCCATTCCAACAGGGGGGAGCAAGCAAGCAGCTGGGTGGTGCTCACATACAGGGTAGGAACAGAAACATAATTTTTACTCTTACAAGACTTTTCCAAGTATGAAAACTTTTAAAAAATTGAAATTATTTTCAGCCTTTCTTCTTTTTCAATTTCACTTACTCTCTTTTATGCTATGCTCTTTCCAGTCTCTTCTCAGCTTCCAAAAATCCTCTCTTTTTCCCAGGCCTACCTCATGTTCTTCTTCCTCTCAACCATTTCCCTTTCCTTTACAGCTTTTTCTGCATTTCCACTCACAATATAGATGCAGAGAAATTGGTTTCTACTCCACTGCAAGCCCAGCAACCAAGGGAGTCTGAGGCCCATCCAGTTCTGCTGAGCTCCATCACTGTTTTGGATTGGCTACTCACTTCCATTCGATTATAAAAGAAGTCAGGGAGCTAGGCCACAGCCTACATAAACTATTATCTGCTGTACGTTCTCTGTCTTTGCTGAAAAGGAACTCTGAGAATTCTAAATAGATGGTTTCAGCTGGTACTGTGAGGGCAAAAGGTAGAGTGACATTTATGTCTCTCTATAATCATAACTGCAACAAACTTTAAACCAGGAATAAAAATATTCCTGTTGGAATGTCCTAACATCCTGAGTAATTCAAAGGCTGCAGAGTAGCGATATAACAGATGCTGAGAAGGCACAAAATATTAAAATACTTCTGGTTCAATGTTATAAAGAACACATCCTTAAGTGTTTGTCACTCAATATATTTGTAGCAAAATCAGCCATGTGAAATGTATTTTCAAAGAACTAGAAGTGCTGCAGTGGAGTCCCAACAGAAAGTTGGGAAAAGCAAACAGGAAGAACAACACTCAAAATATGCATTACTTACACTCCTTAAAGATTCACCACAAGAGGACTGGAATCATCATTTTACTGGTTTGACCTGATACTGAAGGCAGCAAAGAAGGGCTGGAAACAACCTTAGTGGTGGCCCCCACATAAGCATGCAGGTTTGCTTGTCCAGTTTATTCATAATCTATGCTAGAGCTTAAGTAGGGTCACCTAGTGGTGCCAGGAAGTGGTACCAGATGATCTATACAAATACTGAGAGCCTGCCTGGTTGGCTGGGATAATGGTGCTGTTTTACAGGAGGTTCACTCCTATAAATGGAGTGACAGAATAAACAGAACTTAGCTTTAGAAAAGCTGGGATGGTCAGTAACTTTGTTGTTGCAAAGAAGGGTAAGCAACGCTGCTGAAGTTGCACTAAATACTCCTGCTATATCACAGCGTATTTCAGAAGACCGCACGCTAGAAGGCAACAAACAAAAGTTTCTGCCCTGCTAAGCTCACCAGAGTACAGCCGAAGATCAATAAATATGCCTAAGGAGACAAGAAAAGAGTGATAAATGCACTTAAACCAGAAACTGATATAAAGATCTGTCAGAAATGTTACATGACCTTGGAAACATTTTTGCCTCCACAATGGTCAGAGTAAAGCATACCTGTACTAGGGATTATGACAATCAGCATTTCTTAACTGCTTCCTCATATGGTAACCAGTACTTGAAGATAAAGGCAAAATGTAATCATACTCAGATGACTAAAGCTCCTGTTTCTGCTGTTAACAGTCTGGTGAGTCCAGTTTTAAGTTTTAATTAATTCATTTTCTCATCCCTCAAAAATGAATCATTAGATTTGCAGACAGAGGTATTATGCTGCATTAAACCAGTTGTTATAGCTGTAAAAAACCCAACAAAACAGACAAGCTTTTGAACACTCAGAGGCCTTCATCGGGTCCAAAATAGATGTGGCAGACCTAAATAAAATTAGCTGAGCTAAATACAACTAGAAAGCAATTGCTCAGAGCTTAGCTAGGAGCACATCAGCTGGACCATCTCTGAAAGAGAATTTATTAAGGGGATAAAAGATTAGACAATATCAGAGAAGAGAAACAGGCAATTTGTTGCTTATGGAACAGAGACATTAATGGGGAGGTACATGGTATGATATGCCATAAAACCATCAAGGCTATTGAGTCCACAGTTTTATTTGAGACTAAAGAAGGGCTCACGTGTCCAAAAGCTTGTCTACTTTCTCCTGCTAAACCAGCTGGTCTAGTAAGACCTCAACCTACAAATTCTGTTTCTTAGGTCCTCTATTGTCCACGGTCATGTTTCACTATCACAGATGTAGTATTTCGGTAAGTGGAATTCCACAACTGTTACACTGCAACCAGCACTAACCCTCTCCTCGTACCCACCATGACTAACTCCAAAGGCATGTTTGGGAACTGAGGTCTCTGAAAGATGCAATGAGCAGTTACAAGACAAGCATTATACAGATTTCCCTATTAGTGTTGTTTAATATGAGCAGCTTTTTAAAAGCTAGAATAAAAATTTAAAGAAGCCTGATCTGTAGCTTCTGGTCCCGTCCATCTCCGTTTATCATCTTTATAGTTTAATGACCACATTCTTCAGCATGACTCTGCAGTGCCTAAGAGCTCTCCTACCGATTATCTGACATGTCCCAATCCTTTCTCATATTATAGATATTGCTACTCCTGCTGCTGTCTCACTTCTTAATCTTTTATTCACTTCCTATCTGGGCCAATGCTCAGCTTTTATCTGTCTTAACTCTCCAAGTTCAATTAGGAAGCAATGCAAAACTGAACAGAAGACCAGTGTGTAAATAATAATCATTAGGAAAATGCAGCACTCTCTCCTTCATTTCTATTATTCCAGAGTAAAACTGTGTCCTCTCTAACACAAGTAATCACAAAAGGGCCTCATTCAAAATTTCCATGTAATATTTGATGCCCACCAGTGGTTCTAAATATACCTAAAATGCTAGAAGGAAAAAGCATATTAGTTCCAGTGAAGCTATGGACGTTAAATGTGCCAAGGCTGAAAGAGACAATAGAACCAAATTCTTTTCTATTATGTTTTTCATAATTGTTACTGGCTTCCTAAAGAGGGGTTTACTCTCTGCTGTGCCTTTTCCTAAATGAAACACATTTCCTCACAACATATATTCACGTAAGCGATAGCGTGCTTTACCCAAATGGGCCTCCTGAACATAAGCCATATCAGTGTTAAGTGCTTAATAACTACAGACTAAATCCTATGGTCTCCCAGCTGGACCATTATAACCATTAAACATTCAAATAAACAAATTTTTTACTTATGTACAAGTGGGATGTTTTTTGTTTGTTTTGTTTTTTTAAGCAAGAATCATGTCACTAATAACTCTGTACTTGTACTATAGCTTTTATAAAAGCTATAAAAAGCTCATTAAGATGAAAAATGACAGCTAGGAATTCCTATCTACATAACTTTTATGCCTCCTGCAGCAGATAACACAGCAATGAAGTCTAGAAACTTCGTAGCAGTCTGTGATCTACAATATTAATCCCTTGTGAATTATAATTGTTAGAAAAACATATAAGACACCTCAAATAACAACAAAAAAAAAGATGCCTTAAACCTTTCTTGAAACACTGAAACCAACACTTTAAGCAGGGTTTCTCCAGAAGATACTGGGGAACACAGAATGGGGAGGATCTGTAGCCTCTACGTAGCACTGACAAAATGTTTATGTTAACTAGTGGAGTTCACTTCATAGGATGTGATAGTCAGAAGCACTGCAAGGCTTCTGAGTGTTTTACAGATTTATACAAAATAAAAATATGGCCACATAAATAGTAGTGAAAAACTCTAAGGATCAAAACCCACTCAAACCCATCTGCTTCAGATCCTAAGTGCCAGCCACAACAGCTATGTCAGTTTAAACTGATGTAACAAACTGTCCTTCATAGGCAATAGGCTGCATCAAAATATAAACAGTCCCTAGCAAAAGAATCAGAAAGAAGCAAACGGAGCTTAGGCCTTCTTATTATGTCAGTTGTGGCTTTTAAAACAAACAACCAAGTGTCCGTCCATCCCCAATCAGTACTAGCTATAATTAAATTTGTCTTCCTATGAACAACTAATGTAAAGAATGCAGGGCATGGGTAACGTGATTGCTGTTGCCCAGCCCAGTGAACAGAACTGCTGCATCTGCATTGTGAACAATCTGGAAGCTGTGGGGAAACATTGATGAAAATCCTGATAAAAGACAATGAAAAAATAACCAGACTGTACAGTGAAAAAAACATGAGATGTTGTTTCAATGTTTGCACAGGATAATTAATGCTACAGTCTGTGTGAGCTACACAGCTAGAAAATCATCGAGCCATGCCTGATATACAGGGATCAATTAATAAGAGACAGCATTGTCAAACTAATTATGCCCAGCTTTCTGATGTAGCCCCAAATAATTTTTAAGAAACCCACTTCATACTGCATATACTGCAAGGTAGCCACATTTGATAACTATTGTAACTATGATGGAGAGTAAACTTAAGGATTAACTTTGTAATCTGAGGGTATTTTACTTGGAATGAGACACCTGGGATAGCAAATGTTCCCAGCACAGCCACCATGGGTGCTGTAAATATGACACAGCAAGAAGTTGTTTTCTGCAGAGTTTCAACAGAAAAACACTCATCTCTTAGGTGGCATTTATAGCACTACAACACGTCAAGCAGAGTGAGCAAGTCAGGCCGACTCAGTTAGCACTCCTGTAACTGTTCACCAGCTACATTTCTGTTTATGTCTAGCCTAAGTATTTTTCAGCACCTTAACAAGACCTCTGTCCTTGAGTGTATAACGATTTTAGCAAGGAGATGGGGTTTAATATCTATGGACCATTTTGCACTGCAATTGGTTTGGTAACAGAGACTTCCGATTACCAGCTTGTAACCTGGACTAATGAGCTTTTCCTTAAGCAAACCTGAACATCCCGAGATAAAACTCCACTTGAAGACCTTACTAATTAGCACCTTGAGCACACTGGCACACCTAGGACAAGAAACCAGGAATGTGTCCCTCTAGGCTCATATAATTCTGCTCTGATGAGTACAAGACCTTGTCAGTGAGGTCAGAGGTCGAAGCTGCTACACCACAGATCTGGTTTGCTGATATTCTTTGCAGTCCTGAGAAAGACGTGTAAGAAAGACCAGTGTCACCTGAACTGATGGTGTCATGCTGAAACAACTCCTTTAAGGTCAACTAAAATGACCTCCAAAACAACACTGCTGTTGCTTTATGCTAGCGTAAACTGCAAACTACCTTCCTGTTTAATCTACATGAGCTCTATAATGTTATTCAGTAAAAATTGATGTGGTAACAGTGAGCTGCTCAGAGATGTGGAATTAATGCTTATATAGGTTTTTGACAACTATAATTGCTGAGAATTATTATTAATGTATCACTTTACTAGTAACATTCTCCACCTAGAAAAGGACTCTGTGTTTTTCTAGTTTGGAGATAAAGAGGCTGAGGGGCGACCTCCTTGCTCTCTACAGCTTCCCGAGGAGGAGATATGGAGAGGGAGATGCCGAGATCCAGGGACAGCACACCTGGGAATGGTTCAAAGCTGTCTGTCAGGGGAGGTTCAGACTTGACATTAGGAAACTTTTCTTTACCAAGAGGGTAGCCAAACACTAGCACAGGCTCCCTGGAGAGGTGGTTGATGCCCCCAGCCTGACAGCATTCAAGACGCGTTTGGACCATGCCCTTGAGAACAAGCTTCAACATTGGGCAGTTGAACTACCTGACCACTGTCTGTCCCTTCCAATGATTAAATTCAATTTGATTCAATTCTATTCTTGATGCTATTATGCTTCTTTAGCTATGAAAGGGGCTGAAGCATCTGAACATAATGAAACTAAGGTTTTCTAAAAGGTAGCAATTGAATTCCTGTAATATTAATCAGAAAATGTAATTCCCAGTATATAATCCTGATTATTTTTTACTATTATTATTTTAACTGAAGTTTATTATATGGCCTGAACAGAAGCAAGTACTAGCTTGAAATTCAGCACAACTCTAGCACAGAACTACAGCATTATTGCACGTCTGAGTAATTTGGTGGAAATACGACCCCCGCTTCTACCCAAATCCCTGCTAGAATCTCTATATCGTGAGAATTTTGCATTTCCAGGAATTTTATCATCTGCTCATTAGTTTGTTTCAGGTATTAAGGGTTTTACTGCTTCCTGTTGTAAAGAATGCAATGCATGTCAAGATGAGGTACTAAAAATCTTCTGCTTTGGGAGAGTTTAAGACTCCGATCAGCACTCCCATGCAGGTATGAAACTGTAAGACTGATTGAGACCTACTGAGGCAGTAGCACCTACAGCTTGCATACATGACTGATACACCCCTGAAAATACACAGACCAAAAGACACAATTACTGTTTTTAGTCAACTATTAAAGAGAAGAAAAAGAAAGGGACACAAATAAGTAGCTGCATTGCCTGCCCTTAGTGTAATGGCAAATGAGGAGTGGAACTGGTGACAAACACCTGCTTTCTGCTCCCAGGTCATTCTTGCCCTTGACTCTGCTCTGGTGAGGGCTCATCTGGAGAATGGGGCCCAGTTCTGGGCTCCCCAGTTTAAGAGAGACAGGGAACTGCTGGAGAAAGTCCAGGGGAAGGCAACAAAGATGATTCGGGGATTGGAGCATCTCCCTGATGAGGAAAGGCTGAGAGAGCTGGGACTCTTTAGCCTAGAGAAGAGAAGGCGTGGGTGCAGGGAGGATGGAGCCAGACTCTGTTTATTAGTTCCCAGCGACAGAATAAGGGGCAATGGGCACAAGCTGGAATAGAGGAACTTTCACTTAAATATGAGAAAAAACTTCTGTCCTGTGAGGATGACAGAGCCCTGGGACAGGCTGCCCAGGGGGGTTGTGGAGTCTCCTTCTCTGCAGATATTCAGGACCCCCTGGATGCAGCCCTGGGTGATGTGCTGTGGGCAATCTTGATTTAGCAGGGGAGTTGGACTAGATGATCTCTAGAGGTCCCTTACAACTCTTACAATTCTGTGATTCCATGACCAAAAGATTATATAAATCAAAAGAAACCCAGACCAACTTGCTTCACTGCTTGGAAGAGCATTCATTTTATCAGGCTAAGTAAAGAAAATGCCAGAATTCCCCAGTCAGCTGAACGTGTGCTCACTGATAAGCAGCACACACCAGGCAAACGCAGGGTTTACAAGACAGAGCCTAGCCTTTCAGAAGACTATCACATGTACGCAACAAGGGGGTTGTTGTTGTTTCATTTAAGGAACTGAGGCCAAAACTGTAACAGGGCCTGGGACAGGCAAAGAGAATACCCATTAGGAAAGGAGAATGTGACAGGTTGTAGTAGGCTGGAGTGACCGCATAATATTTTGATTATTCAAATAGAAACACCAAAGCCTTTTCAGCCCTATTGGAATAAATTACATTATATTGAAATAAATTACCTTATACTGAAAGCCTAGGAAAAAATCAAGCCAAATTTTAAAATTCTATGCAGACTATTCTAAGTACTCACATAATAAATGTCCACTCTGTCTTCACAGTAAGGTCAAGGTAAGAAGGGCTTCAAAAAGCAGAGGGCATGACCCAGAACAGCTTCTGTCATCAGGGAATTTAATGGCAAGGCAAGACAGACATAGCAGAACAAAAATCAAATAAAATTCTCAGTACAGTCTTAAATCAGGCTGTATTATTTTTATATATCCCTCTATTCACACTGTGGAATTCTCTTTCCTAATCAGACAGACTGCCATTTCAGTTGCAGTGTTGTAAAACTGAATTCTAGTGCTTTTTTTTCTTTTCTTCTCCAGATTTTGCAGAAGCAGAAATGTTTTATTCTGAAACTTTCCCTAAAATGTTTTATTAACATAATGGTTGGACTCACTGTGCACATTTGCAAAATTATTATTTACGTTAAGTGTAAATGGCTTATGAAATACTTTAGAAGTTTACACTTAGCACACTCCAGCTTGAAGGTTAGCAATTTCTGTTACTGCTATGTAAATCGTAACCGTGTTTCAAAGGCATTTCTTAGTACTTAGTGGTTTTAAATGTCTTTTAAAGTAAGCTATTTACAAGCTCCTATTAAAATAACACTATTACTCAGTCATTAACCAGCGAAATCTCAAGTATCACAGTTTCCCTGCCTATTTCCTATCCTCATATATTTATCTGAAAGTTATACACTTCCATCAAAATTGAGCCTAAGCTGTTCTGTTTTGGTTTTTCCCCCCTCAGCTTGTCCTAGGATTAGATGCTTTCCCATCTTAGCCCTTATATCATGAGAGCTTATCCTAAGCATTCCTCTCTCTTTTTTTTTTTTTTTCCTCCTGTACTCCTGTTACATGAGCTTTTCTTCCTTTTGGTCTGGAAGCCAATGTGATACCTGGTTATTTCTCAGGTTCTTCCTCCAACTTTTCTCCTCCAGGCTGTGGGGAAAGAAGTGTAACCAGCCAGTACAGGGGAGGGGTGTGTGTGCAATCCAGTCACAGAATTTACTACAGAATTTACCAACTGTTCAACCATGAACATCTGAAAAATTTCTAACAAGCACGTGCAAGCAGGTGTGCACACAGGGGAAGGGGAACATTTCTTTGTCACACTTTCAAGCTTAACACTGACAGACCTATTTTTGTTGTTGTTTTGATGGTCTATTTGTTTTTGACACGGAAACCAGAAGGAATGGTGCTCTTTTGCTCCACTCTAACATAATACAAAGGAGCCGGGGGACCATCAGCACAGGCTATTGTTTTCTCTCAAAAACTTGGCAAAGCAACAAGCTAGACACAGCTGAAATGTGCTGGCTGAAAATTTCTCAAAACTTTCATCTGAGACAGTCACCAACTGTGCCCAACACCACCACAAAGAAAGTTTGCTAAAGCCATAGATACCTGAAAAAGGGTTGCATATCAAAAAATACTAATAATCTCTACTCACATACAACATTACCAGCATTGCCTGTAATTATTACTCATGCATTTTTATGCACGTGATTTTTATACATTACTGGTAGGCTGTGAAAACTTTGTTGATGTTGTTGTGGAAGAAGCACCTTCCTAATTTTGGTATTTTTTAAAGTAAGCAATTAAGAGTTTAAAACAGTACTACAAAAAATGTCTCAGCTCAATCATAATTTCCCGTATTGAAAAATTTGGAAGTGGAATGTTCGTTAATCAGTTCACATTTCAGTGCCCAGCACAGCTTCAGTGTTTAGTTTTTATATCCTTTCATGACAAAACCCATTTGCCATTTCAGGCTAGAAAAGAAAGCCCTTCCTAACAGACTTTCTGGTGAAAAAGTAGGTATAGGTCACTCTCTTGAGGAAGAAAAGGGATTGCAGCAAAGGTCGGGGGGGGCTGGTAAACACCGAACTGAACAAAGGAAGCAACGTGCTCTTGCTGCAAAGGCTGAATGGTGCCCTGGGCTGCATGAGGCAAAGCGCGGCCAGCAGGTCGAGGGAGGACATCCCTCTGCTCTGCTCAGCACTGGGGAGGCCACACCTGGAGCACCCCAAGGCAAGAGAGACATGGAGAGAGTGCAGCAAAGGGCCACAAGGATGATGAAGGCACCAGAAAGCATCTCTCCCGTGAGGAGAGGCAGAGGGAGCAGGGACTGTTCAGCCTGAAGATCAGAAGGCTCAGGGGGATCTCATCCATCTGTACAGATACCTGCAGGGAGCACACACAGAAGCTGGAGCCAGGGTCTTTCCAGCAGTGCCCAGTGACAGGCCCAGAGGCACAAACTGACACACAGGAGGTTCCCTCTGAACGCCAGGAGACACTTTTTTCACTGAGAGGGTGACCAAGCACTGGCACAGGTTGCCCAGGGAGGTGAAGTCTCTGTCCTTGGAGGTTTTGAGAGGCCACCTGGACATGGTCCTGGGCAACTGGCTGCGGGTGACCCTGCCTGAGCAGGGTGTTGGCCCAGATGGACCCCAGAGGACCCCGCCAACCTCAACCAACCTGTGATGCTTTGGACTAACTGAACTCTTCAGTCAGTGTTTCTTGTACTCTTCGCTATTTGTCATCTCTAATCGCTCAGTTTTTAGTAGTAGACAGAGAGCCTAGTGAATAACAAAGGACCTGTAATAGTCTTAGAACTTGTCCCTCTTGCGAGGGTGATAAAGAATAACACAAAAAAATACTGGCACTCTCCCTATATTCCCGAAAGGCTACTGCTTAAGTTTCTTCAGGGACTGAAGTTGAGCCATAAAGAAAATATCAAAGTATGGGTTTATCTCCTCAACTTACCTGCTGACACAGGCTGCCCTGGGGTGCCCAGTGATGCCAGCAGAACCAGTTCCGTGATCCTAACAGAGGCACGACTGTGTCAGCCTTCAAGTGAAAGCACTGACTGGCCCCGCGCCTGGGGCCCGTCCCGCAGCCCCG
>NW_009954535.1:1272504-1278968 GCF_000747805.2 Chaetura pelagica | reverse complement strand
AGAGCGCGCCAGCCCTGCGCCTGCCGGTGCCTTGCGGCGAGCGGCTCAGTACCTCCCCCAGCATGCCCGGCTCTTTCCTTCCCAACTTTTTTGCCAGTTCTTGGCTTACCTGTCCGGTAAGCTGCCAAGGGAGTGGGTTTCACTTTCAGATCCGAGGGCTGCAGGAAGTTTGGAGCTCTGCTTCCCGACACACGCCTTGATTAGATGCTTTCGTCGCTGTAGGAACCCTGCACTCAAAAAAACCCAGATGTGCTAGTACCTTATTGAAAGAACAGACTAGGCAGACACCTGTGAACTCTGGCTATGCCTAAGAAAATGCTTTTGGGAGAAGTTTTAAAACACCTGGGGCAAGCACTCTAGTCCCCTCCCGTGTCTGTCAAACGAAAGGTTGCTCCTCGCTCAGCCTTCCAGGATACTCTTAGGTGTGTAAGGGCTGGCACAGAGACTCTTGTGTACAGACACTATGGCCTATGAGCTGAGCTGCCAAAGGTGTCTCTGAAGTAGTTCTGTTTTGCCTGGGTACATCAGTGATGAAGCTGTGCAACCATTATTCTCATTCTCTGTGTTTCTGCAACCACAGTGTTAATAATAGTTCAGCATGTTTCAGGCGTAACAGTGACTGCTGTGTGAACATAACCTACTGTGGAGGAAACGTTTACAGAGAATGGATGGAGAAGGGGAAGAGGATGGAAGGGCAGACCCATGAAACTGAAACAAACACTTCTAATTTAGGTAGAAAGGACTAGTCTCTTGCAGATGCAGCTTCCATATTAAGCAAACTGATTCTTGCCCAAAGTGTAGTATGGACTCACATGTAACATGTCTGGATACACTTAGGAAGGTATCTTAGAGAAGCTATGAAACAGAACATGGTTTCTTGAAAACTTAAGAAAGCTGTACTGCCTTGGATGCTCTACAAGTTGTCGGGATCCTTCTGTCAAGCAGTCATAAAGTTTCCTACTGCAGCTGGGATGTCAGGGGGCTTCTTGTCTTTATTCTGTAATTATCTTGACTTTATTCTCTAAGACCTTTGTGTGCAAATAGTCAGTTTCAATAAGATGAGACAACATGGTAGAAGTATAGCCACTAACAGTTCAATGAAAAAGACTAGTATTTCAGAGGTAAGGTCACTTTAAGCATTAGTCTTATACTACTGGGGGAATAAAAACCAACACAGCAATGTTCAGATGAATGTTTGGTACAATCCCACTTTGTCTGCACTGGATATTTAAGGAGCTGTCTGTCAGCATAGAGTGGCAAACTTCTATTTATTGAGTAGTAACATGCAAATTAAGTAATGAAAAATGCTGTTCTATTGGGAGGATGGTCACACCATTTAAAGTGCCATTTTTAAAGCTTCAAAGCAACACAAAATTTGGATTTACTGCATTATATAAACTATTACAAATTCGTAACTGAAAAAAATATAAATCTTTATTCCTGGCATTGTACAACCTTTTTTAACTTTGTAATTAACCACTATAATCTAAATCCCTTGGGACTAGTTGGTTTTGCTGCTAAGCAAAATAGAAGGTTTTGTAGCTGGTCTGTAGAGCTTGTAAACCAGGTTTGCAGAGCTTATAGACAATTATGGTACATGACTTTGTTATCTTCTGTTAAGATGGCATTAAGTTAAAAAGATATCAATGATGACTGTCTCATGGGCTGAGGAGTTGTACCAAACAACAATCTCTCTGAAAGTAGAGCAGTGGCTATTTTAATCTTGCTACTAGATTTCATAGTAAGCCTCTAAGTGCCCAGAACCCTCACTCTCAATCTAACCCAGCTAACAACTTGTGTAAAGAAAAGAAATTACAGTTGCTAAAATAAATTTGAATGTGAAAATCTACTCTTGAAGGTCTTAGGAAGAAACTATGTTGTTGATAATGTCAAAAATGGTTTGGTAGGAAAAAAGCTTACTTCTTTATGAAGTGCTGTAGCTTGGAAAGAAGTACTACATGGTGATAGTTAACTGGCCACATGGCAAGAGTTAACAGCAAACTGAGGAAGCTTAGAAGTTGCTATGATCTATTTCTGAGATTCAGCTGGAGCAGCAGGTACAATCGCTTTTTAGGAACAATCCAACCTTTCTTCTTTTTGCATGAAGAGCAAAAACCGTTGCTGCAAGTCTTAAATTGCTTATTGTATTACTGGTTACTTTCCATTAACTCTTGTACTGTTCTGATAAAGCTGCAACCATGAGTTGCAGAACAACTCATCTGCAAAATCCTGAGATAGAAAAACTTAATTCTGTTGTCCAAGATCTAATTCAATAATTGCTTTCATTTTAAAATCAAGAAGTTTTACACTGCCCTAGCTTCAGAGTTCAAAGCTGAACCTAGAGTTAATCTATGAAACTCTCCTGTTACTAACTTTAGACTAAATGCAAGCTCACCAACTCCCAATACTTTTAGCTTAAAAATATATTAATAGCCAAAATAAGGGTCTTTAGACCTTTTAGATTATCTTAACATTTGGCATGACTTTTTGAACCTAGGAGTGAACTGGAACTGTTTTTTTTTCCTGCAACACTCTTGATGTTATTTTTTTACTGAATTTTGCTATGTGTTAAGTTACCAACAGCAAGTACAGCTATGCAAGTGTCATCTCCTTATGCAGCCATGTAGGTAGGCCCAAATACAGACTTAAAAGGCACATCTTAGAGGTCTTGCAGCATGATTACCCAACATTACTAAGTTTCTAGTATAGCTGTCTCAGAATAAAGTAGTGGCTCATGCTAACTCAACCCATTTCTTGCAGACCAGTCTTTTGTGACTCTAGCAACAAATGACTCCTATGTGAAAGGAGCACTGGTACTTGGTTCATCCTTGCAACAGTACAGAACAACAAGGAAGCTGACCGCACTCATAACTCCTCAGGTCTCAGATCTTATGAGGTAAGGTCACATACTTCAAACTGGAATTCTGTAAGTTCTTCAAACATGAAACTGTTTTGTGGTTTGTTTCTTTCTTTCTTTTCCTTTATTCCATATGATGAGTTAACAAATACTCTGTAGTAAGAGCACTAAACCGTGACTTGATGCTGATATTTCCACTGGATCTTTGCTCTTTCACAGTCCTACTTAGAACTGTGCAATGATATGATATTGCCTGTGCATTCATTAGTGCTGTGTCTATGCATGTGGAGGTGAGAGTAAGGAATTGGTGATTTTTGTCTTGCAGAACATTTCAGATTGAGATAATGTAACACAAGTTCTCTTGAAATCTAGCAGATACTTCAAATTTTATCATGAAAGAAGAAAATGAACAAAACTAAAGTAGCATCAAGTACGTCAAATCAGCAGATCAACAGAGGCATCTAACGAGGTCACCACAGTACAACAAATGAAATTAACAGGCAGCTGCTTCCTACAGCCTTCTCTAGAATAGTCTGAGTATGGAGTGGACTGGGTGCTCTTTCCACATGTAAGAGGAGGGTAAAAAAAACTAGTTAACTTAATAGCTACATGAACTACAGATGGTAGGTCAAGATTCTCTAATTGGGGACAGTTTGTTTGAGATCCCTCCATTTATAGAGACAGTAGAGAAGTGGCTCAATAATAAATGGAGTGAATCTCCCTGGAGTCTCCTGGCAGCTTAATGGCCTTATCAATATAAATGCTACATATAGGAACATCCATTCTAGCCCATTAGGTACCTGTGCTCTTTTAAGATGAATCATAAATGCATTTATGCACTAGTATGAGCCCGTGAGCACTGTGCCCTTAGACAAGCAATACCTATCCACTGGTGTAACTGTCTACACTAACGAAGTTTGCCTGAAGTTAAGAAGCAACTGTCCATACCAAACAGTCAGTACAAAGGCAGCCTAGCAAGGTTGAGTTCTAAAACTCATTGCACGCTCTGTGGCTCAAATTGTACTGGTAATTGTTGAGTGTTCAAGATACTCTGCAGAACAGTGAGACTTTATAGATCCTTTTCTTTTAGGCAGCATTAACTCCTTAACCTCTCTTAAACTAATGGTAAGGCTTTATTGATGGTAAAGCAAAGGCTGGATATCTACCACACAATTTCACTACGTTGTCTGAAAGCTTGTCACCCTTAAATGAACAGGATACTAGGTCAAAATGCTGCTTTAAGGGATAGAGAATGTTTTAGCAACTGGGTCTAGTCAGATGTCCCCAACAGTTGCAAATCCAAAAGGTGTTGTCATAACTACTGCATAAACTTCTGTTTCAGCTGTTTAGCATTCAGCTACTGTCCTGCTCAAGCTACTCTTAATGGTTTCCCATTTCTTAAATGCCTGCTCAAAGTAGACTTTACCTTGCCAAAAATCAGAGTCTGGCTGAAAGAAAAAAAAAAAAAGCTGTATGAAAAGTTTGTACTATACAGCCAGGACCTACTGGACTTGGTAGCAATGCCAGCTAAAGCCCTGTTTTTGGAATAAAAACTCAAACTTCTGTGTTTCCCAAAACATGCCCATTACAAGTGCATTACTGGAAACCTCAAAGCACACAGGTGTTCTTGTGCATTCCAACACATGCAGTTGAAATCTTATTGCCAGGTTCCCTGTTACTCCGCTTGTCTTTATGCAATCTGTCACCTGGTCTGGTGCTGGAATAACAACAGAACTAAATCTTGGCAACTGCCTCTTTCCCCAGGACAGTGCTGGAAAAAGTCTTTGATGAAGTCATACTAGTAAATGTCTTGGACAGTGGGGATTCAGCACACTTGGCATTAATGAAAAGACCTGAGCTGGGTGTCACTCTAACCAAGCTCCACTGCTGGGAACTGACACAGTTTTCAAAATGTGTTTTCATGGATGCAGACACAATGGTAAGTTGTCATGTCTCATAATGACCTGGTATGGGGGTTGTTGGACTGTTTTTTCTGTGCGTTGTTTTCAGTTTTGTTGTTTAGGGCTTTTCTAGGGGCAAGTGGAGGTTAGTGGTTTGTTGTTTTTGTTGTTTGCCTTTTTTTTTTTTTAAGAGGAGGGTTAATAGGGTCTTTTTGTTATTGAACAAGTAACTAAAAAAAAATTTAGGTTAGACACTAGGAAGAAATTCTTCATGATGAGGGTGGTGGAACAGGTTGCCTAGAGGAGCTATGGCTGCCCCATCCCTGGAATTGGACAAGGGCAGGTTGGATGGGGCTTGGAGCAACCTGGTCTGGTGGGAGGTGTCCCTGCCCATGGCAGGGGGTGGGACTGGATGATTTTTAATGTCCCTCCCAACCCAAACCATCCTGTGACTATGTCCATAAAGTATTGTCTTCCTTAAGACAAGAAAACACTGATATGAGATCTTTCTTTCATGTCTCAAGATGGATGTCAAAATCCATTAAAACATCAGTCATACTTCAATTCCTAACTTGAAAACTAGAAAACAATTTTTTACCCCCTTTACAACTAGGTTTTGTCAAATATCGATGAGCTTTTTGAGAGAGAAGAGCTGTCTGCAGCACCAGATCCAGGCTGGCCTGACTGTTTTAATTCGGGAGTTTTTGTTTACCAACCTTCCATTGAAACATACAATCAGCTGTTACAGTTCGCAGCAGAAAAAGGCAGCTTTGATGGTATGTATTAATTTGTATTTCAATAGAAGAAGTTGGACCAAAATGATGATAGTGGTTGGGATGGCTCAGAAACTACATATGTCAGGGGGCCTCTAGGACTGAATTCTAAACTTAGTGTAACTGCACAAAAGTTATCTTTCTTGTAATAGAGGCTGTCGTTACAATACATAATAAACCCACTTTTTTCACATTTCCTAAAATAAAATACCTCCAAGTTTGGCCTCCAAACTAGCAGTTGTAAGCATTAGCAATGTAGAATCAGGTAACAAGAAATCTTGAGGTACAGGAAGCACAGTGCATGCGTTAACAAATGAAATCGCAGTACTATGCTTCATGCATTGCTGACACTAAAGGCTTGAATGTTCTATGCCACCTCAAGTTGCTGTGGAAAAAACAGTAGTGATCAATTTGAGTGCAGCTTCAGACAAACATTTGAAGATGCAACTGTCTCTTCATATGCTATGTGAAAGCCTTCTGTCATTACAGGGTGGTGACTGTCTTTTTTCCCCAATACCAAGTGCATGTAGCCTTTGCTGCTTCTTGCTGTAGGTCACCTGAGACTGGCCACTGTGCCAGATTTTAAGTTTGGGAGGCCAAGTTCTGCTGTCCTGCAAGTCTCCTCACCAATCCATTAACACTGCAGTAAATACTTATGCTGCTTGAAGGCTGCTGTAGTGAAAGGCTTCTGAATGACTGCCACTGTCTCCTGTCACTAACGGTCTTCAAGTAACCACAGTGGTACAAAGCGAAGTAACTGAAAAAGCTATAGAAAACTTCAGTAAATGAAACTATAAAATGGAACTCTGAGTAGCAAAACAGCCTGTCGACTTATCTTGCAGTACTCTGTAAAAAGTAAAAATTCTAGATGTTGCTCTTAGTCTGCAGAACAATCTGTTACTGTGTGGAATCCTGTGTGTGGCCTCCTAAAGA
>NW_009954535.1:1269315-1272476 GCF_000747805.2 Chaetura pelagica | reverse complement strand
TGAGTAGTGCAATGTAATGAAGGGTCTGTCTGTACCTTGCTGTTGACAAGACAGGAGCTCTGGGAATGCTTTCAAATGTTGGGTGCAAACTGATCAGCAGTTATGGTAAAAGCTGTAGCACAGTACTGAATTGCTGCATTTAAAAAAAATCCCAAACAACTCAACAGCTGCTCCCAACCTACCAAAAAAACCCAGACAACCCCCAACTTCATGTTAAGTAGCTCCAGGAACATCTGAGACTTGGTGATTGTGTCATCTGAGCTTTGTGCTTGGCTGCTAGTAGACCCCATTTTCTAGGTCTAAGGCTCCTGTCCTTTAAAATAATGGAACTACTTCCACAATATATTTTCTGACTTGAAAGCTAAAGCCACACAATGGTGAAACTTCCTCCATGTCATAAACATGAAGCAATTGTTGTAGCTCTTAACAGCAAAAATGGTGGATTAATGGTTTAGGTACCATGCTTCTAGAACTGTAATGTGTACTTTAGCTTTAAAATTTATTCAGCTTGTATTAAATGTTAACACTGGTCAGAGTAACAAGACCACAGAGACTAAAAGTACCTGCATAACCTGCTGCTGAGCACATGAACTCAACTGAGGAGAAAGGGGATTTAAACTTTAATTGATCTAGAGAGTAATAATAAAAGTTCCTAGGCAACTTTTTTGTAAGAGACAGGGTCACTGCCCTTAACAGGACACAGGGATACAAACTCAACAAGCCACCAAGCTGTCCATAATTGAAGTCAAGCTCTAAGCACTCTATCTGCAATGTCAGTCAGCTTGAAATGCAAGACTTTCCTGAGTCTATAATGTTTATAGCAGGAGACAGATGCCTCCTCTGTAATAGTGTTGTCCAGAAATTATAGTGATGGCTACTTATGTAGACAATGACTTGTATATTTGAATTTCACCATTTTAGATACTGAGGAATGTGTCAAGTAATAATTCTGGGTATCAACTGAAATTAGTGGAGTGGGAAAAAACACCTTGTGTCTAAGGTCAAGCTTACACAAGATTACTGTTTAAATCTGAACTAGGATGACTAAACACTGCTTTCAGTGGCTGCTTTGGAACAAATGCACACAATGGGAGAGTATGTGAAACAACCTGAGAGAAAGTTCTATAGAAAAGGTTAAATACATTGTTGCTGCCCCTTCAGTTAGGAGCTGATTTGAGGGCACCACAGACTTTCTTTTAGATGATCTTACTGTTAATATATGTATTCTTAGCACAGCATGAAGTTAGAAGTTAAAATGAAACGTAGCTGAGTAAAGATCAGAGAACTTGTTTGGTTTCTTTGTATCTGTTCTGTTGTGATGGGAACAACTTTTTCAAAAGTGCTTTCCTTCCTTTATCGGTTGAGAGACAAGTCAGAGGTTTGAAATTACTGGACTGAGTCTCTAGGCAGTTTCTCACTGCAATCTGCATGTATGCTGACAGCTGTAACGGGATACTTCAGAATTTGTGAGTGTACTGCCTGTACATCTGCTTTCATGCCCAGTGTCTGGATACTTCAGCTGCAAAAAGCAAATTCTGCTTAAACAGCAGTGAGGGTGTAAACCTTAGTGCTGCCCTAAATCTAAATGTATTCACTGCAAGACAGGTATTGCAAAATTCACCGCAAAATGGGTATAAGTAGTGTTACTTCTCAGTAGTTGCTTATAAACTAGTCTGCTTTGGGCCAGAATATTTTAATTTTTTTTTAGCTACTCTACTGCTGAGATACCAAAGAACTTCAGACTTGTTTGACCTCATTGCAACCACTACTTGCAAAATAAGAGGTGACCCCTCCCAGCACAGTAGGCCTGGTTGTAACTTAGATTGGCATCCTCACTCAGGGGCAACTCAGCAGCTTTTTAGTACAGAACTAAGAATGCCTGTTAAGGGATTTTATGAAGTTTGATGGGAGTTGTCACCAAGACTGAATGTACTCATATCACAGTGTAGGCAGGTGCACCCAGAACTGCAGGTCTAAGAGACCACTGCTGTACTAGCTCTGGCATTGAGATGTTGGCCACGCATCTGTAAGCATGAGTAAGAAAACTAATTGCTGGCACTTTATCTTCTGAAGTACAGCCTTCCTGAAGCTGAACAGTACTCAATTGCTAAGTCCAGTTTTTTGCTGCCTTATACAGCATGAACTTCAGCTGTCAAAGACACTGAATGGCAGGGTTTGTGAGCAGCTTGCCATCTTTTACCAAAAGTAACCCCACATATACTACCTTTTAAATTTTCTGCATTTTGTGGATTTTCAATGGCTGCAGGGTTTACAGGGTTGTTAACAAATGGAACTCTAGTGCTCTATGCCAAACTCCCACTGAACATGGCAACTGAATTACCAATGCTTAATTGGTGAAGGGATTGAAAAAGATCCTAAAATGGCTATCTGATGCTTGTAGCCTATTAATGCTTTCTTTTTCAGGTGCAGATCAGGGGTTATTAAACACCTTCTTCAGCAACTGGGCAACAACAGACATGAGCAAACATCTACCATTTATTTATAATTTGAGCAGCACTTCTGTATATTCCTACCTTCCGGCATTTAAAGCGTAAGTTCAACACTCTTTAAGATTTTCAGAGCCTATATAAACCTATTTCTTGGAACAGAATGAACAGGCAAAATGTGAACTTCCTTGTTTTTTTCTAAAGGGAGACCACTATTGTCACTAAAAGGATGTATAATAGTTTCCACTCAAAAAAGTTGAATTAATGCTAGTTAAATTAATCCCATGATAAATGTGGAGAGAAAGCTGTATCTAAAGCTTAAACAACTCATGCCTCGTGGTAACACTGAAGTTGATTTAGAGTAAGCACATTTGACAGGTCACTTGCAAAAGGAGAAACCACTACTCTAGTATGG
Organism: Chaetura pelagica; assembly: GCF_000747805.2. Classification (NCBI taxonomy): domain Eukaryota; kingdom Metazoa; phylum Chordata; class Aves; order Apodiformes; family Apodidae; genus Chaetura; species Chaetura pelagica. Next base: position 1,269,614 of record NW_009954535.1, on the reverse strand, counting down.
ATATTATCTATTACAGCTCTAACCAAAGGCAGCAGCTCTTGAATCAGCTCCAGTGATGGTGTTGTTTCCAGCTAGATACCTTGACTCTTCCTCATGCAAATTACTTAGGATATGTAACAAGCAGTCGCTACAGTTTGTCAAATCAGTCTACACTATTCAAGAAACCATGGCAAACAAAAGACTGGTATAAAGCTAGAATTACCTCCCAACAGTCTTTCTAGATGTCAGACAGTTTCTTAAGCAAGACAGAACAAAGACTACAGCCACCCACCACACCATTGCATGTCTCCTGTGTAGGG
>NW_009954535.1:1257544-1268857 GCF_000747805.2 Chaetura pelagica | reverse complement strand
TAGGGAAAACAACTGCATCCTCCCCAGCTAGCAGTATTAGATTTGGCATGTGAGTAAACAGTATGTCAGGGTCACTCAGAGTGTTACAATAAACACAGGAGGAAGGGGGGGGAAGCATGGGAAGCTGAGATGTTACACAGAAGCTCTTATTCATGAAGAGATGCAAAAGTTGGGGGAGGTGGAGGGAAAGTACCAATTGCATAAAACCAATCTCATCTCTGAACGACATCAGGTTACTAGTGTCTAAAGCAGCAGCTCGCATAAGCAGGACTGTTGCTGGCTCAAGATCAAACTATGTCTTGTGATCAGAATACCATCTGAAATCCTGTCATGCTAAAAGTGGAACACTTATTTAAAGAAGTATATGCAAGCCTAAGAATGACTCAGTAGTTGGATAGCATTTGATCAGCTAACACCTATTGTGGAGTATGTTGTCTTTCCATGGCTGGCTGGTTAGTCACATAACCTTAAATTTACAAATGACCTTGTTGCTACAAAATAACAACTGGATTTGGGGGCTTCTGACAAAAATTACATTTAACTGATGTTAATGCCTAACAGAATTCTGCAGTCCTTCAAAAGCAGAATGCTGGAAATGCAGACCTTTTAAGTAGAATGCCCTGCTCAATAGGTGGAACAATTTCCTTTGGTTACATCAGCAGCTACACTTGATAATCAGCAGTTGGCATAAAGTGAAATTTAAACCTACTGACATCAATAGCGAAGTTTTTCGCAGCTTTGTACAGCGAGACTAGATTTCACAGCAGTCTCAGTAATCCTTTTTCCAAAGGAAAATGCCTATTCATGACAAATGCTCTCTAACTTCAAAACATTGATGAAGGACTTTTCTGGGAGACGGGGAAAGACAGATTAGCTGCAGAGGCCAGTGTGGATATAGAGCTTCCTAACAGTTGAGCTTAAATTTCCAAAGAAAGCACTGCAGATCTAGAAAGTATCCAGAAAGCATCTAGAAAGCAGATACTGAAAAGACTGTAGAAGCCTGGCAGCTGTCAACTGTTGTCTTAAGTGGACTGAGCACTAAGAATACACTTCACCATTTGCAGCAAGTGTAACATAACACTTCTTAAGCATTCTCTAGCTTAAAGAGCCTTAATTTTTAAACAATTACAAGTTTCCTCTGAACAGCAGCAGCCTAAGATGAAGAAAACTCAGCTTGTTAAGTTAGTGCTGTGACAGCTAATAGAACTTAAGGTAGCCCTCTTATGCCAAAACTTGACCTAAGGAGTTTAAAGTCCAGCAACTGACCTCTTGAAGACAGGTATTTTTTTCTTGAAATTGGTGCAATTGCTTGACCTTGTTTCACAGGTGCATAGGCTTTCATTCCGCAATAAGAGTAGCTGTGTTCAAAACACTGAATGTGAATACTGAAATAGAGTCAGGGATCTTAAAATAGCATAAAACCCCAAAGCAAATGCATACTGCCTTGTTTTGAATAGTATGAAGATGTTCAAACACCTGGATATTCTCCATATACAGAACTATTTAAACATCTGAGCCCTGGTCAAAATGTCCAGTGTGTGCTTAACAAAATGTTAGACAAACTAGTTTGGCATTATTATCTATTTTAATGATGTTGAGAAGAAATCCTTATGTGGTGCAAACTGAACTAGGTAAGATAGTCCCTCTCTGCAAGAGACTGGTATTGCTTGGTCACAAAAGTGACTGAAGCTGAGCTCTAGTTTTGGAACCACAGAAGAGTGGAATAAATGCTGTTCGTTTAGTGTTCAAGTTCTTTGCTGCAAAAGGGATGCATTTCATATACACTTGAGGCAAAAGAACATCCTGGTAACACTAGGGACAAAACTAGAAGTTCATATTGAAACTGAAGTTAAAACAGTTTTTAAAAGAACCAAAACGAAAAAACAGACACCACCGCCATTACAAAACCCACCCTTGGCTAACTAAGATTATTTAGAAAGTAATGGTTGTCTAGCAAGACCCTGCTGCACCAAGACCAGAAGTCCTCTGAAATGCAGAGGTTGTGCAAAGGAATTATTTTGCAGAGATAGTCTTCCTACAGCAGGGCCTTTCAATGATCCTTTTTCTATAGGGATGTAACCTGAAAGGGTAAACTCTTGCACTGACCCATCTCTACTATCATGCTTGTAATGGTTAAATATCTGGATCACTGACTTTGGAGTAGAATCTTTTTCACTTTTAAAACTAGTTCTGATTGCAACGGCTGCTTGAGACTGCTCTCTCCTGAGCTATGGACATCACTCTACCTAGAGACTTGAGTTGGCTGTAAGTACTTAAATAGCCCAGACCATTAGGTTTTGGCTGTATTCTGACTAGTGTAATGTAGAATTCTGGCTACATTTTTTCTGTTGCATAGCAATGCTTTCAGTCCCAATAGGCATTGGCAGTTTGATCACTTAGTGTTTAGTCTCCTAAATATGTCATATTTGTTTTCTGGACACCTACAGAAACTGCAAGTGTAAAAAAAAATATGTCTGCCAGTCAAAACTCTTCTAGACACCTACACAAGTTGGGGATTCTAACTTTTTCTGTCCAACAGGTTTGGTGCAAATACTAAAGTGGTGCATTTCCTGGGAAGTACAAAGCCATGGAACTATACGTATGACTCCAAAACAAAAAGCTTAAAAGGCAATATGGACGACCCCAAAATAGTTCATCCAGAATTCCTGAACATGTGGTGGGATACCTATATAGCTAATGTTTTACCATTACTAGAACAACATGGAATCATTAAAGAAACTACTACAGGTGTAAACATGGTACGTGCTTTAACATTCTTGTAGAAACTACCCAAGTATGGATGACAAGCTCTCTACCATTCCACTGATGTCTCTTCCCTCTGTCCAAATCAAAGCATGAGTGCAGTGTATCTTGTGGGATGCAGGGTTTTTTGGTTTTTGTTTTTTTTAAGCTTGGAATAAATACTACAACAGAAGAGAAGCATGCTGTAGTGGTCTTGAACACAGCTGTCTGCTTGCCTGAAACAAAGGAAGGAAGTCACTAATGGTGCACCAGAAATTCTGCTGTGGTAACATCTTTAATATATACAGAGAAGGGCCTTTGTGTTGGGTTCTCAAGCAGAAGAACCCTGGGTCAGCAGGCAGTGTGCACATACAGGTCTTACTTGATGAAACAAACCTAGTTAAGCCTAGGATAGATAACTAGGCAATGAACAGTTACAGAGACTGGCGGTGACAAACCCCAGTACTTCTCAAAGCCACAGTAATGCTTTTAACTCTAGTTCTCATTCACAGAGTTTAGCAGCTTGCATGTGACTGCTGACTTTACAGTCCTAGTTTAGTACATGGGCCAGTTTAAGTTCTCCACCTTTCTAAGACTGACATTACTGACCTAAGATGTGTTTTCTCTTGTTAATCTTACATCTTTCTAACAAACTGTTTGCAGCTATCGGGCTTGGTCTATACTCTGGCTTTCTCTTGTGGCTTCTGTAGAGAGGTATGAAGAACTTAAACTTTTCCTTTCTTTTTTTTCCTTCCTCTCCCTGCTAACTTTGGTAATTCTGCTTTGTTATTTTGCTAGGAAAACTGCACAATCCCTGCCCACTGGCAATGCTTGCTGCCGAGCATGAGAACATCTACTTCACTGTCCCATTCTATGGCCTGTTGCTCACTTTTGCTATGCAAAGTATTTCTGTATTTTTACTCTGCCTTTCCTTTTAGGCAGAGGTTACAGAGGCAGTGTCCCACATATCAGTATCAGCACCATCACCAGTATTACCAACTGTATCTTCAGAAGAACGCAAGGAACGGTGGGAACAGGGCCAAGCTGACTATCTGGGAGTGGATTCCTTTGACAACATAAAGAAGAAACTCGATACCTATCTTCAGTAGAAATGCCTGTCTCAGTGGTGATGCAAGGACTTGTTCAAGAACTAACAGCTAGAAAGGTGTAGATGGTGGTCAGTTACAGTTGCTAGTAGCTTGATGAAAAACTTCTTGGCTGAAGGCCTCTGCAGTGCTACAGATGAAGACAGCAAAAGCTAGGAAGCAGAATCTCTAACTGCCCAATTTCCAAATCTCCCTACTAGATAAAACCAGATATTTTCAGCTTAAATTTTCTTCTGTTGTGATCAATTGGCTAAACATATCCCTTGAAACTGGGTTTGTTACCTCACCTCATTAAGGTGATTAGCATTGATTCCTTTGCTTGCTGTTTTAGATGTAAAATCTAATTCATGGGATTGCTCATACACTAGAGTGGTAGCCATTCTGCTTTACCATAAATGTATTAATGACACTGGGATACACACAGATGTAACAGTAATAGCACTGCTTTGCTCTTCCAGTCACAATTGCACTGAAGTTTTGACCAGGTTCTTACGCACAGTGCCTACAGCATGGCAGAATCCATCTTTCAGTTCTGTATACTATGGACTAGTAAACTGAGTTTTATCTGTTACTTGCAATGTTGCACTTGATACAAAAATAAAAAGTTGTCATGCATTTCTGGCTTCCCTAAACTGTTGAGCAATTTGAAAAAAAAAAAAAAAAAAGGGAGCTCTGAAGCAGTCTAACTAAAATACTCAGCAGATACAACCCTTGAGCTTTGCTAATGCTACTCCAGCTACCAGTAGCAAATGACCAGCTTTTAGTAGTAAATTATTTCCAAAGAATATAGTAATTTGTCTGAGAACTGTTTAGGTCTACCCCTTTATTAGCTTGCCTTAAGTATATAGGAGAGGGCAGTGGAGAAAATACTGGCTGAAGCTACTCACATAAGCAACATGGAGCTTGGGAAGAGGGAGTCTTTGGCGACTAAAGAAACAACATCTCTAACATGAGCCCTGAACACTGTGAACTTGTTCTTAAACACAGTGGTGAAGCGATTTTGGCAAAGACAGACTAAATTAACTAAGTTACTGTCCAATGAAGAAAACTACTATTTCCATGTGTGCAGAGAGTAAAACAAACTGGTTTTTTTTGCCACACAGGCTACATATTATATTCTAAGACACATGGAAAAGCAGTAAAAATACCACAATAAAAAAGGAACACAGCTGAAGACAGAGATTGGCTGTTATCTGTACTAAATTTCAGATCCATCCTTTAGCCAAATTACTTGGTATTCTGTCTTTGACAGCTATACTCTATACTAGTCCAGAAACAATGAAAATACTATTTCTTATTAACAGAGGATTTTGGCAGGAAGCTAGTGAGGGTGCTAAACTTTTAGCCTAGAGATAAAATAATAACAAGCTCTCACCGTTTGCTGGTAAAGCAGAAGACATAATCTGGGTATGAGAGTTAGTTGGTTTTAAATCGGTTTTGCTACTTAATTGCTCTAAGATTCCTTGGTCACCATTTAGCAAAAATGCTATGATGAGATGCAAACCAAAGTAGCTTGTAGCTATTTAAAAGTACATAGCATCTAAGTCTCAGTTGTAACAAGCCCTTTCCTGTGTGGGTTTTTCTTTTGCTGTGTTGGGGTTTTTAACAGATTAAGTTTGAAGTTGTGTGAAAGCAGGAGGGCTTACTAGTTACAATCTGTAGTGACAAAAGTACACTTTATCCAACAAGTATAAACATTTGACTTCTGCATGCTCACAAAATACTCAATGGAAAATGGTAAAATACTTTTTTGAAGACAGCTAAACCATCTTAGTTTTGCTCCCCTTGTCTGTATTTGTACTAGAGAATAGGAAAGTTACTTTTTTTTAAGCTTAGCTAGAGAGAACACAAGGTGTAAAAGAACGAGACTACACCAACCTGAGAATTTGGTTTAGCAAGTAAATTTTGTTATGTTAATACAAGAAGATAAGGAGAGGTGCTGAATGAGATTAAAACCTGCATGTTTTGGGTTAACAAATACAGTTAGTAAAGAAGGCAAACCTGTAAAACAGTTCTGTCTTAGCCTCTGTCACTCATATTATGGTCAAGTGCTTACCCACAACCTCAGGAAAGCAAAAGGTGTGACATCTATACTGAACTCTGTGTAGTTTATTTTTAATAAAATGACCTGTATGTAATTATCTGCCACTATTTCATTCATAATTACTGCAGGCAGCATTTGCAGAACAATATAGATCCCTTTTCATCCCTTGTAACAGTATCACTTGATATATCATTTTTCTGCTCAAAACTGAAGGTACTCAAAGCAGTAGCTGAATTAAAGCACTATACTCAAAGCATGATTATTCAAAAGAATCACAGCCCTGCTTATACTGTGACTCAAGAAGTATTAGAGCTCCATCTGCCTTAAAGCGTATCATCTGAGGTGTTCCTTAGATGGAGACAACTCAGAGCAACTCTGAAAAGTTTAGAAGCATTTTTCTTTTTTCATTTACATCTTTCTTTACTGTATGTAGGGGGTAAAAAACCCCAGAATGATACAACTACTAACTCAGTCTTTGGAATTAAGAATGTTAAGTTCATAACTCCAAAAGCTTATTTCTCAAAGATGCCACATAACATACCATCAGAACTCCAAGAAAGAGAGTATGAATAGCCAAAGACTACTTATAGCTCCTGACAAGCAAAAAAAAAAACCAAACCATGGTGGTTTTAACCACCCAAGTAACAGAACAGCTCCAACAAATCAGACAGGAATTCTCTGTTCTCAGCTCTGACCTTTAACTGTTGTCATCAGTGCACTCATGGCTTTCTTGGGAGAGACCTTAACTAGCCATACAGCTTAGTACCGACTCCAGTTAAGATTTCATTTGGCCTTGGAACATAGAAACCATAATCTAGTAGATGAAGCTTGATACTCTAGTAATTTTTTTCATAATCATAACTCAGCCATTCTACAGAATGTCAGCATATTTTAGCACAAGTCATGATGTAGCTTGACTAGCCACTGAAATGGATCTCATCCTCATGGAATTTTAACTTGAAAAATGGAATGACTGACTCAACCCCAAATTTCTCATTCATAATCACAAATTACTTATCTAGCTCCTCTCCAAACATCAGAATCTCAAAGTTTAAACCCCATAAACTCTATATAAAAAAAAGAAAAAAAAAAAGAAAAAATATGACAATCAGGTGTAGCTGTTTTCTTGTCAACTTTCCAGTGAGAATCACTTACCTGGGTTCATGCTGTCTTCTGTGATTCATGTCTTTAATTCTCCCTCTAACAGACTTAAACCACACTTTTCTCCACAGCTCAGATGTTAGCTGCCCAAAAACTGCGTCAGCTCTTTAGGTCACATATTGTGAATTCCCTTCTCACTCCTTCCATTGGCTGCTTCTCCAAATATCAGACATCTTTCCTGTATTTTTCAGTCCTTTTCCACCTCCTATGTTTGCAATTCATCTTACAATCAGCTAGCTGGTGTTTTAAGATACAAGAAAAGGCAAAAGGCATTAGAGGGAAATCAGAATCAATTTCTCTGCTGCCAAATACACTTCCTGAATCTAAACAGAACCTTAACATAGCAACCTGTGCCTCCAGTTCTGAGTCTGTACATTACAGGTAAGGCAGCAGAATGTTAAGAAAGTACTTAACTAGACCAGAATCAAATGGAAAGAGGTAAAAGGAACAGACAAGAATATTCAACTACTATTCATCTGAGATTCTTCAATGCTATGTATTACTATTTCATCCTCTAAATCAAGACACATGCAGATCAACATTCAGTTAAGATGTACGTATGGAATTGGAAAAGCACTCAGCAGTGCAAGAAAGCTGTTAAAATAATTTGTTCTATTTTATTTTGCAAGGGCCAACTAATCCGCTGAGAAGTGAGGGGGTCATACTGGCATATAGCAGCGTCTTATTGTTCAGAGTGTGTACAGAAATCAGAAAGTGTGTTTTCAAAACAAGCCTATGATTCTTACAGAATCAGTGGAATTCTGTTTAAGGGAAGTAAAATATTAAAATAATGTGGTTTACAAATTTAAGTACTTAATTTTTACTACTTCCTGGAAAGTAATCAACAGAGGAACTCCCTGCTGCATCTGTGTATTATATACAAATAGTAAACGAATATTTTAATTTTTTTAATTAAGTCCCATCTTTGAACACAGTCTGCAAAGGTAAGAATTCCTTATGAAGTTATCCCTGACCACCTGTTCTGCAACAAACAATCCAGATGACCTGTTTGGCTACCAGGAGACATTAAGACTGAAATACAAAGCTAAAGCATCTCTTATGGTTTTTGTATGAAGGACAAAACACATTATTTACCTTTTGTTACCTTTTCACCTCTAAAAGAGATCTTAAATTCTTGCAGGTTGGAATGATACATTATAAGACATTTCTGTTTTGAGAGATTTTTATATATTATTAAGCATTGTACATAATAAGCAACATTCTGAGGAAATGAATGCTGGAAAGATGTGAGGAGTGCACAACAAGTCTGTGCTTTTCTAAATTAACATTTAGGAGCAAATTTGGTTTTATACATTCTTTGAAGCATTTATGTTTTGATCACAGAGACACCAAAAAGAAAAGTTAGCATGAGACATGCAACCTGAGGAGCAGTATTAACCAAAATGTATTATTCACTCAAAAAAACCCAGCATTTCAAGCTATAACTCAATTAAAGCCTTGATTTCATTAATTTTGGTTTGTTTTACTTCACTTGCTGAAGGCTTTTTGGTAGCAAAGGCTCCTGCTGCAAGTTTCCTCTTCTTGTTCTGAATTTTCAGCATGTTTTCTTCCACTGAATCCTTCACAATGAACTGAAATACAAAGAAAAGCCTCAATGAAATGAAGGGATTCCTTTTATTAAAAAAAGTTTAGGATGAGAAATTCAAGTATTTTGAAAATTGAAGTTAAAAAGCTGAGTTCCCTAGAGCCCAGTTACATGATTCCTTTATTATTTTTTAAAGAAAACAGAGAGGAAAAGGTTACAAAGCATTTGGAAATAAAGGTCTGGCATTTTAGCATTTTTGCCTTTTAAAAAAATACTTATTTGAAGAGTATCTCTCTCTTTTTTGCTACTTATATCAGAAGAGAACCTGTCTTCAATTTCCCATATAATTTTTTTGTGACTTGAGTATTAATGAGACAGATCAGCTGCTCAACTCACCTTAGTAATAACAACATTATGCTTCTGACCCAGCCTGTGACACCTGTCAAAGCACTGGTCTTCTGCAGCAGGATTCCAAGCCTATCAGGAGCAGCAATGAACAAGTTAAATAACTTCCCTTCAAAACACACAGCATGATGCACATACAATCACAAATAAATTATTGTACCATCAGATGTTGAAAAACATTGCTTGCAAATGTACTACTCTTACACTAATGTCTCACTCCTCAAGTATCCCACTATAAAGAAAGCTTTGAGAATTTCTGTTTACATACTCATAATGATCCGGATCTCCAGGTAAATGCTTTAAAAAACAAATTTGTCAGGAGTCTAGGAGGAACCAAAGCAATCTTGTCATTATTTTAATTCTGAAATAAACACTGCATAACTAACTGCCTTAGTACCCTTTTCCTGATAGCAAAATCTAAGCCAGCTGAACACAGGCAGTTATTTATCAGTAGACTAAGTCCCCTGGCTGTTGAGAAAGCCCAGGTGTAGTTCCATTAGCACATGCAATAATCACGAAGTTAGGTAACAAGAAACTTGCTGAACAGAAAATGGTAGTATAGCTGTTTCCACTTATCCTCAGGATGTAACACTAAACACAGACTTGTGAAATGCCAAGCCTGTGCTCTGCATTTTTCCAGCATGTTTTTCTCCATCTAAAGGCACAGTACTAGTTCTCAGAATAGGTATTTACATCTACCTAAAGTGATAAGCAAGTCTTGTGCAATGAGCTTCCCTTGCTGCCACCCACAGACTGATTGTTACAGCTAGAAACTCTTCTTTATGACTCCCATCCTTAGGAGGGGAGAAAAAAACAGCACTAGGCTAGCACAAAAATTTCATTTTTAGATTCCAAGAACCTCTGATGCCTGAACACACTTAAAACATGACATTGCAAGATAAAATCCAAACAAGTCTTGTTTCTCCAATCTAAGGTAGAGAGCAAAAGTGCATCAAATGCTGTGTCTGTCAGTGCAAGATGAATGCTCCTGGCAAGCTGTGTACAGGAAGCTGTTCTCATCTGACTGTGCAAAGATGGTGTCTTGAAGAAAGATCTACCCCGAATACAGAGGAATATTCCACTCAATCTTTGCTGTAGTCCAGGAGGACCAACATGTACTACTTTCACTCTACTCCATCAGCCCAGCAAAGGAAAACTGAACTGTGAAACCTCTCTGCCTTTCTGCAATGACATATGACATGTATCTCATGCAAAGGCTACTTCATTTTACATGGGAAAATATGAAGAAACTTGAGCTTCAGAGCAACATCTATATGCTTCTGACGCTTTCAAATTACAGATTCGTATTTCTTCCTAATGATGAGAATTCAGCAAATATGATTGTACTTAAACAAACAAACAATTAAAAAAACCAAACCAACCAAACAAAACCAACAAATAGCAGGAATAAAATAGTCTATGATTCGATAAATGTTCCTCCCTAGCACTGGGTTGCAACATCTCCAGGAGAAAGAATGCAGACCTCTCAGCTACAGCTCTACAACAAATCCACAGAATCCGAGTAGAAAAACTGGTTACTCCACTGGCTCCTGAGGCATTTCTGCTTCTTAAATCCTAATATTGCTGCTAATTCACTTCAAGCAATCTCATTCTGCACTGAACACTCAAAATGAGATCATAAAGGATCTCGTGGTCCTGCTGCCCCTTCCTGCCATACCAGCAAACACTGCCACTTGGGGTGGCCAGGATCCCGGGCTGGCTGCCACCAGGGCAAGGAGAAGCTGTTCAGTGCTGTTCAAAGGCTGCAATTCTATTTGGTTCTGGTTTGTGAAATGTAACTATACACTAGATGACTCAGTGTTAACAATGCTTAGCTTATTTTCTTACAACTGCTTCCTGCAGGACAGTGTGTATGTTATACTTCATTAATGATCTTCACAGAAAACGAAAATTCTCTTGGGACTTCCCACCAGTTTTTCTTACTCAGAAAATTGTCAAAAAAGCAAAACAAAAAAAACCAGCTGTTGACTACATGGTCTTGTTCCAACCAAACTATTTAATGCAACATGTACAACAACTACACTTGTGACGATGTATCACAATCCATGAAACACCTTTTCAGAAGGCAACTTCTCCACACTCTCAACCCTATTTAATTCCTTTAGTTTATTAAGAAAATAGCTTTTGTCTTCATGCTGATATTATTACTAACCTGATGCCCAAGCTAGTACTTTTTCTTTACTATTGCTGTTACTAGGTGCCCCGGTCCAAAGCTACACTATTATTTTAATTTACTTTGGTTTTGTTTTCAAGTGCACAAACTGCAGAGTTTGTCTCAGTTTCCAACT
>NW_009954535.1:1252655-1257505 GCF_000747805.2 Chaetura pelagica | reverse complement strand
AGAGGAAGTGAAGAGAAAAACTTTGTACAATCACACAGGATATGAACCAATTCTGTTAAGAATACCATTTTGCTATCAGTAAGTGTAATTTATATTTTTATTCCTTACAAATAATTTTGCATTCCTAAGTGTTTTAATGAAAGGGAAAACCTCCTAAATTTAGAAATCACCAGAAAAAAACCCAAACCTGTTTCTGAAATTCCAATTTCTGGCTTTTTAAGTTATTAAGTGGAACAAAAGATAAAAACACATTCAAAAGAATCAAAAAGAAAGAAACAGAGAAGGGATGGATATCAAATGCCAGGGTGTAAGGTGTCCCACCACTCTGTTACCAGTACTACTGGTATTCTTTCCATTCACAGAAAATAAATGGACAGCACAAAAATACTGTGTTAAAACAAAAACGTGGTGGGGCAATAAATGAAGAAAAGCCCCATATGCCCTTCACAGACACCCATCAGTGGTGTTCATTCTCAGAGGGGCTTTCCTCCCACCCCTTGGGAAAACACTAGAGGAGCTTCACCTAGATTAAGCCATATTATAAACAACCCATTACTCACAGGATCCATTAAAAACACTCGGGAAGCTGCTGTCAGATTTAATCCAACTCCACCTGCTTTCAGAGACAAAAGCATTACAGTTGGGGATCCTGCCTGGCTGCTTTGGAAACACTGAATTGCTTCCACTCTTTTCTTCTGTGTCATTGACCCATCCAAACGAGTGAAGGCAAAGCCCAGTTCTCTGAAGAGAAAGCAAAAATTTTGAATTTAACAATCCATCTTCTGTGACAACAGGAAATAAATACTGACCTCTACTTTGAAATGTGTATTTTAAATTCTGCATTTAACCCATGTCACATTAAAAAAAACCACAACACGAATTACAGTCATGGCTTTATTCCACTAAACAATGTATTTAATTTGTTCCTCTTCTGAAGTTCTAAAAATCAAAACGATACTGTTTTTGAGAGATCTTTCTAAAGCACCACAAAAGCACATTAATTAAAAATTACAGTAGTTATACTTACTTCAAGGGATTTTCTATCAGTGACAGGAAAGTTGTGAACTGAGAAACAACCAGACATTTAGCAGCTGGATTTTCCTTCCGTAGCTCTATCAAAGCATGCATGAGAGCATTGATCTGAAATCAGATAAAGATTTATGCAGCTTATTCTGATTGGTTAGATTTTACTCCTATAGATGCTTTGATACAGTTCACATCAGTTGAGAAACCACTGTTCAGTAGTAATTCTGCATGTAAGGTTTCTTTTAGCTTCCAAAGGAAACCAAGGAGTGGTATTTTAATGGGCACAAGCTACAGGCTGATTGATGGTGCTTTGGGGAAGAGGATTCACAAGCCCCCTTCCAGACACAATTCCCACTCTCAGCAGGCAGCAAGTCTCCCTGCAGGGCAGATGGGAAACAGCAACACACACTGGAGCTTGGACAGGCAAGGGACAGGCAGCAGGTTGAGTGTTCTCCTGGAGAGAGGAAGGCTTCCCTTGGGAATAGTTCCACACTCTTGGTGAGGTATGACAGAATGAGGAGGCACCAGAAGCACTCTTGGGACAAACAAACAGAACAGAAGGAGCAAGGACTTGATCTGAGGCAGAACAACTCTTCTCATGTAAGGTTTAGCTATGATGAGGTGAAGAACCATTACTGCAGAATGCAAGCAACTACACCAGGCAAAAAAGAAAAAAAAAATAAAAAATCTTCATTTATTCTAGAGCACAAAGTCCTAAACTAGTTCTTAGGTCTCCACAGCAAGTTTTTTAGGGGATAAATTTACAACCAACTTTTGAAAGAACAGTAATTTAAGTACAAATTAAACTTTTAAAAATGATGTTTCAGAAAAGAAATCTCAAAACAAAGATGTCAAAACACAAGCAGGAAGATTTAATTTCTAGCAGCGAACGCACCATGAAGGTGAGGCAAAGATGCAGCAGACCTTGACAAATGGGGCTGCAAGTGAAATAAAAGTATCTTACTAGTTTATCTGAGAACTGTTATATTGCAGGCATGATGCCCATTTAGATTTCCCCTCTAGAGCAAAATAGATACTTTTTAGACAAGTTTTAAAGAAGGATTTATGTAATTTTTCGTTTTCAAAGGTAAATTAAGAGCCAAATGGTTTCACTGCTTATAGAACTATGCTACCTTCAGAAACAAAATGCAAAGCAACTCCTCTTCTACCAGAAGTTTTATTTAACACATCTACACACTGCACAAGGACCAGCAAATTACAACTGCTGCACCTTTTGTCTTGTTTCCCTGCTGCAACCTTTGTTTGTGATGAGATTTTATTATGCGTTTTCCCCTGTGCTGGCTAGACAGTCGTGAAGACTTTTAAGTAACAATTTAAAGTATGTTATATATTTGTGGGTATGTTCAGCACATTTACATAAAAATTTTAGAGAGTGCTCTCCAAAACCATAATGAAAGCCAAGGCACACACAATGGAATGTACCTTTGAACTGGATATCCACTCCTGATCAGACTTCTTCCCATTACTGGAGTCTACTTCCTCTTCTAGGGGACATTCCACCAAGTGGTCTGCCCGAACCTCATTCCTACAGAGAGGACATTTGGCATTTGGCTACAAAAAAAGCCCAGATGACATCAGAAGAAACATTATTACTCATAGTCAGGACTAAAGATCACCTTTACAAAGCACCTGTTATGAAATTATTATATCGATGCTGAAATCCTCAAGGAGCACCTTCATTCTTATAACACACTGCTTTTTCATTTCTGATAGAACAACCAAAACATTTTGTGAAAACATTAAGATGACGTGAATGCTACACGTTTTAGAAACACTCAGCCTTCCTTAAAAGTAGTCTTTCTGAGCATATTTATACTTGAAATAGGCAGCTCAAGACTTATAAGCAAGCAAATACTTGGGCTATGCATGGGGAAAAGACTTTAGATTATCAGAAAAATAAACTATCTTTAAAAGACAAGACCTTCCTTAGTTGCAAACAAAGAATGACCTTTTACCCTTTATCTTCAAAGCCTGCACAGAAATAACAGCAGTCTGATGAAATATGCTTTGTCAGGGCCAGACACAGGGTATCTTCTGTTTTTCCCAGCAGTCATGAAAAATGAGACATAATGTAACACCAAAAGCTTTTTCTCTAGAGCCATACTCTAGGTGAGGTGAAGTTTAGAATTTACACAACAGCACTTCCAAAGGGCTACTGACAAAATTTAACACAAGACTGGGTGCACTACAAAAATATACAACTTTGCAAGGCAAAAATGACAGACATGGAAAACTCTTGCTTAACAGAGCATCCCTTTAAAATCAGCTAACTCAGTTTATATAGCAATCTGGCCACAGAACCAAGGCATCTTTAGACAGATTGCAGAGCAGACCTCACAAAGCAGGGGAATACCACGAGCTGCTCATCTGGAATGAACCTCTAGCTACTTACAGAGGCTGGCAGTCATGGTCTGCATACATCAACTTATTGCAGCAACAAACAGATCCTTTCAAACAACAGAATACTAACATAAAGGGATCTAAAATAACAGTCTCCCACACCCAGTTAGGAATTAATCACTCCTGACTTGGCATCAATCCAAAAATCCTTCAACGATGAGACAAAATAAACTAATTCTGATAAATCTAAAATAGTTTTCTGGAAAAAAAAAAAATCCCGATGGTGCTTTTAAGTACTTTTTTTTTTTTCCTAAATAAAAGGCATACATCTTTCTGCTTCCCTTCTCCAATTTAGTAGTGTAATTAAAACCAGCAGAAAACCCAAAACACAGCTGAACAAAGCCAACACAGATATGAAAGACTTGCAGTGAAAGCACATGAAAGTGACAAAAAGTGTCTCCCAATCTGATAGCCATAGGATACTCGTCAGTAGATTCAACAGAAATACAGGCTAATAAAAATTTACTAAGATAATTCATTTGCTGTACTAAGTTAGCTGAACGGGTTACTTTCAAAACAATGTGCTTTGTGAAACTGTCAGTCAATTATGCCAAGCATCCTGCAGGTTGTGCTAACATCAAGTCTTCTAAGACCTGTGGGCCTGCAGACAACACTCATGTTGGTTCTGACCCACCCGGACAATCTACCAGCGGGAAACTGGAGACAGGACCAGGACAAAGATGACAAAGGACTAGAATCAACAAAGACCCCACAGGAGACCCTCGAGCATGCATAATTACAAAGATAGCCAATTCCAGGAAATAAAATGACTATGTAAAAGAACTCTGGGAACTCATTGACATGGAACTGAATATGCATTTTTTGGTGTATATGAGTTGGGAGCACTCATGGTGGAGAATCCCCAGTGCTGCCCAGCGCTGCAATAAAGAATGTCTGCTCAGTAACAGCTTGTATGTTGTTATTGGGTCTTCATCTCGGAATCCTTTCCCCACCCCACAGCAAGGGGGTTTGGAAGCTCCAAATTTTTGTTTAAAATCAACAACTAGAAAAAAAAATGTTTTAATGCTTATCTGGCAAGCTCTTATAATAATGTAGTTACTACACAAATATTAGATAAGATTACTATAGAGTTTGTGTAGCTTTACTGCAACTTGTGTGTAGGATTTCACTTACTGCACAACTCTGAAGCTGGCCTCAAGGAAACACAGAAATGAAGGTGTTAACTCAAGCTGGGAACTACTGAACAGTTTTTTCAATTTCAGTAAATACTTCTAGGTGAACATTAGAAAGAGGCAATCGTCTCTAATTTTGTAATACAATGAAGGGCCAAACTTTTCACTCAGCAGTTTTGTGCTGGCAACTTCAGAACCCACTACTCCCTGATGGCTTAATGCTCGCATTTCTATTAACAATGCATCTTGCCTGGAAGAATCCTGTTTTAA
>NW_009954535.1:1236590-1252585 GCF_000747805.2 Chaetura pelagica | reverse complement strand
TTCTGTTTGAAAGGTGGCAAGTAAAGTACCTTACTGAGCTGTTTACTAGAATCACTGTAACCATTCAAGCACAGGAAATACTTCACTGAGACGCAGGGCAAGGATAAATACCTGTGGAATGTAAGCAGTGAATTCCCTGACTCTGGAACTCAGATGTCTGTTAGTGTTTCTGCTGGCAGACACAAAAACTTCATCGGGAATAATTTAAATCAATAATAATTTTGATCATAAGAAAGGCTTACTCAGTCAGTGTTTTATAAACTCACAGGAGGTCAACTTCAAAAGAACAGAATCTACAGCCACCTCTGTTCAGACTCCACTACTGTGAAAGCAATCTATGGAACAATATGGGATGGATTGGCCAAAGGCCCTAGTTCTGCTGATTTCAAGGTAATTTCTGGGCAAAACATAGTAAATAACTTGACTGTATAGTCAAGTGATAGGTTCCATCACATCATAACCCCATTTATTTCTCTGCATGCCTATTAAAATACACCTGAAGACTGAGTACAGGCACAGTTACAGACACATCAAGAACTCTGAACTGGAAAAAAACCTTCTGTGGGTATTCTTTAAAGAATAATTTCACATCACTTGTTTCCCTCAAAATTCTGAGAAACTCTTGACTAGGACATCTGCATCAGAACCTTGCATGTCTGGCAACCAAACAAGTTAATCTACACGCCAGACAGAAAACACTTTCTACCTTGTTCTTCTTAGGTTGACTGATTATGCATCAGCAGGGACTAATTTGTCCCCTGCTGTCTCCTACAAAGAGCACTAACTAGGTTAAGCCTGGCACTTGCAGCTCTGCTGTAGCTGAGCAGGAGGCAGAACAGGGGAAGTGCAGCAGCACTGGGCAGAGATGGTGAGATCACAACACTATCCAATTGCACTAGAAGGGAAAGGGCAAACAAGAAGGAAAGATAGAACTTTGAAGCATACAAGAAAAAGAAATGTTTTTCAAAAAAGCAATCAAAAGACACTCTTCCACAACCTTATTCCAGAGGGAGGCCAGAGAATGGCCATAAAGATTATCCTAACAAGGCAGTTATTTCACCATAAAAAGTTATCAGCTTGGAATAGGGAGAGTAGATATTATTTTAGTTCAACAATCAACTTCCAGAACACAGCTTTGGTCTCTTTTAAGCACAGAAATATACATATATGCATGACATCAAATGCAAGCAACAAAGAGGCATCCAGCCATATGGAGGTATACAGTGCTGTAGCGGATGCCACCACATTCACCCTAGGGACAAAGGCAGGAACTAGGGAAAGATCTCTGAAACTACTGAAGGGCCTTAATGCTGTTCTGTTCGACAGCGACTCTCTCCACAGTCTGACTTCGGGCCCATAGTTCTTATAACCCAGCTGATAACTAGGTTTCCATTGCATACCACTTATGATTTAAAAGAACGGAAAGATCTCTGAAACTACTGAAGGACCTTAATGCTGTTCTGTTCGACAGCGACTCTCTCCACAGTCTGACTTCGGGCCCATAGTTCTTATAACCCAGCTGATAACTAGGTTTCCATTGCATACCACTTATGATTTAAAAGAACAATAACCAGATGGCCTTCTGGTGATACCAGTTCCTTGTTTTTGAATAGCTATTGCAATTAACTGTAACCATAAAACAACCAACCTGTTCACTTCTGATGACTTCAAGAAGACAGGGCTTACAGAACACGTGCGCACAGCGTGTTATCACAGGCAGGGTCAGTGATTCCAGGCAGACTGCACATTCTTCATCTGAACCAGAGCTCAGAACCAACTTCATCTTACTCACTAATGTCTCATGCAGTTCTTCAGGAGTTTTATTATCTGCAGATACAGAAAGATCCTTAAAAACAGGAAACACTCTGAGCTCTTACACATCAACACAGTTCCAAAGTGCAAGCAGGACAGTTGGGTTTTATTATCTCAGTAAGGATACAGCCAAGTACAAAATCACAAGCTGGAAAATACTACATAAAATTCCAACCTGCTATTTCTTACTTGGAAAAATAGTAATTAACATTCAAAGAACCTGACCACATGCTCAGTGTCAAGTACGTGTGTGACACAATGCCGAATGGGAACAAGCTTGTTCTAGTAATAATACTAAAGAGGGGACACTATGGTTAAGACTGCTTTATTACATAAATAAATTCAAACATCTAATTAATTTCTAAATAATTATTGAACAGTTATCTAGTAATTTCTCCATTCTGCATTTTTCAGGAAGATAAATGACAACCTTCTAAAAAAAAGGTTCTGAGCATCTCTCTCTGATCTTTCAGTTCCCTGAAAAATCCCACATACACCAATGGCATCTCAAAACAGGATTTTTCAAAACACAAAATTTAATAATTCTCAAATTTGAAGTATTTTAAACAACAGTTCTTCTTCTGCATAGAATTTTTAACACTATGCAGCTGTACATGTCTGGTTTGTTAAAAATTTCACTCTCCGTCCTGTGTTCACCCTTCCTTACAGACATAACAAAGTTGACAGCTTCCTCTTCTGCTGAGGAAGCAACAGTTCTGTTCTCGAATACAAAGAGGAAGTGCTGTTCTAAGAATGACAGGAAAAGAAATCACCAAAAGCATTCACCCACCAGCTGAAAAACTAGGAGATGATGTATTTATACAGAGATGAGGATGACAACAAAGCTGCCTCAGTCTGAGCAGGACACCAAGGATGTCAGCATAGTGAGCCAGTACAGTCCCTTCACTGAAAAATCTGAAAAAGAGTTTATGGTTCATATGAAATGTTACAGTCTGAAGTAAAAGATGACATCAAGTGATCAATTTTTGCTGTTAGAAAAATGCTCCAATTTTTCACGTTTCTGTTTAAATGTATTTTCTCAAACTGCCTTTGAAAAAAGGCACAAAATGCTACTAGTAGCATGTTCTACTAGAAAAAATACTAACATGGTGACAAAATTGTTAAGGCCATTCTTTATGCACTTGGTACCCATTTCTGTTTCTCACAAGATAGAACTTCTTACGCATAGTTCTGCAATAATCTCTTCTTCACTCCTCATAACTAACCAGATACTGTGCTGATGTGCAGTTATTAGCTCAGGGCATACAAAGTGACACACTTGGCTCCTGGAGCTAATGTCATCAAACCCCAACCTTCAGGATTAAGAAAACCTTCTACTTACTTGCTAATGGCAGCTTTGCCCTCCTTCTTCACAGACTGATACATTTGTCTCTCTTCCTCTGTAAGCATAACATGCTGAATAAGTACTTTACGTTCTGGTAACTCCAAAATGGGTCTTCCTTTAACTTTACTCGTTTTTGTTCTTCTAAGGGTAATATTCCTAATCAGAGATTGTAAACGCCTAAAAATGCATATACAGACAATATATTACTGAAATGAGGCCAGTTTGTCGGTGGTTTGGCTGGGTTTTTTTTCAGTTATTGCATAAATACATGTTCTGTACAAAATACATGCCCAGAAGTACAGTATCATTCATTAATCTGAAATATTAAATAATTTGAAATATTAAAAACTTGTTAATTTGAATTTAAAAAAAATGAAAAAAGAACTGATAACACATGAATTTCAATTGTAAATGTGAAATGCTAATTTGTCATTAGTCCAAAGAATGCCAGTTATAGCTGTTCACAAAAGCTTTGGCAACATTTCATACCCAAGTCCCCCTGGAGCTCCCATTGTGACTGGACGTTGAATTGTTCTGTGCCACCACTCTCGATCAGTAAAAGGTTTCAGTTTTAAAAAGGAAATAAGAGACCACAAATCCTTTACAGAGTTCTGAATAGGAGTGCCTAAAAAGAAGACAAACAGAGACAGACTGTCAAACTTCAAAGAAACAAAAATATACAAAGTTTTCTTAAAATGGAAAGTTCTGTGCTTCCTCCAAACAATTACATCATGGACAAGGTGTCTTATAACTAGGCTGACATATCTTCAGGTATAATAGGTATTATTTTCTTAACTAAAGTATTACAAAACACTTAAATATATAAAAGAGTGAGAAAACTGCAGCTCTCAGTGCTAGGAAGACCTGGAGGCTGGTCTTTGTCTTTCAGCTTCACCATCATTGGTTACATCCTGATCTTCTTTAAATTACATTTAAGTTTTATATGTATGCATGGCCCCTGTCAGCTTCTAGGAAGACTGCTGCCTTCAGAGAGCTCCCGATGCTCAGGGAAGCAGGTGACAACCTGAGCTTCCAATCAGACCTAACATGCCAGCTCATAAACAGGTCCCTTTGTACCTGCAGTTCCACCAAACCCGAGTATCAGAAGTTATTATTTTAAAATTTGTGCCTAGGAACTGAATAAAAACAAAAACTAAAAAAACCAACCCCAAACCACAAAACCAAGCAAACAGAATCAAAACCAACTAAAAGACAACACACTGAAAGCACTGCTCATAGGCAAGGTTAAAAGCATTTCAAACGAATCTGACACAGACAGACATTACCCATCTCCCAGAAAAAGCCAAAGTAGAAACACCACATTTGAAACATAAGACAGTTAAAATAAGATGATCTGCACTGCATTTCCTCTGGTGTCAAAGATTTTACCTGTAAGTATCCATCTTCTGTGTCCCTCCAGATTTAAGGCAGCTTTAGTTTGCTGAGCATTTGGATTTCGTATAGTGTGCCCCTCATCCAACACAATTCTCAGCCACTTCACTTTGTGCAGAGGGCTGTCACCTCTGATCTGAAACACAGTATTTTTTAAATCTTTGTCACAAATTAAAATCCTTTTTTGGAATTTGGATTAAGCAAACATTTAATTTAACAATTCCACAAGTAATAATGGATAGTACTTATTAGCATCCTGTTTATTTATTAGCACCAAAGAGCTAAACTAACATTGAGGCATTCCTTCTTTTAGATGTAATGACTCCTGTAAAATGTTAGCAGTCTGCTTATACTTGAATATGAGCTATGGCAAAAATAAGCTACATCTGAAAAGAAGAAAGGCTTCTAAGTCACAGATATGGAAAATGGAACAGGGAGCAAATTAGAAGTTTATATTATACTTAAAGATGTAAACTTCAGTCTTTTAAAATGGCTGGAATTTCTCAGAAAACAACACTTTACAAATATATCTCATGCAATGAGCTACTTCGTTGCAGCCCATGTGCAACAAGAACTGTGGGTTATGTTGTCATATACTCCACATTCTTTGAATTTGGTAGAGGAAGGGAGGAATAGCAGTCTCATGCCAGTGAGATTTGGGAAGACTTACATACTTGCCAATCCTTTTCTATCCTTAAAAAGTCTCTGCCTTGAGCTGCCATAATTGCAGCCACATAATTTCCTCTACAAAAAAACCCTGCATTTGTTACCCCAGTGAACCTGCAAGAAAGTGTATAAGGCAAAACTGCGGCTCTAAGCTTTTGACTGCCCACCAGATCAGCACTTGAATATCCTGCTATCATCAGCCCGAGCACCAGGAGTCTGGAACAGTGAGGGATCTTCCACCCACACATTTTCTCATTTACTTACTCCATAATCAGTAGCCAAGATGTTGTATGTTGTCAGTACGACGTCTTGTTCTGAAAGAACTGACGGGTCTTTGCAGCGGTCAGAACCATAATACACATGAATATTTACACGAAAATCTTGGTGGATGTGTTGTTCAAACTGGTCCTGAAATAGAAGTTTCAAAGGTAATCCAAAATATACTGTGTTGCTACATGATGGAATAAAATTATTTGAAGTTGCCTTAACTAAAATCCACTTCCTCTAGCTCTATGACTTTCTCTACCCACTCCTCCCAGGTGAGAAGAGGGACCAGAAGGAGTCACCTCAGTTGTTAGTGATAGACACAGTCACATTCTGGTAACTCCAGCTCCCTGGCTGTGAAGGAAGAGCTTTTATGTTCTCTTCCCCTTTCTGTCCATCTTCTCTTTGTTTCTTTTTTCACTGTTCCTTCACAGCTTCTTCCACTTACTGGGTTAACCACCTCCGTTTTTTCAACATAAACAATGGCACAATTGTCAAAGTATTTATTTTAAAAATCAGCATTTACATTCCCTATATTTGTTCTGTGAAGCACTCAACAAACAGTAACCTTGACAGCCAATTAAAAAGTGACGATTTTTGAAGCACCAGACTCTGTTTTCTTTTTAAATACTTAATTTGGTTTTGAATTGACATAAAGAGTACTTTTGTTTTTACACCGTTGGATTTCAATGTTTTACCTACGGTCTAAGATTAAATTGTGTCCTTCGCTTACTAATGTTCTAACCACAGACAGCATAAACTACCAAATAAAACATAACTTAAGTTAAAGATATCTCCTTGACATTTATATTCAAAATGTCAAGCAAATGAAAACTGTAACTAATGCAGAGGCAGAGCAAAGGGTCCTGGTCACCCTAGAAGACCTTCTCCCAGATATCACCAACATTACTGAACATCTCCAGTAAATGAAATGTCACGTGCATTATCAATGACACAATATTTCATTCTGAGAATGCAAGAAGAAGGACTTGTCCCCTCTACTTTCCTCATCTGGTTGAAGGAGTTAAAGCACATGAGTTCCAGAGGGCTCTGCCCAGTCAGAAGCAGGGAGCAAAGCCCACTTGCCACTCGCAGGGCTGTGCATTGCACTGCTCGTTTTTTACATTGCTATCAAATAAACCTCCCTTGTGAAAACTGCTCTGTTTCATAAGAAAGGAAAACCATGACCTTTTACTAGCTTGAGAGCCCACAGGGAGTACTATTATCAGATGTACACATTAAACAGATGAGTACTTACAGCCCAGTTACTCAAGACAGACAGCGGACACACAATCAGTGTTGCTCTGGAGCCATCATCAGAATATTTCTTCTCAACTGTCTGAACACCAGCTGTACCTGAGCAGGCAAAAGTCTTATTTAGTGGCATAACAGTTCACTTTAAAGAGAAGTTCGATAAACTTGTGGTTCTCTGAAGCCTTTTCTATATTTCCTCACCTGAGAGGCATCAAAGCAATTTACAAAGACATAAACTTATTTTATGAAGTCAAATAAGTGTAATACTTTAGCTTCAAAACACTCATAAAGTACTATTAACTGTTTAACCCTTCATTACCTTTTCTCTTCCTTTGTTTTTTTAAACAAGTAGATGAAGGGAGAAGAGCAGAGGCAAAGCTTGTATCTTCTTTGATAACACAGGAAGTTGCTGCAGAAAAGCAAACACAGATTATTTACACCATGCAGAGCATGTGTGTGCATGTATTTTATGACACACTTCATAAAACTCAAGCCTCTTAACCAAATTACTTCTCCTCTCCACTACAATAATGCAGAGTATCTCAAGTTGAAAGGGACCCATAAGGATCATGGACTCCAACTCCCTGCTCCTCGCAGGACTACCTGAAACTAAACCAAGTGGCTACAAGCACCACCCAGACACTCCCTGAACTCTCACAGGCTTTAGGGCAGGAAAGCAGCATCTTACACATCCACTGCAGGTCATGAATCTTCAGAGGAATGCAGGTTCCCAGTCATTAAAAAAACAGGTGTTTCACTCCAAGTACTTTAAACTTAAACTTAGCCGGTTACTCCAGCAGGAATGCAGCATCTTCCACATCCACTGCAGGTCATGAATCTTCAGAGGAATGCAGGTTCCCAGTCATTAAAAAAACAGGTGTTTCACTCCAAGTACTTTAAACTTAAACTTAGCCGGTTACTCCAGAATACCTGTGACCCTTCTTTCTTTTTTTTGCAAGGTACTTGCAACAAATGACACGTTCTTGCCTCTTTGTGATTGCATTTCATGTTTTTACCACAGAAGATGGACTTAATTTTTTGCATTTGCTTTTCCAGACACTGTTCTGTGATGAGAAGTCTATGTCAAATTCTAAATATTCTGCTTTTCACTGTCCATTTGACTCGCCTCATAGCTTGTTATACCACCACTTGTCCTCCTAAGGAAACAACCTACAGCACTTAAGACTAAAATACTGCTTTCTCATTTAGCAGTTTCTAAAATTCTCTGTTGAAAGTTTTGGTTGAATAAAAACAAAACAAAAAACCAAAAATATACATGTAGTTTAGTTACTTTCTTTTCCAATTAATCAGGAATCCTATTTGGTTTTGCTCCAGAAAGGCATCAGGTATTACAGTAGCCAATTAAAAAAAAATAATTCCTTGCAACTTACACTCTGTTTGTTGTTGTAGCCATTCTTCAGACTCTCCCAAGTTACTGCTTCCTGAATATCTGGGTTTCTTGGCCGTATCTCTAAGATATCATCATTAAGAAAGAAAAAAAAACAACCCATAACGTAACTCTACTACTGCTTGAATTTATATTAAATGCCAATTAAATATTAAATGTCAACAGCATAAAACAAATTAACTTGACATTGCAAACAGGATACTGCCATGATTTGAAAGGTTTCTCTTTCAAAGAGTTAGCAAAAGGGAAAGCAAATCACACAGAACTGTAGGGTGAACAATGCTCATCAAACCTGGTACAGATTATCACTAAAGATCACACCAGTTTTCAGAAGAGGCTTGTGTTGGTGGGAAGGTTCAAACACATTAGGAAGCTTCACAACTTCCTCAGCTCAAAACTGGGTCAGAAACATGCCTGACAAATATTTCTTAACCACTTTAAAAACCAGCTGATACTAGAGCATGGATTACTTCACAGCCAGCTTTTTAAGAGGCCACACACTGATGTTATCAGACACTTTTACTATTGAAGGAGACATCCAGGCATGTAGTCACACAAGCCATGTAGAATGAGCTAATGTGTTTTTTATATTCCCCAGTGCAACATAGATACAGAACATGATAAATGTAAGCAGAAGTATAGCACACCGGAAGGTGAAGGGAGATCAGGATGATTTTAGGCTATGGTTAAAAAAAACAAGTACCACATCTTTTTACTCTAAATCTATTTAGCAAACCAACAGAAAGAAAAAGATCATTCCAGGTACCTACCTTTTTGGATGACAACTTGAGTGTCTCAGTGGAGTATTTTCAGACTTTTTAACGTTAGAAACACTAGGGTCCATCACACTGCTAGAGTCTTCATAAAGAAATTGGTATGTATGGAAAATACACAGTCTTCAGCTTAGTTATCAAGCCAACATTAGCATAGCTTGATCAAGAACAAGTACAAACTTCCTTCAAAACAATTACAGTTTTGCACAGGGCAAGTACTACTGATACTGTAGTCACAAATGAAAAATTAAACTAGTCTTAACCAATTTTAAATATTTACAAAGTCATAGAAAGCGTACTGAGTTTGCAGGTGGTCAAGAACAAACTGTCTCACTCAAGAAACAGGTATCGATTTAGTGCACACTAGAATTATTCATGTGGGGGGGGTGTTAAAATGCTCAATGCTCTTCAAAATATAAGAATTTTGAATGCTGCTAGGCATTTCAGCTTTGGTAAAGGTTCTGATTTTTGGTGACACTCCTATTGACTTCCACGGAAGTCTGCATTTTCTCCCTTCCAGACTACTGATAAAAACAGTTTTCACCAGAGGCAGTTCCTTAAGAATGTGTTCTCTCCTCATCAGTCCCTTTCACTGCTCACGTGCTATTAGTTAGGCCATCTGTATTAAAATTCCTTGCACGAGAGGAAAAATGTTACTGCAAGAAAAAGTCAAGCCCCATACATCTTCAGTCATTTTCAAGAGCATGACAAGTTAAAAGACATACTAACAGGAAGTATATTTTTTCACAGACACCTGTAAATTCTCCTGATACAACTTGAAAACTACTGGTGTGATAAAATCTTTCCAAGTACATGTAATTTACCCATTACTTAAAGTATTTCCAAAAACAAACAAAAAAGTGACTTAATACAGAGCCTAATTACAATTTAACTACTAATGTTTACTGTTTAAACAAACAAGATTCTAACAGATGCACAAGTGCTCCTGTTTCACCTACAAGGAAGGAAAAAGGAAAGCAAAAGGAACCCAGAATCCACTTCCTGGATGTGTTAACCTTCCTGGCACGATGCAACCTCCTTACAAGGCACTTCATCTTTTCACGTCACCTGAGACATCCTTACAGGTATGTTATAAATACTTCTCCGACATGTCAAGAGTTTGTAAAGACTACCACTAAACACAGACCAAGAGTACCCCAGGCAGAAAGGTTCAGTATCATGCAAACATTACAGGACTTCCCAGTTTGCTATCACCTTGACACAGTCTGTGTCCAGCTCTGCTCGTGCCTTTAGCTCCGGGCTCCTGTTGAGGAATGGAAACATTTTAATGTACAGACTGGAAAAAATAACAGTCACATGATTACACGAATCTGACCAGTGATTATTTACTGCTCTGAAACACGAAAGCCTTCCTCAGTGGTAAGTCAGACTGTTACTTAAAGGTGCTGAAAAGCCATATTGTTTTGTTTTAATAGCTACATACAGATTTCAAATGAAACTGCAGTGAGGCAGGGGAGAGAAACTCAAGTCTATGCAGTTGCCCTAGATAGAAAACACACCAGTAACATTCCTGTTTGTCCACAGAACGTTAACTGGGGAAGCATTACTATGCTGAATTTAGACACATATGAAAAAAAACACAACCCCCTCCCCCCTTAATACAGCAACGGAATACTGCAGAAAAAAAAATCACGTCAGCACTTAGTTTATCATCTTGAAAATCAAAATAAAAGCAAAAAGTCCTTGAACTACACTACCTAAGAAGAGTTTGCACATTGTTGTTAGTTCCCTTCCTTGAAGTATACTTGACGTGTACACACTCCCAAGATAACACATCCTACAGCTCGATTACACACACTGAAGTAACATAGTCCACCTACCTTGAACTAACCTCCTCTATTCTTCCTTCTATCTGATGTACTTGAATAACTTTTTCTACAGAATGTACACAAATCTCACCACATAGGAAGTTACCTGGC
Organism: Chaetura pelagica; assembly: GCF_000747805.2. NCBI lineage: Eukaryota > Metazoa > Chordata > Aves > Apodiformes > Apodidae > Chaetura > Chaetura pelagica. The sequence continues at coordinate 1,241,731 of NW_009954535.1, read as the reverse complement.
AAGCGTCTGTTTATTAACTGCTATATTATCTCTGTTAAAACAATCTTTTTCTTTCATCTCACCTCATAAAACTTATCACTTGTGATCTTTTCAATAGGAAGAGGCTTGCCATCTTGAAAATTTGTGAGAATCAATGCAATAGTAGTAAGTGTTTTACCCTGCACAACAGAAAAGAATGTCATATTTTCCACAGATTAAAATTAACCAAATGACCAACCAATCAAGAAACACACACACGTTCTGTATTTAAAAGAAAAACAACAGCCAAACAAAACCATGCTTGGTAAGTACTATTACCAGTCCCATATCATCAGCAAGTATTCCTCCAAGAACATTTTGAGGTCGCATCTTTTCTGCAAAATTGGTAAGTACATTGTAATAGAAATTACTTCTCTCTTCCCAAAATGGTGGCAAATCATTACTGTTCTCTCGTGAAACCATCCAAGCTAAAGCCTGCTTCTGATGGGGAAGCAAGGGTGTGCCAACAGCCTGCAAATTAAGGAGGTATGTTATACAGTATTCACATGTTAAATATGACATTGCATTTTTGGAAGAAATGTTTTATGAAGTCCTTTATATCTACCGATTTTTTTCTGATTCGAGCATCTCCTGTGCCCAGACAACAAAGCTAAACACGCATGTAGATGTTTAAGCATTTGTATCTTTCTAGAAAACAGTTTCTAACTTAAGAAATACCTCTGCTCCTTCCATTTCACAAGTTTTATCATCTTCCTTCAGATCCTCAAACAGTTTGTCAAATTCACTTTTAAGCTGCATAAATGAACACAAAAATTGCAATTAAAATTATTGCACTTAAAAATAACCTCACTAAACAACCAATTACTCTATTAAATTACAATTACTTGTCTCTGGTCATCAGTATAGACAGGTCTACTACTTTTGCTGGAACATGTTTGTTACCTACTGCTATATAAAAACTAAGTTCAGTTTTTCCAAGACAAACAGATGACAATGCAAGCAAGAGCTTGAGAAGGGATGGCTAAATATATTCACAACCTTGCACAACACCCACTGAAGTAACTACTTCACTCTAATTTGAAAAAACAAACATAATGCAAAAGCAAAAACAAACCATCACCCAACCCTTCACCTATCAGCCTGGTTCAAGTCTGACAATAAAAAGTCTGGAAGTCCAATTTTACTTTCATTTGTTGCCTGGTGAAATATTAGGACAGATAAGAAAAAAATCCCCACACAACCACAGCAGTGTAAAAAATTATTGAACAACCAAAGCTCCCCAAAATTACACAGAACTCAAGGCTGTCAGAGCTAAAACATCTGCTTGCAGTATAAAAATTAAAAAGCTCAGAAGATCCAAAATTACTTCCAAGCAAATCTGTGGTTCAAAAGGAAAAAAACAAACAACAAACCTGCAACAGACTTCCACTTCACAAGCCCTGTTTTGTTAATGACAAAGTTAGAGGTCCCCCCTGTTAAAATTCCAGCTTCCAAGTGTTTAAAGTGTGAAATGCAAACCTGTTCAGTTGTCAACTGCACAGCAGCATGAACCGGAGCACTGTAACTTGGACCAGCTCTCCCAGAAATCCACTTGGATCCAAAACCACATTCTGAACCTACTTGTCATTAAAAAGACAGAATTTTGAAGCACAGCAGTATGATGACCTCCCAATCTCAGCCTTCACTGGTTCATCAGGGATAATGCTGATCAGACTGTGGGCTGTAAGACAGTATCTTTCACCATATGCTTTTTATCCTTTACTTGAATGGACCACAAAGGCTCCTCCAAAGCTCCATGACTCACAGGCAATGAGCGACAGGCTGGGATCCTTCAAGATTATAGAATCATAGAATCATAGAATCTTAGGGGCTGGAAGGGACCTCAAAAGATCATCTAGTCCAACCCCCCTGCCGGAGCCGGGTCACCTAGATGTCAAACATGTTTCTTAGAAACTGTATGTTACATGAAAATTGTCTCGGTAACAGCATGATGACTGGTCACACAAATGCTTTTTTACTCTGAATGCTTTTTCTGTCAGCTGTGTACTTAGATAAAAACTGAAATCCTGCTCTATATAAAGCAGATCCCTCTCCAAGCCTTTATTTCTGCATGTGTCCTTACTCCCAACTACCACTGCTCCCACAAAGCCTGTTTCCAGGAGTACAGAGGTGCTTTTTGTGCAAAGCTGGCTCTGCAAAGCATCATGTCTGTTAAGCTGATTTGTTCAGAGACATCTCATCTCTGTTTGCTCACATCTCACTAGCAGGATCCATGTCCCAGCACTTAGCTACAAAGCAGCATTGTCCCTCAGACCCTCCCCCTTTTTCTTAAATGGTTTTTTTTTAAGTCTAGAGAAATGCAGGAAATCACTATGGATTTTTAAGGAACTTATGGAATTGCATATATTTCTGGGTTGCTCAAATGCTTCTCTGGTTGCTGGTAGGTAGCATAAAAAGACAGGACACAAAGTGTACTTCTTGTTAAGTTTAAAATTAATAGCTGTGGGCTCTGCATTATTCCCCAATGAAATTGAAAAATCAAGACTATGACAGTGATTAAACCCTTAAACATTTCCTCCAACCAGTGTAAATGTCAATCTGAATATTTTTTAAAGTAAAAAAAAAAATAATCCAAAAACTTCCAAGACTTACCTTTCAGAGGAGGAGCCAGTTTAAATCCATGCTGTTTTAGATGCACTAGCACTGCTTCCTTGTTTTCTTCTCTTCCCCAAAAGCTCATCTGTACAGGCATGGCAAAGGCATTTTTTGCTCCATAAGGGACAACTCTGATAAAAAGCAAGAAAAAAAAAAGCCCACCACAATAATTTTTTATTGTTGAATTTTTTATAATAAACCTTGTTGCTTCTTCAGCAAGAGGTACTTCACAAGCTTACTTTCAACAAAACACAGCCTGTGCCAGAGAGGTGTTAGTACTCATATTGCGTAAACCTTTTATACAAACCACCACACGTGGTTAGAGCTCCATAACAACATTTAGGGAATGTGCTGCCAGTAGTCTACCTTTTATCACATACAGGAAAGAATGAACTGTCTGCAAGTAGTTAAACAGAAGAATAAAGAGTCTGAAAACATGAAGCTTCGATCATATTATGAAGAGCTGTCATTTCTACCAAAAGAGAACGCTTCAAAACAGTTTTCAGAATTAGCTGATGTAGCAACAAAAATGTTTTCACTATTTAGGTTCATGGAACCAAAAGTGAAATTTGGACACTTACCCTTCAATTAATGCTAGTTTGCTGTCCATGATGCCTGCCAATGCTGCTGCTAGTTCTTTTTTTATATGGCCTACCTGATCTCCACTGACATTATTTACTTTCACTGCATTTTTATCATAAGGATTATTGGGCTCCCTCTGAAGTGCAACCATTTCATTGTTATTAACCTAACAAAGAAAAACAAAGACATGCCAGAAGACATTCACTCAATTGCAAATTATTTGCAGAAATACTTAATATACATGTACTTAAATATTGTGCTTAAAAGATTAATTCCACATAGCATTCTGTTTAGTCAGTCTAATAACCTACTACTTACTCAGAATACCAAAAGCACTACAGAAAAGCTAGCTGCTAGATGTCAGCAATCTCAGAAGTATTCCTGGGAGCAAGAACTACCTTCAAGTGCTAACACATTTTGTAAGGGAATAAACATGCAAACAGTTCAAAGACTTTTCTGATTTATTGTTTTCAGTCACTTTCAGCTGCCTTATGTGGGTGAGCAGAACTACCAAATAACTGAACCAGATCTGAAAGCTTGCTACCTTGATTGAATTTTTAATTAAAGATTTAGATTAAGCTTTTCCTGTTAAGAATGTTGAAAACAGCAAGGTAGGAAAAAACCCTCTATTGAAATTATACTTGGTCAAAAGTTCTAGGAATTTTTCAACTGTAACTAAATGTAGCTGACAACAAGTTTTCTTCTGCTGGGTATTTTATCATGCACTTACAATCCCCGTGTAGTATCGTAATCCAACAACACTTCCCCGCAGAGTTCCATACAGGACAGCTGAGTCTGTGTCCTCCTCTGACCCAGAAGGGTCACCTGCAGAGGTGGAATCATCCAACCCGAGGGTGGAGTGAAAGTCAGAAGAGGAAAAACAGGAATAGTTTCTCTCCTCTCTGCAGATGTTATATTGAGACCATTCTCTTGCAGAATCTCTGCAGAAGACAAAGAGTGAAATATCAGACAACTACTTTTATTAAAGTAGTAATAATAATAGAATCACTATTTCCTTCTAATCTATTTACGCCTTCACACAAGGTTACCCATAGACCCCAGTTTTACAATCTGATTCAGAGAATATTTACCTGAAAGTGTTAAAATAAAATTCTTCTATTAGAATAAAACTTTGTCTGCCAGTTCTTAACCCTCAACAAATTAGTTTAAGCCAATTACAATAAAGAGCTGACAACCTGACTCACAGACTGTTTTATGCACTCTACCCTACATTCCCTCATAGACTGTGTTAAGAAGTCTCCAGATTCAGTTACATCTCTAATTATACCTCACACTGCAAAATTTCCGTCTATTTTTCTAACACCCATCTTCCTGATCTAAGAAAAAGGTTAAAAAGACCTGCTTAGAAGTGATTAATTCTGCATAACAACTTCATGTCTAAGTCCACAAACGTTGACATGCTAAAACAACTGTTCCCCAAATATTTATTCAGCTTATCTTTACAACTTGGCATCTATTAATACTTTATAGTAAACTTTAGAGACACTGCTGCTGCAGCCTCTCCCGGGTCCCACACGACACACCACGTCCCCAGCCAGGCTGCCTTGTGGCCAAGGGACCCCCGGGCACATCCCTGGCCCTGCTCTGATGCACGTCTGAGCCAACACCGACACACCAACAACCGTTTTCATCTAGTATGTAAAAATTAAATCTCAACCCAGATTTCAACTGATGCATAATGATCACGGCCTTGGTATAACCCAAAACACCCTCCTGTATTGCTGGATTAATTTAAGAGCACTGCCAACTAAAATAACTAGTTTCCACAGACGAGTGATTCCGAGCCTGGCAGTCCCTGTTTCCGTGGCAAACGGCATCTACAGCTCCGGTACAACCGGCTTTCCGCTTCCGCAGCCGCTGCTCGGAGGCAGCTGCGGGGGCTTCGCCTGCGGCCGTTTCGCCCC
>NW_009954535.1:1232102-1235493 GCF_000747805.2 Chaetura pelagica | reverse complement strand
GGTCAGCTCACGGGTCACTGTCACGGCCGCCAGCGGCTGCAGCGCTTATATCCCCCAGGACTGAGCCCTTGGAAAAGGATTCTCATGTCACTTCCGTGAAACGAACCACTGTCCAGTTCCCCGCAGCTTCTCCCGGAAGCTGTAACCAAACGAGCTGTATTTTAGGTCAATTAGATACTTTAACCAACCAACAAATGAGGAGAACAGAATTCTTCTTCTTCATTGGCCTACTGCTAAAAAAAAATAAAACGCCAAGGTTTAAGCTTCCTGTGCTAAAGCCGAGTACTTTCACTGACCGTTCCAGGGTTCTGTTCCATTAAATAACTGAAAACAAACACTGCCCCGGAGCACTGGGGCAGCCACTGCTACCTACTGAGACGTGTTGTGTGAAAAAGGGACTTATGCAGCAGTCATCTCTGACCGAGCTAGATGGAAGAAAATTACATTGTTTTATCTAAAGATGCAGGTTAATGGAAAAAAAACCACCAACCCCAAAACAAACAAAAAAAACAACAAACCATCACCACAAAAAAAAACAAACCCCAGCTTTTCAATTATTGATCCTTAAAACTTTGTCAACAAATTTTGTAGAAGGATTATCATTAAGGTAAATTGTCCCAGCATTAAAATCTAATGTATCTGATATAAAAATATTAGGGTAAACTGCCCCAGCATTAAAATATAAGGTATAAGCCAACTAATTTGCACATCAGGTAACAGCTTTGCCAGAGGCAAAGACAGCAGAAGAAAACACAGATTGTTAGATTGTTGACAGAATTTTCTTCCGTGTGAATACATTACCTACATCTTAGATTTATACAGATATTGCCACGGTCCCAGATAGTTTTAAGACTCACTTATTGCTATTTCAAAAGCCAATTTTCACTTAAGTTTAAGAAGATTTTTCAAACCAGTTTTCTAGGCAAGCCACTGTTTTTCACTAAATTACTGACATTCTCACAGCTGAATGGTTGAAGATGGAATTTGAAATCTGTTTGTGTACCTGCTTTGGTCAGTACAAATTTGCAGACCAAAAATACTGAAATACAATTAGTATTAGAGCTTTTACAATTAAAGCTATATACTTACAAGGTAAGCATAGTAAGTCAGGATTCTAGGAAACTGTTTATTGGAAATTTTTTTGAGGAAAAAAAAGTCAGAACTTTCTGCCATAAGGACCATTCATCAAAGCCAAAAGTGACAAAGTTATTTACAGAAATTCTCTCCTAGGGTCTCTTGAGCAAGCCAGGAGACCCAGGAAGTGAAGTCTAACACTGAGCTTCCAACTTCCACAGTTCATGAAAACCTAAAACAGACTGTCTTGGAGTCTGAAATGCTAAGACTTGCACAGTTGACTGCATTCTGCCTTTCATATATAACTTTGATATTTAAGATTGCCACACATTTGAACAGGGACAATTTTAAATATCAAAAGCTTTTCAGAAACTTTATTTTCTTCATTAATTTATACTGTTTATTATTCCCCTGATGTTTCCTTGTAACTACCCCCCACACACAGGTACTTTTTCATCTTTCATATAAAGTTTGCAAGATTTTTGTTACCTTCTCTTGAATATACCAGAGACACACATGTAATCACCTGTAAAATACTACCTTATTCTAGTCTGGATGGCTGAGACCACAAAGATCAGCACTTACCACATCCTGTCAAAGTTAGGAACAGCAACTTATGTCCTGCCTGTGTTTTCCAAAGGGCTGCATTTCCTGCTACAGTTCAGTATCTACAGACAAAATATCCAGTATTAATGGAATATCAAGGGACTCTGTTTAATGGTAATTTTTCTTGAGGTATACAGGTATAACAGCTGAATACACTGTCCCTCTTAGAGGCTCTACACACTACTGCCCATATTTTTGAGAACTTAAAATTCTCAGACTCATTTCCTACCCCATCTTTGCCTATAGACAAAGTCCCATTTTACTGCAGGACAGTAACCAACAGACCTTTATTACTGGTGGCTCCAAAAGATTGGCTGGCGGTTTACACCAATATAGGATTAATTTACAGGTAAAATATTAAGAAAACAAAAATGTATAAATGGAAGTTAAAAAAAAAAAAAAAGGAAAAAAAAAAAGGAAGTGAAAGGACTTGCAAGAGAAAATGGATGGGGAGTGAGCAGGGAAAAGGAAAAAAAGATCTTACCGAAATATCTGAAGACCCTCAATGGATTTAGAGACCTGATATAATACAGGCATAAAACTTTATTCTAATACAAAGTCTGTCAACCTGTACTAGTGGTGTATTTCAGGATTCAAGCAGACAAACACACTCAGGTACAATTCAGATTCATGGTGGCAAATGCCCACCAAGCACAAGGTTCTCAAGGAAAACGGGAACGCTCAAGAGCACCATTATTGCCTCGGTGTACTTCTATCATACTAAGACAATGTTGTCTACACAACCTGTTGTCCCTTCAAAGCTTTTTTCTGTCATGCATGCACAGAGGGTCCAGCCCAAAAAGGGCCACCGTTGAAGTATTTCATGTCATTTATACTGAAAACCACCATAATTTAAAGTTACCTCCCTAATTTCTTCATAAGAGCTTCTCACAGAAAGATCTGGAAGATGACACTTGTTTTTCAATAATCCAATGCAATTTTATAAAGATAATACATTTTTATATTAATATATTAAAAGTAGAACATAAAAACCCCTTAATTTTAGTAGGTTATTCAGAAAAAGAAAACCCCAAGGATATAATTGACAGAAAAGACATCTATATCATGGGGAGATATCTATAATACATGGAATTTCTTTTCCCATTTCAACTTTCAGGCAGTTCTCTCAACAAAATATGCTTTTTCTTCAACTTTCATCCATTCTCTCCTAAAGGTAACAATCTAGATTGAATCCGTATTGTACTGGGCTGTTAATAAACTATGCTTGTTTTTAAAAAAGTCTCCATTTAAAAAAAGGACTATTTGTGGTGCTTTCCTATCCAGTCTTGATTAGAAGTACATTAAACTAAATGAAAACTTCTAGCTAGATTTGTTTCTGTGAGATTTCTGTTCGCCTATTAGGCAGAACTTGTGCTACAGAAAGATAAATCTTCTCTGCTGCTAGTCAAAAAAATGTACAGCGCATTTGCTGCGTTTCTTGGGCCAATCTGCCTACTCCAGCCCTATACACGCACCAGGGAAACGCTCCATGCAGGAATACCGCACGAGGGGCGTCGCGGGATGCACGGACCGCGGGAAAAGCAGCCGGTTTGGGCAGGAAGGAAAAAAGAGCAAAGAACGGGAGGGGAGAAAAGCACCTGTGGCGCGGCTGCTGACACAGAAAGCACTGAGCTCACTTCCACTGCGGACATCCAGCTTCACCTGCGGCACGGTGGGGTCTCGGGGCTGCCGGAGGCCTCCCCGTCCCAAG
>NW_009954535.1:1226907-1231430 GCF_000747805.2 Chaetura pelagica | reverse complement strand
GGGCGCTGCCCCCGCCGCACCGCGTCTGCAGGCCGCAACAGCCCGTTCGGGTGTAAGGCAGAGCTGGGGCACGGAGGGTGAAACACGCGTGGTGCCGCTGCTTACAGCCACAGGAGCTGGCTAAAAGCGTGCGGATGACATTTGATTTGGACTTGTAGATGATTTCACAGATATGTATGAATTGCCAGGGGCTGGATATCTTTCTTATAAAGGAAAACGTTCTAGGTGATAGAAAGATTCTTGCAGCCGTCACCCAGTGGCAACAAAGCAAGGACGTGTGGGGATATTATATAAAGAAATCTTTCAAAAATAAAAATGAGCAAAAGACTAGACAGAATATTAAAGATCTGTGTGAAGCACAGTAAGGGATGATGAATCTATTCACCCTTGGTGTTCAGAGAGAACATGTTGTCTTTAAGACCTTTCAGTATTCTCAAAGTCAGCCCAGGTCAACTAAGGTGAGTACAGTCTTGCAGGGGGCAGACCGTTTGATCATTTAAATTCTCACTCAAGAGCAGCAGAGGAAGATGTGGAAGGACACAACCCACAAGCAACAAGATATTAAGAGAATAAAACCTGTAGGACGGGTAGCTCTATATCTCACTATCATTATTCTGCTTTTAATTTGCAGCGTGAGTGCATATCTGTCCACGTGGGTCAGGCTGGTGTTCAAATTGGCAATGCATGTTGGGAATTGTATTGTCTTGAGCATGGGATCCAGCCTGATGGTCAAATGCCCAGCGATAAAACTACTGGAGGTGGAGATGATTCATTTAACACTTTCTTCAGTGAGACAGGAGCTGGTAAACATGTTCCCAGAGCAGTGTTTGTCGACCTGGAACCAACCGTAGTTGGTATGTACCCAGTGTTAAAGGTCTTCAGTGTCAAAGTAAAGATCCCCAACAATCTTTTTTGTTCATTTAGAACACTGCCTCCAGAGTTTGTGTAATTGCTGTCCGCAATCTTGTTTTTCTGCACCCGTAATGTGGTTTTCTGGGTGACCTCTGTGTTCCCCTATACCAGTACTGCTTTTTGAGGGCCTGATATTTTCCCCTAAACAAAGGAGCTGAAGTTGTGCCAACTCCTTGGGCCAGTCTGACAGCTGCTGAATAACCCAGGATGGTGTCTGCTCTCTGGGCACGCAGCTGGTGTGCAGGCACTGGGGAGTTCAAACTGATGCCGTAGTGTTTTGTTTCTTTGTAGATGAAGTACGTACAGGCACCTATCGGCAGTTATTCCATCCTGAGCAGCTCATTACTGGGAAAGAAGATGCAGCTAATAATTATGCCAGAGGCCACTACACCATTGGAAAGGAGATTGTTGATCTCGTGCTAGACCGCATTCGCAAACTGGTAAATCCTTGCTGCAAGGATACAGCTCCATAGCTGTATATAATGATTGGTTGCTGTGATTTTTCCCTAAGAATTTTGGGCAGATTTGATTGTTTAAAGCACAACAAAATGTTTTTACCCGTCTCCCAGTAAAATAAAAAATTAAAAAGTGAAATAAAAGTTCATTCATTAAAACTTAAAATTTTTAGGCTCTGAAATACCATTATTTGAAAGTATTGTAAGGATACCTCAGAAATTTATTATGAAAACCTTAAAGAAGTCTAACAAAATTGTTATTTTTTTTATTTATTATTTTCAGTTTGATTCATGCCGTTATGTGTCATGCATATATGTCTAGTACCCTGAACCTCAGGCTTTGGTTGAATGCTTAGCATTTTAAATTACTTCTCTAATTGTTTTTATCTAATGTTGCATTGTAAGGAACTTGTGTAGGATAATGAGATTCATAGTGAAATAGTGTTTGTCTATTCAAAATTACAAAAATTAAAATGAAATTTGTTTTCAACATTAATTGATAGTAACTGAAAGCTAGAATGGGAACATCAACAGATTCTAAAGCTGTAATTTATAGTAACTTGTCACAGTGGTGTACAGCTGCTCTTGCTTACTGTAGTATTAAAATGGCAAAGGCAATAAAGCATCTTCTAAATATTAAAATACTCCTATTCAGAAAAAGTTATGCAGAGGCACTAGTACTTCTGAGTAAGATGCACACAAAAAGGACGATTATCTTTCAAGGATAACCATCTAAGACTAATTAACTTAAAAAAGAAAAATGCTTTTGAATTACTATTACTGCTTTCTCTAAGGTCATCACTAACTTTTTTTCCTCCCGCTTTTTTCCCCACCCCATTATAGGCTGATCTGTGCACAGGGCTGCAAGGTTTTCTTATCTTCCATAGTTTTGGAGGAGGCACTGGTTCAGGGTTTGCCTCTCTGCTCATGGAAAGGCTCTCCGTTGACTATGGCAAAAAATCTAAACTGGAGTTTGCAATTTATCCAGCACCCCAGGTTTCCACTGCTGTCGTGGAACCTTACAACTCCATTCTAACTACCCACACAACACTGGAGCATTCAGATTGTGCCTTCATGGTAGATAATGAAGCCATTTACGATATATGTCGCCGTAACCTTGACATTGAACGTCCTACTTACACCAATTTAAACCGATTAATTGGGCAAATTGTTTCCTCCATCACCGCTTCACTGCGTTTTGATGGAGCCCTCAATGTAGATCTGACAGAATTTCAAACTAACCTTGTTCCATACCCACGAATCCATTTCCCCCTGGTGACATACGCCCCTGTCATCTCTGCTGAAAAGGCCTATCATGAGCAGTTATCTGTGGCTGAAATTACCAATGCCTGTTTTGAGCCGGCCAACCAGATGGTCAAGTGCGACCCTCGCCATGGCAAGTACATGGCCTGCTGCATGCTCTACAGAGGGGACGTTGTTCCCAAGGATGTCAATGCAGCTATTGCCACCATCAAGACTAAGCGTACCATTCAGTTTGTGGATTGGTGCCCCACTGGATTCAAGGTACTTAAACAGCTTTTCAAGTGTTTGATGTGTGAATTACTGGGAATTGTGTAGTGTTCAGAAGTAACAGGAATTCTACAATGTTATTGTGTCCCTGTCAGATAATTTGGTGAAGTTCAAAATTAAGTTAAGCTATTTGATTTGTTCATAACCATGGTGATTTTTAATTGTTATCAGCAATAAGTTTTTAAGCCTTGGCAGTCACAAGTAAAGTTGTCAATTGTTTTCTTGCAGGTGGGCATTAACTACCAGCCTCCAACCGTGGTGCCAGGCGGTGACCTTGCGAAGGTGCAGCGGGCAGTGTGCATGCTGAGCAACACCACTGCCATTGCTGAAGCCTGGGCTCGCCTGGACCACAAGTTTGATCTCATGTATGCTAAGCGTGCTTTTGTACACTGGTATGTTGGGGAAGGGATGGAGGAAGGAGAATTTTCCGAAGCCCGGGAAGATCTGGCTGCCCTTGAGAAAGATTATGAAGAAGTTGGCTTAGACTCAGTGGATGCAGAGGCTGAAGAAGGAGATGAATATTTAGAAAACTAAAGTCTGGGGAAATGTATTAAAGGAGAAAAAAAAAAAAGCAAACATAAAAATAATTGCAGAACCCTGTTTACTTGTTTGGCTGTTTTCAAATAAAGTTTTAAAGGTTCTACTGTGTCATTATTCTTTACTATTTATGTGTGTACTCAGTAAGGACCATTAGAGATTGCAGGTTCTTGTACCACCCAGTCATGGGCAAATTGTAGAAGAAATCAGGGAATTGCCTGCACTTTCCTGCAATCCCAACATGTTATCTGAGATATACTCACTTTTATTTTTTGGTTTCTCACAAGCAGGAAACTGCTTCTGCTCTGGGTTGGTTTAGTGCTAGTAACACTATTTTCCAAGTCTGCCCACAGAATTCAAAAGAACCTAATGTTCCCTAAAGCCAGTTCCCCAGTAGGGCTGGCTGTCTTCACAGAAGACTTGTTAAAATCACCAGTCTGTTAACTGAGTAATGCTGTACTCGAGTAATTTACCTGACTAGTTAGCAGATGCCATTACACTTTTAAACAGAACTGCCATTACCAGATTACTTGTTAGAGCCATAAACTTTATACTTTTTTTCTTTTTAAGTGTGTTATGAGATCATGCAGAGGAAAAAGTGAACTTGCAAGCAGCACACTCCCCAGCACTGGATTCAGACAAAAAGAAAATGGTGCAGATCCCTTACCTGCTTCAAAAGGGTGCTTCTCATTTTCCACATGCCTACATTGGCCTCATAAAATTTGTGCATCCTTTAACAGTCTGTTCAAGGGAGTATTGCCTGGCAACAGGTACATGGTAGGACACGCAGCTCAGGTAAAAACTGCTGCCTCACTATCTCAAATTTTTAGTCCCGGTTGCTGAAAAGAAGAAAAAACTTAAGGGCTTTATTTGTGGGGTTGTTTTTTTCCTTCCCTGTACCTATACAACCACGAGGGAGAAACGGGCCGATAGGTGCTAAAGACACCCGCAGTGAATTACTTTGGGAAACAGTTGTAACTCTTACCTGCAGAGCATGCTGTGTCTGCACGATTCGTGCAGCTCCAAAGCAAGAGTCGCTGGCTAAAATCAGCAAGGCCCTTGTTTTCGCGGCCGGCAGAGGGAACGACG
>NW_009954535.1:1199229-1225964 GCF_000747805.2 Chaetura pelagica | reverse complement strand
GAGGGAGGGCCCCGCGGGGCTCCCGGCCTCCCTGCCGCCCCTCAGCCCCGCGGGGCTCCCGGCCTCCCTGCCGCCCCTCAGCCCCGCTTGGCCTCTCCTTCCGAGCGCGGGGCGGGGGTCGCTCCGGCCGCGCCGCCCGGGCCTTGGGAGAACCAAACTTCCCCGCTAAGGGGAGTTGGGGGCGGGGTGAAGCACCTTGTCTGTAATCACAGCTCGTGAAGTGGATTCACTTGGCAGTTCATCTGGACCTAGATCTGTAATCCCTTTTTTCGAAGGGGATGGGAAGCGTGTTCTAACAAGCAAAGAAACTTCCATTTTGGATTTTTAAATCCTTTTTGGAATTCTGCATAAGGGTTGAGATTTTAAGATTTTCCTTGGCACGTACTACAGCAGGTAAAGAGCTCAAAAGCAGTGTCATCTACTCGCTAATGTTGTAACAGTATTGCTGCTTTCTTTTAAGGAGACTATCTGGTGACAATTGAAGAAAAAAGCGAAGCAACCTTCCTGCGAGCGTATGTGAACTGGCGATGCATGTCTGCAGGGAGCTCTCGCGTCTGTGTTCGGATGGTTGGTCACAAGATGGAGGAGTCGTACAGTGAAACCTTAAAAGAACAGATGTCAATTGTGGAAATGCCACTTTCAGATCCTCCGCTGTGCATTTCCTGTTGTCCTGTAACTGGAGATCTTCTTGTGGGCTGCACAAATAAGCTGGTTGTGTTCTGTTTGAAATATCTGGTCATAAACCAGAATTTGACTGTGTTAGACTTTGAGCGCTCCTTAATTCTGCACATTGATAACGTTGTTCCAGCTGAAGTTGCATTTTGTGCCAAACATATAGCCATAACAACAGAGCTAGACGTTCTGATCCTGAAACTGGAACTGGTCCAGCAAAGTGCAGATGGGACAGAGCAGTGTGCACATGGGGTTAGCACACTAGAGAAGCCTGTGGATGGACGTAAGTACAGAAAGTAATTCTTTATTTATTTCCAAGAGTCTGCTAACTGAATCTTGTTATTCTCAGAGTAGGTTGAGAAAAGGTCATTTCCCCTCAGAAGATGCTTCCAGATCTTCTTCGGGACAGACAGTTGAATAGTGTAGTGCATGAAAAGTTGCACTGCCTGCACTTGGAGGTAGCAAAATACGTGTGCCATCATTCTGCAGACACCTTCAGGGTAGTGCAGCCTCTACAGACAGAGAATTAGGTCCCTGTTTTGGGGTGCCAGCATGGGCCAAATCAAAGCAGTAGTAGTTCAGTGTGCTGTGTTCAGAAAAGTAATTCCACTGGTGTCACTGCCCAAATAACTGCATGTCTTCTGAGGCACAAGTGGGAGGCTGAAGGGAGGCAGCATCTCATGACCCTGGAAATGGACTGTGCATACTGGTCACACACTGAAGAATGCTGCTGTGGTGATGCATGTGCATTCGTGTAACTGCCAGTAGGCTCAGGACCTGCATAAACAAGGTGTGAGCAAATGCTCCTTTTTCAGTTCTTTGTCTTATTCAAACTTGAACCAGACAAGGATGATCTTTCAGAAATTGGAACTACCTAGAAAAAAAATAAAGAACACTTGTTAGGGACAATATAAACTGGAATGTTCTTCATTGGGTGATCTTAACTCATAATGGTATCCTCCCCCTAGTTGTTTTTATTACTAAAAGCTAAACAGGAAAGTTTTAATTACTTTCTGTGTGCTGTTAGGATTAACTTTCCAGACTTTTGAGTGAGTTTTAAGATAACGCAACATTCGCTTATAGCTGCCTTTTCCTTCTTAAAACTCCTCCAATCAAGTGACACATTTTTGAGGGGCAGCCATTTCCTTCACAGGTTGCCTTGGACTTACCTTCTGACAGTTTCCCTGTTCTTTCAGAAATATCAACTCTTAAATATTCAGACTGTTGAGACTTCAGTGAAGGTTTGTTCTCATCTTCTAGCACAGCTGCTTTCAAAACCTCATTATTTAAGGAGGGCATTGCTGCAATTGGAGGATTTAATTGATATTGTGTCATATAATTTTCTTCCTGCTAAATGGAATGGCTTGAATAATTAATACTGCATTTTCCTTGCTAAGGTGTAAAAGATGAAGGTCCTTCAACAGACAGTTTGCAGCTTGAATTAGATGAATTCATCATCTGTCAGAAGCCAGTGGAACTGCTTGGGGAAGAAAGCCAGCACTGTGAGATACCCATCACACTGGAATCCACAGAGTTACCTACAGAAGAGGCAAAGCACTTCCAGGTGCACTATCTGCTTTTCAGGTATGACAAGTGTATTTCCCCTTAATGGCATCAACAAGGAACTAAAATAAACTATGGCTCATGTCTTATTGAAGGTAAAATACAGTTATTTTGACTTCTGGGGCTTTTAAAAGGTTGGTTTTGTTGGGTTTTGTTGGGGTTTTTTTTCTCTGAGGAAATAATGTGATGCCAAAGAAAGCTCATTTTTAAATAGAGCAGAATATTTTAGTTGGAAGTGAACTGCCTGAGCACTTCAGGGCTGGCCCAACGTTAAAGCCTGCCTCTTGAGCACTGACAGGCTGGGGGCATTGACCACCTCTCCAAGAAGTCTGTTCCAGCATCTGACCACCCCCAGTTTTTATACTTCAGTGCTGAACCAGCAAATGCAAGTTGTACTCACCTTATTCTGAAGCAGCTTGTGTCAAATTCTGTTACTGTTTAGAGCAGCCTGCTTCAAAGGATTGCATTGGAGACTGATCAGCAGTCCTGCCTGTGTGACCTTAACCAAAGTACTGCCTTCTGCTCATGTGTTCTGCAGCTTGCATCAACTCAGCTGAAGTTTACCTGCACCTGTAAAAAAATATTTTCCCTTTCTCCAGCTAGCAAAGGGAGTTTATCAAGTATCTTAAGCACTAAAAAACTATACTTTTGATTTTGTTAATGATCAAAGCCATTAAACTTTATCCAAAACTGAGGACGAATTGATGTCACAGTCCAGAAATGAATTCCAAAGCAAGCTAGGAAAAAGGATAATACATAATAGAGAAGAAAAGTCGATGGGAAATGGCACCATGTTACATATAGCTCAGTTGAATAAAACGAGGAGGGAGGGGAAGGTTAAATTGAGGTTCAGATAAATTGCAGTGTGTCTTCCAGTAACCCTAACTTTGACACAAGATTGGAGAAAAACAAAGAAAGGATTTTTGGTTGCAAGAACTCAAGATAATTGTCTCTAGGTGTGTCACATGCTTCTTGGCAATGCCATGCTAATTACATTAGTAGTAGGAGTGCATGTTGTTCTTGAGTATTAAAACATCGGCTGTGCCGATTATAGCTAGTACTGTTTATTTGTCCAAAGTAGCTCAAAATAATGTCTCGCTGAGGTCCCGTGTTCTTTTGAATTTTTTTCTCCAGACGTTTTACACCCGACCAGTCTCCTTTTGGGTTCTGTGAAGAGACAAAGTTGCACTCCCTTCAGCTGCTTCCTGTGTACCGGACAGGTAGGTGGATATGCAGGGGTGCATTATGGCCTTGCCACAGGATACTGGGGAAAGAAAGGAGCTGCTTTTTATGTCCTGTTTTGTACACTATAGCTGTAGGATGCATTTTTTAATTAAGGTCTTACCTCCTTTTTCAATGATCTAAACTCAACTTCTGCTAACAAAAAAGTTTCTCCACGTTCTGCATAAACCTTGAACTAAAATGCCAATTCACCACACCAGAAGAGGAACACTGAAACAGCTTTTAGCACTTCTCTGCTGATTAATTTTGCGTCACAAAACACTCTTTATGTTACACTAATGAAATTATCCTCAGTGTTATAAGATACTAGGCTTGCCTTTCATTAGTAAACTGTGGAAATTGGAGTAGTAACTTTAATAATCAGTAAGATACAGGTTACCTTTCTGCCAGGCTTCAGTCAAAATGGCAAGGGATGAATGCAGATTTTAGGGGTTTGCTAACACATGCCAGCTCAAGCCCCAGCAGATCCATGGAAGAATTTAATGCTCTGTGTTACAAATAAGCTTTGCTGACTGCTCACCCAGTTTGTGGTGGTTGTTTGCTAAGTAGCAAAGTTATTTAAGTTGCAGATGACTCAAGAGAATGAGCTGCTTCCCTGTAGGATCTGAACGCAGCCTTCACCTGCCAAAATGGCTTTATACATAAATTCTGCCATTCCTAGCCTTTCTTTTGCTTTAGTGAGGACCTGAATTTTGGTGCACAGCAGCTCTGGATGAGCATTCATCACAGCTCACAGATGATTGTCTAAGTCTGATATTTCAATCCATGGATGCTTACTTGGGATGAATCTGGAATCCGGTGCTGCTGCATCAGTAGAATTCCTTCACTCAGCAGTACATCCACACCTTTGTTAAAAATGCCTCCAATTGAGGAAATATGACATACAGATTTTTGACCTGTGCACTCATCTTCATACAGCTGTGTTTCTATTCACTAGCTACTAACAAAATCAGTCTGCAGCCTGGGCAGGTTTGATAGTAACTTAGGAATCAGACTTGCAAAGGAATTGCCAGATGTTTATTTATGAGGTATATAAAATGCCTTTTTAATTGTTACATCTAGGAAGTTCTGTGACAGCCCATGAGGAAACTGAGAACAACAGAGAACTCCTGAGTCTCTTTTGCTTTTTCTCTTTACCTCACGTTGGATATCTCTACTCTATTGGGAAGTTAGTGGAGCTGATTTCTACTTACCAATATTCAGAGAAGTCAGAGCAGGCAGTTCTCACTCCACAGTTCCTGCATGTCATTACAAGGTACTACATTTATGATTTTGTCGGTAGAATTATGTTTCTCTGCTGCTGCCTTTGTGGGTTTTTTTTCTTTTTCCTGTGTTATGTCCCTCATAGCCTCCTGGAACTCTGGGTAGGCTCGTGATAGTGCAGCACGTCCCCCTGCTTAGGCTTGAAGGCCCATTTCTACAAAGAAAAAGATGCTTTTACAAAGGAAAGAGATGCTTCTCTGTAGTCTTGCCTACTTCATCTTTGCAGGTCTTCATTGTTTTCCTTCATGACTGTGGTCTCTCCTTCCCTGCAGTGAGAAGCTGCAGTGTTTCACGGTGCGATGCAGCGCAGCAGCAGCTCGGGATGAGGATCCATATATTGATACCACTGTGAAGGTTACTTTCTTATTTCTTTTTTATATATATATATATTTTATTTAAAGACTCCAGATACATCCTAACTGAAATTAGAAAACAATCACTTTCCTTTAAAGGCTTGTCCACCTGTCACACTGGATGTCTGCACATTAAGGATGCAGCTTTTTATAGGACCAAGAGCTGTCTGTCATTTCAGAAACCATATCATTCTTTTGACTAAGGCAGACACAGAAGATTTTACTGAAAGAAGGAAGCCTACAAGAAGGATGATGTAAGGATTTGTGTCTTTTGGGCGATGGTATTTATAGCTCTGTGTGTAGTGGTGAATTTGTATGTGTTGGACATAATTGCTTAGTGCATAGGAAGAGAAATCAAGAATTTGTTTTTTCAATTTCAATGGTATGAAGTAAAGAAATGAGACTAGGGACATGAATGCTTAAAATCAGCAAAGTTATCCAAGACTGTAAAAAACTTTCATAAATAATGTTAAGATAACATTACTAAGAACAGATCTGCTACTGAAAACATTTATATTGAGGAACAAAAATATGTAGGATTACTATAGCTACAGGCTAACAAAATATGTTGTAGCACAAAATGAAAATGTCTTATATTTGACTATGGGTTCTTTCTAAGAGTTATGAAGGAATGATATGACAAAAGGAATGGAGTTTAGCCCAACGTATTCTTGTAGCATGTATTTAGCCAGAGGCATTTGTGACTTCTTAGCTATTTCTGAGAACTGCTACTCCCTTTTCTTTTTTTTTTTTTTTGAAGGCTTTTCATAAGACAGCTAGACAGGTATTCTAAAACAGCTATTCAGAAATCACATTTATTAAAGTCAATTCAAGTTAATTAACAAAAGCAGTTACAGTTGATTGAAGTTATGTGAACTAATCTTTCCAAAAGCCTAGAACAGACATTTTTCAGGAGGAGAGGAGGTTAAGCCCATCAAGGAGAATGGCAATTCAAAATACTGTAATTTTCTGTGTATAAAGTACAGTTCCTTCTGTTGGTTGTTTTAAAGATTGTAATTGGCATTTGAGGAGGATAACTCCTTTTGCCTTCTGTAAAGAACCAAGCTGAACAAATACTAGTTAACACCTTCAGTTGAAAATAAAGATGTAGATATTCCGGAGCAGTTAAAACAAAAAAAAGCCAAAAGGGGTCTGGGTTTCTTTGGGTTGCCCTACAGTGTTTTATTAGCCAATGTGTGTGTGTTTAAATATTTTTTTACACCATATCTTGGCAAGCACTTCAATAGAGCTAATCTGAATTACTTAACTTCATGCAGTTATCTAGTACTACCTGGTTAAGCCCAGGAGAAGATGTGGTAGATAGTTTTGATTGTGTTTCTGGTGTATAAACATGCCTGTCCCTGTTTTGTTGTTAGTCATTATGACTTAAATACACAACTTAACTCTCAAGCATTAACTAGCCTGCATACGTACCCTTTTATGTGCTTAAATTATCAAGTGAGTATGTTTTTTTGGCTGCATAATGTTTATTTAGACACTGACAGCTCTTTTCTTTCTCTCTAGCTCCAAAAAGGCTGACAGCATCAAATCCAGAGCAAATTCTGAGTCAGAACCTGGTTGGAATTTATATATTATAAACACTGTTTCAACTATTCAGCTTTACAGAGAAATGGTATTGCCCAACTCCTGCTTTTGTTGTTTGGTGACTAAAAATAAGTACTGTTGGTTCATCTTTGTTGCAGGTCATTCCTGAATATAACATAATGTATTTCTCATTAATTTTCCATAATCCTATTTCAAATGTCTGATGCCCTCATTAGGATTGTTCCTGTATATTCTTAATTTTTGCTAGCAGCTTAAGTGTATCCTGTGTCTGTTCTAGGTAGATTATAGTAGAACTTACGAAAATGTGAAAACAGAGAGTTGCATCCATCTGCTCAGTGAGGCTCACTTACTGATCAGGGCAGCTATAATGGACCCTGGTTTCCCTAAATCAGATGAGAAAGAAGAAATTCTAAGAGCATTCAGAGAAAGTTGTGCCTTTCTAGGAGACTGCTACAGCAGGTAAGTTTTAGATGTCAGAGTGATACAGGTGTTTCCAGTTGTGTAACCCTAAAATGAAAATCCATCACTATTTGCTGTTTTATGTTAGCACTGCATATGTAATATACATCTTTACATTCTATGAAAACAGCTTAATCTGGTCATCTCTTCAGTATCTGGGTGTCTTCATTGTCACTAAACAAAGAATATGACATTACACTGAACATAAGATATGTATTTGCAAACTGGCATGTTTGTGACTGTTTGATGTATTATTTTAGTTCTTACAAACAGTGATAGCAAAAGTGTTGCCCTTGTTTTGTTATTTTCTTTCTTATTCTCTGTTGCCTTCAGGTTTGACACAAGGGATTACCATCTTGCTTTGCCATACTACAGAATGTCAGGTTTATCCATGACTGAAGTTTTAAAGAGACTAGTTTCAGAAGGTGATGAAATACAGACATATGAGAAAGGCTTTATATTTTACTTGACTCACTCTCTTAATGAAGAATTAAATGAAGAATTAAGTAAGGTAAAAATAAGAATTTTCTCTTAATCTATTGATTTAGTTCTGATTTTTAGAACTATGTATCAAGTTTTAACTAAATTCCTTTGAAAATGCTGAGCTGCTTTTTCAGTTCTACAGTTGTTCTTTTTCACATGGTTTTTATTTTCATATTTTTGTTAACAAAATAGCAAGCAGCACCTGTGATGCTTTCAAGCAACATAAGCAGAGTTTGGCCATCATAATGCATGTTGCTGATGATCTGGTTCCCACCTGCATACAGAGAAATGTCAGGTTTGGGAAAGCTTTGCTTCAGATTTCTTTCCTCTCCCATTTCTGTAATAAAGCAAACTGTTTTCTTTGAACATTGCCAGATTGTATAGGTTGGTAAAACCAATTCACTGTGGTGGTGCATATTCTCCTAGCATCCCAGAATATGGGTTGAATCACTACCAGTTAGTGATCCTGTACTTCTACTAGTAGGGAGAAAAGGTGCAGGAAAGGCACTGTGTTTTGATAGCTAAGCTGTACTTGTCTGCTTTATATAAATAAAAAAACAACCCCCTAAAAAAACAGAAAAACAAAAAAAGAAAACAAAACCAAAATAAAAACCAGCCAACAAAAAACCCACAATACTTTCATTTGCCACAGAAGACTTTACCTGGAAAGGTCTAAACTGTCAAATGGCTTTTGTTTTAATAGGAATCAGCAAATAAGGTTCTCCAAATATTCTATCTAGCTGACCCTGAGCAGCTGCCTCATATCCTCTGCAGTCCTTGCATGAAGAATGCATGTCCTTTGAGAGCTGTGGAGTATCTGCAGAAGGTAGAAAAGATCATGCCATCAGTGGTCCTAACACTCAGCAAGGCTTCCATGGCTCTGAGAATGGGGGACCTGGTGTCATATGGACGTGAGATGGACTCCTGCAAGGAGGTGATGTATGCTGAGAGCATGAGCTCTTAATGCTTTGGGAAGCCCAAGTCAGGAGGTTTGGCTTGTGGTTGTGTTTTACAGTAAAAGGCACTTCAGTCACTCCTCATCCTCCTGATACGCTGTGTATCCCTGGAATGTCTGCAGCAACAGTGGAGTTGGGGGCTGGCAGATACTGGGGCTGTACTGGTCTCCCTGCAGGTAGAGTAGACTGAGCTTGGCAGATCCTTACCAAATGAGCAAAAGTTTTTAAGCTTAATTAATGAATGATAAAGTAAATGCTCTGCAGAGCCAGTGCTCTTCAGCAGCATGACAGGATTGTATAGTAGCATTTTTACACCCCTCCACCTGTAATGAATATGTGATATGCCTATGAAAGCACCATCTGTATGCAAACAGCCCTTATAAAATTGCACTTGAAGCAGAATGTGCATGGTGCATATGAACTAAAGTTACTTTATACAGGTTCACATCTTTCTTATGTGGAATCTTAGTAAGATCAGATCAGAACCTAGAAGTGCAGTCAAGGTAAGAACTCCACATCAGTGGGGAAACAGTGTTAGTGAAGCACCCTCTGCCATAGATGTTCATGTGTGATTTTAGGCTGAGACCAGTCTGTAAACTGCTGCTTGTTGAGGTTGATCAGGACTGTTGAATATTCTGAGGTGACAGAACTTGAAATACAAACTTTCTGAGAGTGAGATATTGGAGGTCTAAAAACTGGCAGCTGTTCCAGAGTTAGCTGTCATGCTTTGGAAGAAGTCCTAGAGAGCTTTCAGAGTCAGGGGGTTTTGGATTGCAAGGTGAGAACTGTGCATTTGCAGAGAGAACGTGACATGCTGTGAGGAAACTGCACGGATGCTGTTTAGAGAATAAGGTGGCTGGGGACAGGGTGGTTGTTTTGGTTGTGGGGTTTTTTTCATTTTAATCTGACCTATCGAAGGAATGTTCTGTTGCATCCCACCTTTAAAAAGCATTTTGTTGTAAATTAGAAAAAATAACACTTTCAGAAAGATAGTTTGTATGCATAGCAGGATGAAATTTGAATTTTATTTCCTGTCTCGTTAATTTAATCTGCTTAGGTGTCATTTCCCCACTGTCCTTAAACTGGAAGTAGCACCCTGTCATGTTTACCTTCAGAAGCACTCAGATACTTAGAAACAACTTAGTGCTGCACATTGTGCAGCACATT
Source organism: Chaetura pelagica (assembly GCF_000747805.2). Taxonomy (NCBI): domain Eukaryota; kingdom Metazoa; phylum Chordata; class Aves; order Apodiformes; family Apodidae; genus Chaetura; species Chaetura pelagica. The sequence continues at coordinate 1,216,240 of NW_009954535.1, read as the reverse complement.
TTGAGTTTAGTTGCAGGGGTATTTTCGAAATAAAAAACGTATTTTAGCAAAGCACTAAAATTTCTGCCAGTGATTTCTCAAACACCATGTATATTGAATGTCTTGGATTTCATAGTGAAATCTGTCCCATGTAACTCCAGATTTCAGCAGCCTGTTACTTCAGTGTTCAGGCATGTGGCCTGTTGCTCAGGAGTCTCTACTCTGGTGCCCAGTTTGGAGCCTGGTCACTGGACAGCTACTCTATACATTGTAGAAAGGATTTCTTTCCTTCCTCTGGTTTTCCTTAATTTAATCTCTCTAAACTGCCTGGGGAATTACTTAAGTTTGCTGAGTTGAATCATATGTGGATTGAATTATTTACCTGATCTGTACCTGACTGTGTTCATAGGCAACTTTGACTTGTGGCTTCATTGGACAACCAAAACTCCTGAGGCAGCACAAGGAGGGAGTTGTTACTCCAACTGAGTTTGCTGTTCACCTGAAGGAGACACAGCCTGGTTTACTGGTGGCTGCCACTGTGGCTTTACATGAGAACAGTAAAATGGAACTGGAAGAAGCAGAGACCTTTTTCAAGGTTGGCCTGTGATCATGCTTTGCTTCTCTTTGTGTCATAGTGATGTTGTTATGGGAAAGCAAAGCAGCCTTGGCTGCTCCTTCACTCACATTCCAGCATCTCTTCAGAAAGAAGGAGAAGAGGGCTGGATATATTCCAGTCATGACAGATGGCTACAGAGTTAGAAACTGGACCTTCTGGAAAGAAATATGGGCTAAATCAAGGAAAAAAAAAACCCATGAAGCTCTTTGTTTTGACCCTGTCATTTGAATGGAGGATCTCAGGGCTCTTTCAGTGGCTTCCTAGTAACTGGACTTTCTAAGCCTACTGAAATGTAACAGCATTTAGATAAATCACTTCCATAAGCTCCTTTGAAAGAAATCATTAGGATTAAAACATACTTCTGAAGAATCAGACTTACACATAAAGTTACATAATGTCCTGTATAAATTTCGGGAAGAAGGTTGGTTCTCTGCAGTTTATGAGAAGAATGATAAACAGAATTGTTTTCTTGGTGTCCCTGAAATTTTTGTTATTTAGATTGGGTATAGGCAAACTTTTTTTCTTTTCTCTACAATGAATAGCACTGTTTGGATTGAAATAATTTCTTTTTCAATGTAGGTATGTTGCAGTCTTATATCTGTTACTGTGAAAGAGCAATGTCAGAAATACCAAGTCATGAAACTCAAATCGGAACAAGTTGTGTTTCAAGTAAAAGTCCTTTTTGCTGACACACAGGTCTTACAGCATGTCCTTTGTGGGTCCTGCCATTATACCCAGCTGAGCTACAAAGCATCTCTTACCATGGCCTTAGGGTCTTCTTTTGAAGACACCTACTTGGCTATTGGCAAATACAAAATCCTCCAGATTAGCAGTGTGTCAGTACTTGCTGACAGTGTGCTGACACTTCTGAAGGTGGAGCAAATCTTGAATAAGGATTCAAGTCTGTCATTTAGAGTGGATTACCTTAAAATCATTCCATGAACTTTTTACTTGGCCTAGCACAGCATTATGTAGAATCACATTCATTAGAAATACATCAAGACCAAGAAAGGAAGCAGAATTCTGCTTCTAGTGAAAGTGAAGAACTGTTTCTCGTGTCTGTTCTGACTTCTGCTAATAATTACCATGTTCTGTGCTAAGTTTCTGTCTTCTGATGTTCTCATTCTTAGATGTTGTGTAATAACAGTGAGAACACTATTCCTCAGCTCTTGGTGGATTTCTGGGAAGCTCTTCTTGTAGTGTGCTCTCAGGAAGAAATAGTTCAGGAGCTTTTATTGAGGATTACTTCTCAGTATGTTTGGAGAATATCAAAGAAACAACTTCCTGAGACTAAGCCATTGAAAACAACAGAAGATCTGGTAAGCATACACCCCTCAGAGGGAGTGCTGTTACTGCACTGTCCCTCCAAAATCAATCCAAACACTATATTTCGTGTTGAATTCTGGACAGCTTACCTCTTAAAAGCAGCACTGGAAGTAAGTAAGGTAGTGTGCAGTTACCAGCCAGGTATTGCTGGCTCTGAGGAGTCCTTTCTTTGGGGACATTTGTAAACCCTTCCAACAGGAATCTCAGCTCCAAACAGATAAAAGGGCTACAATGAAACAATGGGAGTTGGTAAGGTGGGATGTCTGCAATTGTACAAAGCTGACTAAATGAGAAAAAATGTGCAAATGATGAATTTTTAAGGATTCTGAATGGGATCTTTGAAATACAAAATTAAATAGAAGCTTTTAGTTTTTTGTTACTAACTTGTATGAACCAGAAGAAGGGGTACCTGCTGTGCTGACTTCACGTTTTTTGAGAGTAAAATTTTCTTCACTTGTGCTGGGTTTCACATGGAACTGTCACTAACAGAAATGTTTGTTTTATTGCAACTTGATTCTTTTATAGATAAACTCCTGTAATCATTTTGGGTTGATTTTCCCATGGGTAACTTCAATAATGTCAGTGGGCTCCCCATCTGATAAAGATTACCATGAAGATATCTCAAAACTACAGGTATGAGACCCTGAAATCTTACTGCTGGCAGCTTTGATCCATTCTACAAATGTTCATGTGTGTATGAACAATCTTCTCTAGCAGACTCCCCTTTTCCTTCCCCCCAGGTTACCCAGTTTAACTAACAGGCCCCTTGAAATGATGGAAGAAGAAATACTGAAGAGATCTGTCAGTAACTGTGATACTTACATTTGCAGTCTACTCCAAACTTGCTTTTCCAGTTTTGAGTAACATTAGGGGAAATATTTTTCAAAATTATTCTGCTAAGTAAGAGCTTCTGTGCTAAGGTTATAGTTGGCTTTTTTTTCAGTTTGTCTTAAATCCAAACACTCCTTTTTCTTCTTGTCTTCAGTCTCTTCTCTGTGGTCAGTCAATCAATGTAGCTTCAGCTCTGCCTGTCTTGGAGCCTCTGACCGAGGCTGGACACGTTGGCCTCACCATCTGTGTTCTCTGCAGTACCCAGCTGGGCAAGTATGAAGAAGCCATTGACCAGCTTCTCAGAAGGTGTCCTGAGGCAGCTGTGGTCTATGCTCAGCATGAGCTGAAAGGTGACAGTCGGGTGAGCTGCTCTCTTTGAAGTTGTTCAGTATTTTTTGCTTTGTTTTTTCCTGACTGAAATACTGTTGGGTACAGCTGGACTCTGGCTGGCTCAAGTAGCCCAGCTTTCAGACAAATAAATTGCTTGCTTTGAACCTTTTGCTTGGCATTTAAATTCCATAGCTCACTGCCCCCTAAATTTAATGGAAAATATTTTTCCCTAGTTTCTTCTGTGACTTCTTGTGTTCATGCTAGTAAATTTCATTCATAGCCTTCTCAGAAACAGGAGATGGGACATTCTTTTCCCACTGCAAATGAAAAACTTGCTAGTTCCTTGCTAATCGGTGCTCTGACAGTCTTGTACAACATGAAATTTTACTGAAAAGTTAACTGATAATTCATGCTCCTTCAAATAAATCACATTTCAATACATCCTTCCTGTGTTCTAATGACATCTTCTGATCTCAGAACATCAGCATGGTACTGGTGCACTAGCAAAAGGATTATATTCTTTATGTCCTGTTTTCCCCCTAGGCCTCTTTACAGTTTTAATTTTGGAACTGATGCTATTCCAGTGTTCCAGGAGTACAGGAATTTACTTCCATTGCCCATCACAGCTATTCCACTCAGTTTATAGAGTTTGCTGGCCAGAGTCAGCCGAGGTGATCCTCTGCCAGACAGATGCACAAGAACTCAGTTCAAAACCAGACGTGTGCTCTTTATTCAGATCTGTAAATAGATACAAGGTTAGTTAAGGAGTTCAGTGGGAGGTGGCAGTTCTGAATCAGGTTTAAAAGAGAAGGAAAATCCCTTCCCCTTTCTCCATTCTTATCAACAAAATGATACACACGACGTAATTCACTACTACAGCTGTTGGACATGGATTAGGGCAGGGGACAGAGCATGTTCTTGCTCTAGTGCTGCTCCCCACTTTGCATGGAGCTGCTTGGAGGGGAAAAAAAAAAAACACAACTTAAATTTTTCTGCCTGCATCAGTTTTGCTAATCATGTGATTTTTTTTCTCATACCCTTTTACATACAGAGGCACCAGGGGTCACCATGTAAAAATTGTGCAGTGCAACAAGGTTCCAGGGAACATTGAAAATACAGATGGGCAAGCCCACTGCATTTCAAAGCAGTATGCAAATGAATTACTTAGTCAGGTACATTGTAGCCTACCTGTATTTGTACACATCTGAGCTCAGTTCAGAGTATTTTTTAGCAGGTCTTTCGCACCCTTAATTGCAGCCCTTGTTAATTTACACTTTTGCTGTATGTTTTTGTGAATTAGGCTGTGTGGTGGAACAAGCTGCTTCCTGAACTTTGCAAGAGAATCAGACTTACTGGAAAAGATTGCCCTGTTCTTATTTCATCACTGAAAGGTAAATCAGTTGATTGCAACTCAACTCCAGAAGCCTTTGTGTATCAGCTGATGTTTTAGGTACTGTTCAGGCTAAGGACTGCTGATGTGGTAATTTGAAAAGAAGGGGGACCTTTCTCTTTGGTGATGGCTAATACAGCTCAGCAGGCTTTCTAGGCATTATCACAGGATTCTGCAACATATAAAAACAATGGCATTCATTTTGTATTGCAGACAGTTCATACTGTTTCTATATAGATCAACAATAGATACCATTAAAAAAACAAAACAGAACTCATCGAGAGCAATTGGGTTTTTCAGTAGGCTAAGTGACTACATGGTTCTAAGCAATGACAATTAACAGGCTACTGTTGATAACCCAGTGGGTGTTTAAGGTGTGTATTGTTGATGTCATTACAGACTGAAAAAAAACACAGCTGTTACTGCTAGAAGTAGAGAAACCAATCCTGGTAGTTGATGTAGTTCTATTGTTACATGTTTGTAGGAAGTCAGTAAGACTGTACAGCTGGGGGGCCAGTGTATTTGTTCTGGCAGAACAAGAGGGCTCAATAAAGCACATATATTGTAAACCAATGCCAGCATCATGGCTGATGGCAGAACAGTATCCTGGGGTCGTGTTGTGAGGCACAGGCTGCCATGCTCTGCCACAAAGTTCTAGTTTCCGGTGCTGCTGGTTTTCCTTCTGAGCACTGGTTTCAGGCTGTGCCTGTGCTGTGAGTGCTGAGGAGCAACAGGCTCAACAGCTTGGGCTGAGAAGGTGCATGTGGAGCGTCTGGTTGTACCCAAGTGCAGAGCCAGGGATTGGTGCAGAGCTCTGGGGCTTCCTTTGCTCTGGGTGCACAATGCAGGACAGAGTAGAGTGGAGTCCCAGAGTCCCATGAGCATTAGTGCCACATGTGGACCTGGTGAGTCAAGGTACAGCAACAGGTTTAATCTAAGACATCATTTCAGTTTGAGATTTCCAGTAGTTGCATTTTATCCCAATTGAGTGTGTCTTAAATTCCATTCCAGTTGCAGTATTTAGGTAATTTTATTACTTCAGTTAGAAATTATATTGTTAGGGTTTTTTGTCCTAAAACCAAAACACCTAAACAAGATTTTCTCCCATGCTCCAAGCAGAAACTTTATCAGTTGTTGCAACAGAACTGGAACTAAGGGATTTCCTCAGTCTTCTACCGGAGGATGGAACTGCAGCTTTTTTCCTGCCACATCTTCTTCACTGCAGCCAGAGGAAGCTGCTGACCTAACAATGGCAGTCTGCTATGCACTCAAGTACAAAGAATGTGCCGGAATAAAGAAGTAAATTAAACAAATAGTAGAACTTCATATAAGGTACCGTAGGACTCCTCACATAAATCACCTTGCTTCTCAGCTGAAACCTTCTGACAGCCCTTGAATGACAGCTTTTGTCTGAGGCAAAGCATCTGTTTTGAAGCTAATACTGTTACACTCTGACAAAGGTCAGCAAACCAGAATTCCTGCCAGGAAGAGCTGACTGATATAAACAGAACTATTGAACTGTTAGGCAGGATCATGCACCTTCTCGGTCAGGGTGAACTGACAGCCAGATCAGCTAGAGAATGCAGGCTGTGCAGCACACTTGGACATACAGTGTTCACTGGGAGTAAAGCAGGGGTCAGTCTTCATTCTGTGCTAGTTAGCTGGATCACTCACCTGGGCAGGAGTTTAAGCTCAGGCATGTGTCTTAACTGGCTAAGCAAGTGCCTTAGTCTTCCAAGTGGAATTGGGCCCCACTTCACTGAATTTTGCAACACTGACATTCCCTTGAAGTCCAGGTAGCAAAACCAGTCAGCTGCTCTGTCATCTTAGGTACATACCCATGCTTGTTACACTGAAATGTTTTCATTTAGCAGCTTACAAAAAAAGCCCATAAATCAAAGAGAAACATGTTCCCAAGAGGAGTAGAAGATAGGGACTACAGCTTGCTTGCTGGTGTTTGTTTTCTTTCTAAGGTTTTTTGGTACTTGTGCATGTACATACTGATTCTTGTCTTTATTTTGGGCAGAAAACATCTTTTGGCTGGAATTCAGGCATAACCAACTGTCACAATGTTTATGATCTTCTTATGAATGCAGTTTGTTGGGGTTTTTTATAATCTACCACAAATAAAACAATGACTGCATGATCCCATAACACTCCAAAAGCCAAATTAACTGATACTGACTCTCATCAAATCCAATTTTTGCTGGATCTGTAATGTTACTTAAACCTGTTTAAGTCAGAAGAGATCATCTACATTGGAAATAACTAAGAAAAAAAAAGTTTTAATTTATGTATGAAGCATTCCTGGCACACCAGAAGCCAGTGATCTAATTTCCCAGTAGAGATTGTGCTGATATCAGTAGAATCTTTCTACATTAAAAAAGGGCAAAAGGATTTAGAGGTGTTGCAAAGAAGCAACTTCCTTCCTTCTGGTTGCTGTAAAGCCAAAATGTTTTGCTTTGCCTCCTGTCCCATTCATCCTTCCCTGGTGTTTGACACAGGCTGGACATCTGTGGAGCTGGGCTGTTACAACAGCTGGATGGCACAAGGATACCTGCTCTTACTGCCTTCACTTTTGACCATGTACTAATTCTGCTGCTTCCATCAGTCAAGACATGACTAATTGGCCTGTGTCTGCCCAACACAGCTGGCAGCACCATGAGGCAGGAAGCTCTTGGGTTGAGTAGTCCTCACATTCTGCCCCTCACTGACTTTCATCAGGCTTATTTCAGCATAACTTTGTCTTGTAATTGTTTTCATAACAGAAAAATAATAGTGCAACCATGATCCCTCAGCCACTGCATCTTTTAAATTCACTATTTTGAAAGATGTTACTAGATAAAATTATAAAACAGTTCAGCAGAAATAAGAGAACTGTTCTGTTAGCTGTTCAGTTACACAACAGTATACATATTTTAAGTATGAACCTATGGATAAAGTGATAACCAAATTCTTGTTTTCCAAGCAATAACTGCTAACGTAGCTGACTAGTAAAATGTGACAATCGATATCTGAAACAAAAATTGCTGTTACACAAGGAAAGTACATTTCATTTGGCTCTTCCATGTTCCTCATGAGTTAAATAATATGCATTAGGCATCACCTAGAATATGTTTAGTTTGCAGGGTACTATTTTTATTTAGAGAAAAAGATACTTCTTATCTGGTCTGTCCATTCAGTGGTCTCGGCCTGGGGCCCTTTTATTACCCGTGGGCCATGAAATTAAATCTTCCATAACACAGTGAAGATCAGTTGTCCAGGAGATGGTAATTCTCAAGAAATGCTTCACTGAAGGAAGACTTTGGAGAATCTTTGTGGTAAAATGTCTTCAACCTTGGGTGCCTGCTGTACTTAAATTGGTGGAATAATCTTGCGTTTGTCTGTAAGGGGAGAAATAAGTTTTGTTACACGCATTTCATCAAAAGAATAGTCTGTGCATATGGGCAAGAGCATCCAGAATGAGAGCAGTGGATCCCAGTACCTTCTAGACACTGCCAGTTAGATTTAAAAACAACTTTAAACTGCACTGCAGGGTAAGTTTTAAGGCCCTGTAGATGGCTGATAATGCAAAGTCCAACATACTGCTTCTGCAAGCTCAGGGCTCTTTCTACATCTCTTCCTGTTTGCTCTTATGTCAGCTTTTTTATTATCACTGCAAGTTTGGCACCACGTATTCTGTAAATCACAGTGGTTTATTAAATATAATTGGATTGTGCTTAACATTCTGGTCTGTGTTTTTAGTATGGCTACATGTGTACATGACATAGCTGTGTGTCTGTGTATGCACATACCTACACACACTGGAAATGTTCCAGCTGCTCTCCTGTCAGGTAACTAACACATACCTACTATGAGCTGCCTTGTGAGTACAGGGAAGTGTTGCTTTTAAAATTGTATCAACTTTGTAGAAACAAGAATTTTCCAAATACTTCAAGATGCAAGTTTGTCCACAGGTAATATTTCTAAAGCAAGGTTAAGTGTCTGTAAAGCTAAACCATGTCCCTTAGAAAGAAAACACTATTTTAGTTTTTCAATACTGTACCATTTTGGGATGATTTCACTTCAGCTTTATTTACCAACTGTTCTTTGTTTTTTAAATGAAGATTGAGAGGGAGTCTGACAGTTCTGGCACTTCCTGGGTACATAAATACTGTTTCTCACAAAGGATTATTTTTAAATTAAAATCTGCCATTTAAATTTTGTTGATGGGAAGCTGCAGTCAGTTAACACCCAGTCCTCTGGATGCTTCTGTGTCCTGAGCAGCAGCCTTGAGGCAGGTATGGTTGGGTGGCTTGCAGCTTTTGAAATATTTCTGGATGCCTGAGCTGGTTCTGGGTACACCAGCCTGCCTGAGAGCATCTCTGCATCCTGGAGGTCACTGGGCTTGAGAAACTCCTACCTGTCTTTGGGAGCACTGTGTAGGTTGCTTCCATGCCTGCGTGGATGTGGTCAGTAACGTGGCAGTGGAGCAGCCAGGTTCCAGGGTTCTGTGGGGTCATTTCCACAGTTTGAAATGTCCCAGGAAACAGATCAAAGACATCTGCCCGGTAAACCCCTGTTTGCTTTAGGACAAAAAAGAAACAATGGTCAGACCTGTGGCATTACCAGATGGCAGTAATTTAAGTCACCTTTTATGCATATTTCCACTGAACTTGTCACAGCTGAGTGAAAAGAAATCATCTGTGTGTCATTCCTAGAGGGCACCACTTTGTACAGCTATTTCATGCTGGCAGATAGCTCTGGCTCTTGTAGGTTGGTCACATACAGGTTTGGGGCATGACAACTTTATAGTCGAATTACAACTCCTGCTTAATATTGTAACATCTGACTTTTCACCAGTTATTTGATTTACTCCTCTTTCTTAACACAGCAGGAAAATAGAGGAAAGGACCTGTTACCTTATACTCGAAGCTGTGGCCATGGAAGTGTGCTGTGTGAATGTCTATTTCATTGCCCATTCCCATCAAATACCAGCTTACTTTATCTCCAACATGCATGGTCAGACCATGTAAATTTCCGAACACCTTTCCATTAATGGCTAAAAAGAGGGAAAGGGCAAGAAAGAGAAAACAAAATTTTATGCATCATGACTTTCTAAACTTAAAATAGAATACAAGATTTGAAAGCCAATGCCAGGCAAAAGTAATGGCTTTGAGGGGTATATAAAAGCAAAACAGTAAATATTCTATATTTAACTAGAAAATAAGACATAGTTAAAAGTTCACACTACACCATCACTAATACTGCAGCTCTTAAATATCTGCATTTCCTGCAACTCTTTGTAAAGGGTAAGCTTTACCAGGACATGGCTTCAGGACACACATTGCTTTCCAACTGATCCAGAACAATTGATCACTGATTTAAAATAAAAATTTCAGATTGTATTTTTACTCTTTCTCAAAATTTCAACATGGGAGCATTTTTTCATAGGTATTAAAAAACAAAAAGCCCAAACCAACAAAACAAAAACCCCACAAGTCATTTGGAGGCATTAACTATGTTTTCAAATAGATTGAGTTAAATTTTTCAGGCTTTCCACTGGAAATTCAGAGGGGATGAGAAAGTCAAATGTATATGCAGTACTTTCAAATATGTAATTTTATAGTTACATCAACTAAACTGGGAAACATACCGTGCATTTTATTACTTTCAAGAAACTCCTCATCCTCTTTGTCAACAAGGTGTGGGTTGGCAGAATAGGTTTTAATGTTTTCATCCAAGTACCACGACTCATTTTCATCAAAAACCATAAAAAGAAGAGCAAACTGAACTTTCTCTTTAGCATGAAATGATGGCAAATAATGTCTACGACATACAACAAGTGTGCCTATTAATCCACTGTAAGTGTCCTGAAATTACAAATGAAAAATCATCTAATTACAAAATGTAACAAAGCAGGAGCAGTTTTAATGCAAACATGAATCCTCTCAGTATTTTTACAGTTGTTGGTATCTGGGAATCAGGGCAGCCAGTGCCTGACAAGGTTATGTTGAGTTCATGGGCCCTTGGACAAACACGGCAGATTCACGTTCCATAATTGCATGTGAGTTTTCCCACACGTGACTGTTGAGATACTGAGCAAGCTGTGAAGTGTGAGCTTTAAGAATGAAATCTGAGTGAGGTGATGTATAGAGAAAGCAGAAGAAACAGGGAGCAAGAACATGAACGGCTGTGACTCTCAAATTCTGCCTTGAATTTATTGCAACATTCAAGAGATGTTTAAATTCGAAGGCTTGGTAGTGGGGGGAATGACTTGACCAAAAAAAGAGCAGCTTTTCACACTCGTCTCCCTTTTGCTGTAGGAGTATCTGCGTTGTTGTGAGCAAAACCATTTCTAGTGGTTAATTAATTCATTAATTAATACCTTAATGATGTCCACTGTTGAATGGTATGCCCATGCAATACAATCTGGATCTCCTCTCCCAGAGCCAGATCTCTCTGGGATTTTCCAGACATACATCTTCGTTTCACCTGAATTAAATAAATATTGATGAATTTTGGAAGTCTTCTGTGTGCTGACCCATAGGAGGTCATCCTGAAAGAGATGTTATCTCCATTTACAGCTTATATTTGTCTTGAACTTCCTCTTCCCAATTACTGCACTGGCTAGCTTACTGTTATTTCCCTTCTCCAGATGCCTCACTCTTCTGGCCAATGTTTTCTTGTGCAACTACACTGTCCATTTCACCAGACTTAAAAAAACCAATTGTATCTTCTGTAGAGATTACAAAGGAACTTCTGAAATAATAGCTAGCATAAGCTGTGCTCTCCCTCTGCAGCCATATATTTGCTTTCATGAAAGGTGCAGCTACACTGTGTCAAAAAAATGACTGATCTGCCAAGGAGTAGGATACATAGCAATAGTTTGCAGGACCACTGAAATGGTAGTAATATTTCTCATCATCAGCATAAAAAATTAAAGAACCTGAGGTAGAAACAAACTAACTAAAATGAAGTCTCTCCAGCTATCCTCAAATGAAACTTTGCTAAACGTTACTAGAAGGCTTGATGTTACCTGCTAGAAATAAAGAAGGATGCTTTGGTACCTGGGTTAGTTACAGCAACGACAGAACTATCTGTTTTCACTCCATGGGCATGGATAGAATAAGGTCTTGATGCAAAGTTCTTAAAAACTACTATAAGTTTATCTCCAATATTTGACATAAGCAGTGGCCCTGTTGGATTGAAAGGAAAGATTAACTTGGTTTTACAGAAGGTCAGAGCAGAGCGAGACACTTTTCTGTGTTCGAATGCACAACATTGGCTTATAACTCACCTAAAACCTGTACATGGATAATGTCATTCACTGGGATACACCGACTCGAGTGAAGTTAATCACCCAAGTAGAGGCCCAAGTTTCAAAAGCCCTGAGCACCTACTGTGGATTTTAAAATCAGTTTGAATGTTTCTGCCTAGTTTTATGCTGTCTTTGTAAGAACTGGTGTGTGATCAGGCAGCAAAACAAGGGGGTTTTTTCGTGCAAAGCAAGGAATATCATCTTAAAAGGAAAGCACCATAACAAAAGTAGCAATTCCAGGTCATTTTAGAGGTTTTGTGTGGGTAGAACTATACTCATTATTGTTCAAACACTACCTTCTTGTTTTGTTTAACTGTTTCCCAGTTTCAAAAGTGAACTTCACAATTACTATACCTTGAATTTCCAGGTGCTGCTGCTCCTCTGCTCTGTGTTTGGGAGTACTGAATGTCTGATCCGTGTACTCCCGATAGACCACCTTTCTGTATTTTGAGCCAATGAATTTGTCTTCTTTATTTAAAAATGTGTTGCCAGGGCTGGGGAGAAAAGTGAGGAAGAAAGAATTTGAGAGAATGGAGATTAAAATATGCACACTTCTTAGTGTATTTTAAAACATCTTTTGCAGGTATGTCAATTAATCATTAAACAAAAATCCAGCTCAGTGAAACAGTAATCTCATAGGCCACTGGTATCTTCAACATGAAGACATTATTTTTAAGCTGGGAGGTTTATCTTAACCTGAAAGGTTAAAAAACCACTCCAAGTCTCTGTAGTATCTGAGGGAATGTAGACTGCTTTTCCTGGCTGGTATTTCAAACTGCAAGAAGTCATCCAGCAATTTGTATACCAAAAAACAGAGCACTCAGTGATTTCTGTAGATCTGAAATGAAGCCTAAAACTTGAAAAGCTGAAGTGCTTTGCTGAAATTTAAAGTGAGGGACTGATTCTCAGAGACAGTGGGGAAAAAAACAGTCTGGTAAGAGCATAGTCTATATTCCTTGTGCTCAGCACTATGCCAGAGCCAACTGTGCTATGCAAGGCAAAGATGTGCTATCAGGCTGAGGAAAAGGAAGAAAATACAGTTGTCAATTAAAAATAAAAAATATAGGCAGTTACAATCTACTACTCTAACCTCAAATGAAGTGATACAGGTGGAACACATAGAAATTAATCACTTCATTTTTTAGCCTCTTTTGCTAATTGGCATGAATTATTTGAGCCAATCAGTTCCCTCTCACTGAGATTCAAATACTGTGAATAAAACACCAAGGTGACAGAGCTTGGTAGTGAATGAATTTGGTCTTGGACTAAGCTAATGAAATTGAGAGCAGTGAAAAAGAACCTTTCTCAGAATACAGATAAACATGAGACAGAGACAGGTCACATGTTGTTAGTACAGCACAAAGTTACTATCAGCACCAAGTAGTCATTGTATCTAAGACTTAATGAACATTTTAGTTCAGTTTAGGCATTCCACATCAAGGACTGCACCAATATCAGTAACTAATACACACAGAGGCTCTATCCAAGATTCACAAAAATCTGCAGCAGCCCCACAGAAGATCCATGCTGATTTTCATGAACATCATGCTGTCTGCTCACAGTTACAAAGCAACATTACTGGAGAAGAATCACAAATTCAAGTGAGTCCTAGAAAGACACATGTTAAGGGAAGTGTGTCTAGAAATGCCTACAGAAGGCGAAGGTTCAGAGGAGAAATAAGTTGTTCCTTCGCTTTTTTGCATTTTTTCCCCTTGTGTATATCCCGATGTACCTTTCCTCATGGTGTTGATGCCGCTCAAATTCCCAAGTCCTGTTAGGAGAATAGTCCCATTCAACTTCCACTGCAGCAATATAGTAAGTCTTTTCATGCAAATACAGAGAAGGATCCACATTCCACCTATGGCATCGATTCACTTTGTAATGCTGTTTCATGCCCCCTGTGTAGTGATCTGTTGTCAGGCAGGACACTTCAAAAACTCCTGGGGGTCGTACAAGAAAGACAGACTTGAGGACAAACATCTGTTACTAGTAGATCCAGAGACTGTACTACCTGTGGTGATTTGGTGTCTGGAGACTGAGACACAGGCTCATGCAAAATGCAAAGTCTTGGTGTAGTATGGCTACTTCTGGTAATAATATTCAGCATACACAGAAGCTAGAAAAATCAAGGCTTTAGCACTCAGAGCTTACATCCTATGATGATGTTTGGTTTTAGCAACCAAAAGATCTAAATATCAGCTATTTACAACTTGTCTCTAAGCACAAAATGTTAATCGGTAAACAGTTTCTAAACTAGTAACAGGGTTTTAAAACAAGACATTTACCTTCAGAATCAGGCTTCATAACAGCTGTAAGGAATGTATGTGGAAACAGATTTGCTGTGTCTCTTCTTGTTCCTTTAGTTATGAATGTGTTTTCTGCAAAGTATATCCCATGGACATCAGCTTCTGACCCCAAGCCCATCAAGTGCCAGGAAACCACACTTCCTTTACACATCTCAAGACCAGGTTGATTTCCATACATGTAACCATTAATGGCTGCAGAAGATTTGAGGAAGCAAAACCCGTCTTGATTAATAAATTACTTAATTCCACAATACATGTAAAATAAATAATATTTCATTAAATTATTCATAATAATTAAGATGTAATGTGATGCCTCAGAATGACAGAAACATCAATAATAAAATATTTTCTCACATCAGAAAAATTAATTCAAGCAAAAGAACTTTTAAAACACATTGTTTAAAAACAATTTATAACTGTTCTTTTCACTGTCTGAAGCACAGGCAGCTGACTTGACCAATTGGAACATCCATTGCTTTACACCTGTCAAGTGCTTTCTGCCCTGCAAGCCCTCCAGCAGACACCTCAGTGTGAGTTACTAACCCTTTCGAGCTACTCCAATGCAAAGCTGCCACAGCCTGGGCCTCACAGGCACCACTGAGTGCTCAGAGTCAGGCTCTGTAAACAGAGGGAATGCCCCCGAGGGCAAAACGTAAGAAAAAGCACAAGCAAATACTCTACAGATTAGGACCAGGTACTGAAGATAAACATGTTCTTTCACAGGACACTTGAAAGACCTTTCTGCAGTTTCAGACTATGACCAGTGTGAAACTCAGCTCTGCCCTGTTAGAGAAGAAAGGACTTTCACTCTGAGAAGGCCACAGTGGCCAGACCCGGCAGAGACACCAAACGAGCCAGAGAAGTGTCCCTGCCACGGAGGGGCTGAGGCTCCCGGGCTGCCTGGGAGCGGCGCGGCCGGCAGGTCAGCTCACCATGCAAGCAGGAAAGCAGCCGAGCAGCAAAGGTCCTGGGGGGGCTGGTAAACACCGAACTGAACAAAGGAAGCAACGTGCTCTTGCTGCAAAGGCTGAATGGTGCCCTGGGCTGCATGAGGCAAAGTGCGGCCAGCAGGTCGAGGGAGGACATCCCTCTGCTCTGCTCAGCACTGGGGAGGCCACACCTGGAGCACCCCAAGGCAAGAGAGACATGGAGAGAGTGCAGCAAAGGGCCACAAGGATGATGAAGGCACCAGAAAGCATCTCTCCTGTGAGGAGAGGCAGAGGGAGCAGGGACTGTTCAGCCTGAAGATCAGAAGGCTCAGGGGGATCTCATCCATCTGTACAGATACCTGCAGGGAGCACACACAGAAGCTGGAGCCAGGGTCTTTCCAGCAGTGCCCAGTGACAGGCCCAGAGGCACAAACTGACACACAGGAGGTTCCCTCTGAACGCCAGGAGACACTTTTTTCACTGAGAGGGTGACCAAGCACTGGCACAGGTTGCCCAGGGAGGTGAAGTCTCTGTCCTTGGAGGTTTTGAGAGGCCACCTGGACATGGTCCTGGGCAACTGGCTGCGGGTGACCCTGCCTGAGCAGGGTGTTGGCCCAGATGGACCCCAGAGGACCCTGCCAACCTCAACCAGTCTGTAATTCTGGGAAAATCCTCCTTTCAGCTACATCATCTGTAGGGCAGAGGTCAGTTTTCCCTTGCTGCCTGGCTACATTCACAGGGGTTGCACATGGGCTGCAAGTTCTCCTGTCTGCTTCAAGAAGTACACAGCAGGGCTAACTGCTTGGCTGCCACCCCAGGCACTGAACAGCTGGCTCTGTGTTTTCAACTACCACATTTGTCTGGAGTTGAATTACATTCAAACAAAGTTTGGTTTCCAACAGAAAGGAATGAAATGTCTCTGCCACTTTAGTTTCCCAGTCTTCAACATGAGAGTACAAAAGTAAAAGCCTTATTGTAGAAATTAATATTTGACTAACTAATATTTTTCTTACAGTGCATTTTGTTTGACTCTTGGAAGTCCTCATCATCTTTGTCAATTTCACTAGGATTTAGTGTAAACATCAAAATATTGTCATCCAAGTACCAACTCAGATTCTCATCAAATACTGTGGCCAGTAGAAAAAACTCCACGTCCACATTTTTCTGTTGAGAAGAAACAGTGTCAAGAAATACAGGAGTGAACAGAAAATGTCAGGAAAAAGATTTTACATACATAATAATTTCTAATTCACAAAGTAGGGCACTGATGCTTCATTCCAATAATCATAAAGCTCTCTAACTGCTGTATCTGATCTGCTGCTAATGCTCTTTGTACCAGCAGGAACCATCTCTGGAAATGAATGTCTGTTTTGGACTTTAAAGTCTCTACATTCTTCTAGTCTCTCTCATCCTAGCTGAGAAATGAACACCAATGGCTGTCCACTGCGAACGGTGGTTTCACAACACAGAGTCTGTCTTCTCTGGACCCAGACTGATTTTGCTTTTTTAAAAAATAATAATAAAACAAACAAACAACAAAAACCCCCAAGCCCCCACATTCTTCATTTTATGTATTCCCCTCAGCACAAGGATGAGACTGATGTGGAACTGGGTGTTGCTGAGTGGCCCTGAACATGGCAGGCCCCTGAGGGTACGATTCAGGAAGACAAAGCAGATTCAGCTACAATTACGCAAATGCTTCAATTTTTCTACATTTCAACTCACCTGTTTCCCAGAGGGAAGCAAAGCTCCTTTCCTGCACACCAAGAGAGGACCCACGAGGCCAGAACTGGTGTCTCTGACTGCATCCACAGCTGAGTAATAAAGCCAGGTTAAACAGTCTGGATCTTGGTCCGTGGGGCCCAGATCTGCAGGCACATCCCACTCATAGGTAAACGTAGCACCAGGACTCACGTGAGAGGCTGGAGAGTCAGTACCTGCCATAGACACAAGATGAGGAGTGATGCCTGAGGAGCAGAGGGGAGGGGAGGAGCCGAGGGGAGG